>NC_037353.1:45305642-45606976 GCF_002263795.3 Bos taurus
CCTGAAGCCTCCAAAGGTTCCCGCTGCCTCCCCAGCTCAACCCAGACCACGCCCCACCCCGTGGGCCCGCCTGGTGTGCACCTCGCCCCTCTCGGCCCCTGCCCTGCAGCCCCACCGCTGCCCCACGGCGAGGAACTGTGTCACGGCCACTGCTGACCCCGGGCTTTCTCAGTCTTGAATGCTACGCAGAGGGCTCTGTGTAAATTATCTCCTTTAACCCTTGAAAAATCTTACCAGATGGGTCTGTTCCTACTTCCCAGATACAGAGATGGAACCAAAAGATGGGACACTCCCCGCCCCCCACCGCGAGTCACAATCTGCAATGGACAGTAGAACCAGCATCGGGAGGCTGGCGCCCCTCAGCCCTGCCTGTGCCACCTGGGGGCCCCCGGCCCGAGCTCCCGGGAAGCGGCACGCACCTGCTGGGTGTAGTAGCTGGTGAGGTTCCCCTGGATCCCTGGGTGTGGAATAGTCTGGTAGACGGTTACACTCTCCAAGGGGATCCCTGGACACAATGGAGACCAGGAGACACACTTTACTGTGCCGGGAACGGACCACAGGGCACCGTTAGTAGAGGTCCCCCAGGGCCACACAACTCTCCCGGAACAAGTGGCCGGGCACCGAGGGACGGGGGCTGGGCCGGCCCTCCGCACCCCACCCTATGCTGCGGAGCAGTCACACGGTGCAGGAGGCGGAGATGACAGGGAAGGACGGGGTCCCGAAGCCTCAGCCCCCTCGGGACCACGGATTCCTTTTGTCCCCGCATCTATGTGAACTGTCCACAGGCCTGGCCCTGGCCACTCCCGCCATGGCTGCTGTCCGCGTGGACTCCCACCCTGAGGGCCAGAGCTGGAGGCAGACCGCACGGGGGTTTGTAAGCCTGGGGCGTCAGCGGCCACGAGCTTTCGGGGGCCCAGACAGCTCGGTCCCTGGCACCCGGGGATGGAGCCCAGGGTTGGAGTGGGAGCAGGTCTAGGTCAGCTGAGCTGCAGGCCGCCCCGTGCTTGATGAGATCGGCTCTCCCTGAAGACTGGCTTCCCCGTGTGCCTACCTGGGGGTCCCGACCACCCTACTGCCACCGGGGTCCTGGTGAGGGCTCTGGGCCCCCCACCACCCCCAGCTGAGCTGAGCGGGTTGGTGGGGAGCGAATCTAAAGTAGGAAAGTGCCTGCACCCCGAACCTAACATGAGGGGCGCCCACCTCCCGGCCCAGCGGTCCAGCCCAGCCGTGCCCTCCCTCGAGGGCTCTGGGGTGACACTTTGTCACTGCGCAGGCGGGCTCTCGGGACCCCGGACAGGCCGGGGCAGGCATGGCCCAGAGGGCCAGTGCATTCAGTCACCTTTGTCCTTGAGCATTTTTGGCAGGATCTCTCTCTTGAGGGTTCCGCAGGGAAACAGAAGAGGCAGTGCCGAAGGCTCCCCTGCGAGTAAACAGGCGGGCGTTGTAGACAGGCCAGGGGTAACGTGTCAGGGGTGTGGGAGGCACAGCCCCAGGCCCCGCCCTGGGTCAGGTCGGTTCCAGGACCGAGTGGAGGAAGCTCTCGGGGTCATGGTGGGGTGGGGGGCAGCATGTGGAACACTAACATCCACGCGTGCCTGGGGCTGTGGTACCCCCACCTTCTGAAGCCCCTCCCACCCTGGTGGCCCCGGGCAGCGGTGAGCATGCAGAGCTGGGTCAGAGGTCAGGCCCAGTACTGGCCCCAGAGTAACAGTCTCTGCCTCCTGAGGGGACCGGCTGGAAGGAAGTAGCTGGAACCTGGGCTCCACGGACAGGCAGCAAATGGGAGCTGAGCATGGATGATGGATGTGCAGCCACCCCAGCAGAGACCAGCTGCAGGGCCACTTCTGTTATGGTGGGGATGGCAGCCGCCAGGCCAGGTGCCTCAGGGGCTGAGGGACGCTGGGGGGAGCCCAGCCTGCTCAGAACGGCCCTGCCTCCTCCCCCTGCGTACATCTCCGCTCTGGGAGAATCAGCTGGAGGCCTCTATTTGCAGAATTGTGGAGACACCATGGAGACAGAAGCTCCCAACAAAACCGATGGGCCGTCAGGTGTCAGAATCCTCCCCAAGAGTGGAGGCTTGATGGCAAACAGCCTGACAGCCTCCGGGGTAAGGACGCCCACGGCCCATCTCATCACCATGGAAACTGACGGTATCTCCCACCAGGGCACTGCTCGACCACACCACTCTTCCTCTTTGTCGTAAGATCGTTTATGGAAAACAATGAATGAATGAATTTAAAAAATTCCGTTCTGGGATGAGCTCAGCTAAATAGGCCAGTGTGAAAGCTGGTTGAGTGTTCTGCAGAGGTGAGCGGTGAGGTCTCCCCGGGACGACAGGGAGCGACCAGGGCCTGGCAGGAGTCTAACCCCACACAGGATGGTGAACCTCGGGGCTTGGATGCTCTGCGCTCCTTTAACAGGAAGGGGGCCTGGCCTGCTGGGCAGAAGACGGCAGCTGTGCGGAAAGTCCTTGAGTGCTTGCTACCTGGCCGGGGCGGGGGCTTCAGTCTCTGCAGGCGATGCGGGTGATGAGAGGGTGTGTGTAAATATCATTTCGCTGGAGGAGACGCATGTCTGTGAAACTCTAACGGCCTCCAGGTCTGTGCCCTCTCAGGCCTGTTAGGGGCGGGCACTTAACAGTGGATAATCAGGATGATGAGGCTGGGTGGGGGTGGGTGCGCGAAGGAGAGCCCAGGAAGTGGACAGGTTGGCAGGAACAAACTGTCGGTCAGCTCAGCTGCAAGTCCAGGGGGACAGTTCAGATAACCTGAGTAACCAATCAACTATAATCCAGGGAGATTAAACATCAATAAATAACCCGCACAATGCCTGTCTCTGACGCCCTCCCCTCCTTCTCTTTCTCTCAGAAGACGCTGTTAAGAGTCATCTTCTACCTCTGACCACTTCACTCATCCTTTCTTTTCCGCCAGCAGGGTCACCCTGGGAGGGAAGACCTGTCCATCAGAACAAGAAACTACCAGACTCACCGAGGTGATGGCTTTAAGCGCTCTAACAGTGCCCGTCACAGAGTAAACAAGTGTTTCAGTCAAACAAATAAGCAGTGACTACAAACTGGCCTTTCTACTCCAAGCACTGGGAATGCCTTCTTGCCTTTTAAGGTCAAGCTTCAGAGTGGACTTCCGAGAAAATCGTTAACATCTAGGCGAAACCAGGGGCAAGTCCTTATCAGTCAGGATGAGTTCTCATTTAGGTATGATTCTACTTGGGAACTGAAGGTTTGTTAGGACCCATAGGTGAACGCTGGTCGAGCCGTGGGGAGTCCGTCCTCCCGCTTGTCCCCTCAGAGCTCTGGGACCCTGGATGGTCCCGAGCCCCCCGGAGCTTCGACAAGCCTGCCAAACAGTACGCTGGGCAACCCTGGGGCACCCGGGCGTTCCTGCGGTGCCCTGAGCTGAGAGAGGTGGCTGAGCTGTGGCCTGTGCTCCGTGTGACGGGGAAACACGTTTTTCGTTTTTTCACTTTGATTAATTTAAACAGGCACACGTGGCTCCCACAGAGGACCATAGTGGACGGTGGTGCAGAGGCGCCAGGGCCACGCTGACCACCCGGTAATGCCCAGCCCTCAACACCAGCGTGACAGTGACGCGGGAAACAGCAAATAAGATCATTCATAAAAGAAGAGTGGGGAAAGGAGAGTGAATGGGAACCTGCAAAATCCACTGTCTGCAGCCTGAGCGCCAGGAGGCCTGGCCTACGGGAAGGGGATGACCCAGGACTCTTGCAGGAGTGCCTCCCGGGGTCAACAGAAACACACAAGCCCAAGCCCTTCACCAACGGCACTGGCTCCTGACAGCAGGGACCCCTAAGACTTCAGAAAGATCGAGACAGGCCAGCGCCACCTGGAGAACAAACGTTCCAACACGCTACGCCCACACAAAATGGCCCCGGAAGCCGTCCAGTCCCCGGGTACGGTGTTGCCCTCCCTGCCCACCCGATGCCAACACCAGGGACACAGAAGACAAAACCCTCTCCTGGACAAACTCACAGCAACACCTTGGGCGTCAGCAACCAACCGGCCCTGTCTCCGAGCCCAGGGAAGTTCTAGAGAGGCCTGTACACCGCGGCCCCGGGTCAGAGCCCAGCACGTGGTCTACGGCCGCTCTCATTTACGATGGGCAGAGGACGGGCCCGCACAGCCGCCTGCATCTGGTCCTCAAAGGACAGGCCCACAGCCCCTGACCTCGAGGGGCACAGCCCTGATCCCCTCAGTAACAGAAGGTGAGACACCATCCTTCACGTGGGTGTCTGATGTCACGCATCCGTCAGGGAGGGGTCAACATGACAAGGACACGCTTATGTGAGCACCTGTGTGCAGCTGGAGCAGGCACGGCAGGGGGTCTGGGACACACAACTTGAGTGGGGGCTCCCCTACAGACACACTGAGCCTCTGTTCTTTCTCTTCGAGAGTTCTGCTCCAAACAGAACTCTCATGTCAGAAGCTGAGAATTTCATAACCAGTGCAAAGCCTAATCCCTACTGAAATACAAATCTCCCTAGAACCTGTGCCATTCTAAGTCTCAGCCCATGTGCTGCCCAATGATGAGCTTATGAGGGGGCAGGGGGTGCTTTTTCACGGAGGAGTGGGCTTTGCGGGGGAGGGAATTCAGAGAAGGAAGAGGTTCCCACAAGGAAGGACAGGCAGGAGAGCTGGCAGACAGACAGACAGTGCCCAGGAGCTCCTGCTGCCTCCACCCGCCCCTTACGATTCCCAGAAAATCCTGTTCCTGGTTTTGTCTCCAACCCTTTCACTCTGTGTCAAGTTCGAGTTGTCTCCTTGGGTGGAGTGGGTGGAGGGCAGTGGGCTGAACCTCAGACCAGCACAGACGGAAGCAGATACAAGGCACCTGATATAAGACAGCAGCAGATGCAAGGCGCCGTGAACGCAGAGGGGCGCACACACTCAGACCAGCCGTGTCGTTACCAAGACAGCACCGAGGAGACAGCCCTCCCCCGAGGTGCTGGCTGGGAGGCCCCCCAACAGCAGCACCGGGCTTCACCGGGGCCCTACTCTACTTACTGGAGCAAATGTATTCTGCAAGCTTTTCTGCGTTTCCACAGGTTTCTCCTTCTGTATGCAGGCCAATTCTATTCACTGGAAAACAACAACATCTATTTGTTTACATGGTTATTTAAGTCCTTTTGTTCCAGGGTCATTTTTTTAAAGGTGCAAAGACGAAGGCAGGTGCTTTACAAAGACATGGAGTGTCTCCCCTTGGAAGCTGGTGTGGGAGGTGGGAGGAGGCATCATGTACCTGAGAGGGAGCTGGGTCCCAGCCCGCGGTCCCCCCGCCCCCGCGGCCCCCAGACCTGTGGCTTTAGGTGATGCGGGGTCAAATTAGCAACTTACTCTCAAAAGGTTCAGGAAAAATTAAGTTCTTTGCCTTGTATTTATACCTTTCCTATAAGTTCCCTTCAAAATAAAGATGTATATATAAAAGAAGAAACGACATACCCATCACACAGATCTGTCATAATTTAAATTGAACTCTTCCCCTGTTCGTGGACACTTGGGGTTTTTCATTTTTTTACATTATAAGTAACACTATGATATAGTTGTGTATCCCAACCCTCCCCCGACAAAGACTCTTGAGAGTCCCTTTGACAGCAAGGAGATCCAACCAGTCCATCCTAAAGGAGATCAGTCCTGAATATTCACTGGAAGGACTGATGCTGAAGCTGAAGCTCCAATACTTTGGCCACCTGATGCGAAAAACTGAGTCATCTGAAAAGGCCCTGATGCTGGGAAAGATTGGAGGCGGGAGGAGAAGGGGACGACAGAGGAGGAGATGGCTGGATGGCACCACCGACTATGGACGTGAGTTTGAGTAAGCTCCAGGAGTTGGTGATGGACAGGGAAGCCTGGCGTGCTGCAGTCCATGGGGTCGCAAAGAGTTGGGCACGACTGAGCGACTGAATGATAAAAACATTTCTCCTATTTGGGATTACTACCGTTGGATAGATTACCAGAGAAGGGATTAGTGGGCCAAAGGGTACAAATAATTTGGCAAAGCCTTTGAATACATGGGGACCAAGTATTTCTCAAAACATGGGAACCGATTTTCAATGCCATTTAGCCATATCTGAATGTATTTATTTTACCACAGCCTTATCGGGATCATTATGTGGTTGACTAATTACTTGTTATAAACTGAGTAAGGAAAAGAATCTGTTTTAAACTGAACCACGGGGCTCCATGAACTAAGTCAGGTCAGTGGGGAAGGACATCTCCCGTTCCCCTCTCTTCTCTGCTCTCCACCACACTCACACCTCTGCTCGCTGGCTGCCCTGGGGGTGGGTTTTCCACACCCAGCAGTTCTCCGGCTCTCAGCTGGGTGTCTGACAACCTAACTCACGTCTGACGCGCTCTCCAAGGAGGCAGCGTCAGATCCCAAGGATGCGGGGCTCAGCCCCCCGGATCACACTGCCCCCACTTCGGACCTAGGTCATCGCTCGTGCTTCTGACAGACCGGCTCTGAGTCAGAGGGTCTCCTGACCCACTCCTTGAGTTGGGTCACTTGCTAGAACAGCTCACAGAACTCAGGGAAAAGGTGTAATTTACTGTTGCTGACTTCTTACGAAGGTATTTCAAAGGGTGTCAATGAACAGCCAGATGGAGGAGCTGCATCGGGCAGGGATGGTTCGGGGGGCCTGGGCCTCCCAGCTCCTCTGTGAAACTGCTCTTTGGATTTTTATGGCGGCTCCGTTGCATGGGCACAATCGACTAAATCATTGGTCACTGGTCATTAATTCAACCTCTGGGCACCCCACCATCCTTCTCCCTGGAGGTGGGGGGCAGGGAGGGCAGGATCTGAAAGTTCCCACTGGAATCACGGGACTGGCTCCAATGGCAACTAGCCCCCAGTCTAAGGGCTTCCCAAAAGTCACCTCAGTGAAGTCAACTCAGATGGAGTTGAAAGAGGTCTGTTATGAATACCAAAAGACACCTTTTTTTTCTTATCATTTAGGAAATTCCAAGGGTTTTAGGAGGCCTGGGCCAGGAATAGGGATAAAGACCAAATATACATTTTTTATTATAATCACAATATCACAGTCATACTCTGGTGTTTTATTTGGGCCTTGACTGCTTACCTAGAGAAGCAGTAGCATTTCCCACCACATACACCGACTTAGCATTCCATTTTTCTTTCAGAGACTTTTTCCAGACTGTAAAACATGAAATTTGATGTGAGCTGCAAATACCACGGTGGCCGTTTGGACTGCTGCCTGTGGCTGTTTGTTCATCCTAAAAAACTTGTGAGCAAGGCAAACTTTTAATGACCAGATACAAAGAAACAGCATCTCAAACTAAAATCCATTTTTAAATTCTATTCATAGTCTGCAGGCAAGTTTTTAAAAATCACTTTGGCCAAATGTGTCAGTATGCCTTGCCTGAAATATTAAGTCATTTCCACAGCTGGCACTAGAAGCATTTTAATGAATACTAGTAAACAAACATAATGAAGAATTAATTTGCTTGGTGATATTAAAATATAAAAATCTATCCTTTTTCCCTTGGCCACGCCATGAGACTTGTGGGATCTTGGCTCCCAGACCAGGGATTGAACCCACGGCCACAGCAGTGAAAGCACGGAGCCCTAACCACTGGACCACCCGGGAATTCCCCCCAAATCTAGACTTTTAGAGAAAAAAGTTACTGCTCGTGAAAAAGAGGCGATTTACATCTCTAATAAAGCAACTGCTGTTTACTCACTGTCCTACTCTTTGCGACCCCCTGGACTGCAGCGTGCCAGGCTCCTCTGTCCTTCACTCTTGCAATTTGCTCAAATTCACGTCCACTGAGTTGGTAATGCTATCTATCCACCCCGTCCTCTGCCGTCTGATACAACTGATTTTATCTGGGACATAAACCAAAGCAGTCAACAAACTGTCTTCTGAGATAGGAAGGCTCATTTATCCATTAGGTCAAAGTGGAGATGATACATTTTGGGTTAGGAACAAACACAATTTTATAGAGGACATTATCATTTTATGACAAAAGTAAACATTTTAAAATATGGGTTAAAGAAATACTGGAAAAAAAAGCGTTGTAAGGCCACTTGGCATTCAACACCCTTTTAGGAGATAAGGAAACACTAGTTTTTCCTTCCCAAGACCTGACACCCGTCTGGGCGTTTAGGAGGCAGCACGGTCCGGCTTCCTGGGGACTCGGCACCTCGAAGTGCTCGCTCCCATCAGAAGGCTCCCGGGTGACGCTAATCTGGGTAGGACACTAAGAAAGAGCCTAGAAGAGGGAATCTCATCTCATCTTCCCTCCACAGGTAACACAGGCACAAAGGAACTCGGTACCTAAATACTTTTTGAACCAAAAGTCACTGCGCTGTTTCAAGCGTGAGGTGCACCTCTTTCTGGACTGAGCATCACCGACGGGATAAACCAGAGTGACATCCAGAGGGATTCACAGCAGACCCCGCCCTCACCTTCAGCTTTAGTGTCTTTCTGCAAACACCGCTCCACGGCTTCCACCGCTCTGGGGCTGGTGAAAATGAGTCCCCCGTAACCTTCGGGATGAGACAGCTGCACACCAAACAACGGCAGAGGATTTTATATGATGGCCAAGTTCAACGCTGCCCAAGATTCAACATCTTCACAAAAGTAGTAGGCAAACTAAATCCATCCATCCATCCATCCATCCATCCTTCCATCCACTCAAGACAGGAGAGCCCACTATGTGCCTGGAACTACTCCAGGTCTTTAAGGTCACAAGGTAAATTCACAGCATTTCCCCCAAACAGCTCACGGTCTTGGGGAGGGACGGGTCGGTGTGATGTGGGGTGGCAGGCATAAGGGAGCAGAGGGGATGTGACTCAGCCTGGGCGTGGCTGGGGTGTAGGCAGGACCGCAGACTGGACCTGCATCCATAATAAACTGGATATTCAAGGAGCGATATCCATGCTGAAGCCCCGGTTTTTGAAGATAAAAACGGGGACAAAATCTACTGACCATGTATTCTGAGCAAGGTGGTGGGCTGTCTTACACACATTCCTGCACCGAACATGTGAAGGCACCCTGTGATGGGTGCAAAGATTTGATCGGATTAAGACACAGAGGCTTGTCGAGGATGAGGAAGCAGCCCAGGTGAGGGCCGGAGCTGCGATCTGAGCACGTGTCTCCACGGTGCCCAGGCCAGAGCACTCACTCACCGCACCACCAGAGCTTCAGAGCTCAGACACCCCCTCAGGAAACAGACTAGCTGGGGGTGATGGACAGGCTCCTGCTTGTAGCATTTTTCTGACCATCGGGGTCCTAGCAACGAGCTCAGATGATGAGCTCTGCTTCCGTTAAAGCTGCTTATGGGGGTCCCTTACATAGTCCTCACAGCACATAGTCAGGGCAGATGCCAACTGTTGAACGAATAATTTAACATTCAGCTCAAACGGAAGGGAGAAAGCAGACAGGTGCTCCGTGAGTGACAGGCAGACTCCAATATGCAGAGCATGGGGGCGGGGTGGGGAAGGGGGGAGCCCAGTGGACAGGGGTGGGCACACCCATCCCGTGAACCCCCCGGCTCTTGGCCCATGTGTCCAGAACAGAGCCCCTGGGGAGGTTATCTGGTGGCAGGTGCACAGTGGTGGAGACTGCTGGGCACCAAATCTTTAGCTGGAACTGTTCCGACAGGGCTTCCCTGGGGCCGTCCCCGGCTGTAATCTATTACCCCAACCCTGGGGGCAGCAGCCCCAACCCTCCCTCTTATCTGCTGGGGGACCTGGCCAAGATGCCTGGCCTGGGAAGAAACAACAGCTGTTGGGCTCTTTGCTGAGGTCGGGGGGTGTGGCCTGCAGGAGAGGAGGAAGGGGAAGGGTCTGCACCGCTGAGAGCAGGCAGGTGGGGCCTCGCCGCGGCCCGCCTCTGAGAGGCTCGGGCTGAGGATCTAACAGCAGCTGAGACCTGGGGCAGGTGAGTTCACGTCGCCAGACGGTGAGACGAGTGCTCATCAACGGGTCCTTCCCACTCGGGCTGGGAAGGATGCCAGGGAAACCAAAGGTGTCTCATTGGAAAACGACGGTGCTCAGAGGCTGGCGAACCTTACCTTCTCCGACAGACTGGGGAGAGACAGAAACTCAAACGATAAAACAGGGATCAAAGTGGCTTCGAGCCCATATAATCCCAGCTCCTGCAAATAAAAGGATACAGCTTTGAGCTGGCAGGGGTTTTTTTTGGAAAATAAGGAAAAGGGGCCTGTTTCACAATTTACACTGTGCCCACTCCTCAACTGTTAGCAGATCGCCCCACCCTTGATTGACTTCAACACAAGGCAGGGCCAGGCGTTCTGGGACTGGGTGTGCCAAGCACTTACCCTGACGTAGGGGTCCTGGCCACAGTCGTCCTCCTTGGGGTCTTTCAGCAAAAGAACCTTCATTATGGCCTGGCAGTCCTTACAGTGTGCTACGGGGCAGGGAAAGGGGATGTTAACTTGATTTCCAAGGCTCTTCCTGAGCAGGGTCAGTGGGCTGGGCGGGCGTGGGGCGCAGGTAATCAGCGGCAGCTTGGCTGGCCTCTCCCTCCCCCACAGTGACTTGGCATTTATGGGCTTGTTCCTTCTGAAGACCCTGTCACCGATAAGGCCCGCGGACAGCAGGCTGGCACTTGATATCACTTGAGAGACTCACAGAAGAGAAGTGATGCAAATTCTGGGTTGAATCAATAATAAATAAGAGAAATGAGTATCTTCTAAGGAAAGGAATAATTACTTCCATTTCTTGATAAATCTACTCAGTTGCTTATAAGCTCTTTAGGAAATGATTATATTGATTCTTCTCATATGTTTTACAATACGGTCAAGTACCATGAGATAATCTTTCAAAAATTTTTGAGAAACCTGGAAAAAAGCCTGTTGATATATATCAAAAGGCGTACATACGTTATACCCTTTCTTCCTATAGTTTCAGTTTTAGAATAAATTCTAAGATGATACTCATAAATATGTGCAAAGATTAACATAAAGGTGTTCATCCTGGTTTTTTTTTTTTTTTTTAATTGACACAGAACATAGGGCAAGTTTAAGGTGTACAGTGTGATTTAATACATTTATACATTGTGACACAATTACCTCTGTAACACTGGCTAACATCTCTTCACTTCATAAAATTATCATTTCTCTTCTGTGGTAAGAGCAATTAAGATCTAGTCTCTTGGTAGCTTTGAAGTTGATAATACAATATTGTTGATTATAACCACCACGCTCTTCATTAGATCCTCAAAACTTAGCTGCAAGTTTGTATCCTGAAGGCAATGGCACCCCACTCCAGTACTCTTGCTTGGAAAATCCCATGGACGGAGGAGCCTGTTAGGCTGCAATCCATGGGGTCGCTAAGAGTCGGACACGACTGAGCGACTTCACTTTCACTTTTCACTTTCATGCACTGGAGAAGGAAATGGCAACCCACTCCAGTGTTCTTGCCTGGAGAATCCCAGGGATGGGGGAGCCTGGTGGGCTGCCATCTACAGGGTCGCACAGAGTTGGACACGACTGAAGCAACTTAGCATTAGCATTAGCATTACGCTTTATAATTGCAAATAATTAGAAACAATGTAAATGTCCAACAAGGAGAGAATGGCTAATAAATCATGGTACAAGTCTACAAAAAAAAATCACTAAAATACTCATAAACAACTTACTACACGGGTTATTTACTCACAAAATAATGTTAAGTTTAAAAAGGCAGGATACAGAATTACGTAACATGTTTGATCTTACAGATTTTATATACACATAGACATGAAAGAATATTCTTTGCTGCTAGGCTAGGGTGATTATTTTCTCCTCTCTTTCTGTATCATCCAATTTTATTTTTACAATAAACATTAAATTCCTCTTGTATCAAAGGAGGAAAAAGCACATTATAACCACCCAAAGGTCTCAAAACAAAAGCCACCGAAGACCTGCAGAACAAACTCTGCTGGAAACGCAGATTACATCCCGCAAGTAGCATTAGACTAGCAATTACTTAATTAATATACAGTCAAAGAGAGTATATTGTTTGGAGCAGAAGTGTGTTAACGCTGGGAGCCATTACTAATAAATAATCACTGAACAAATTTCTGGAAACTTATAACATCTATGGGACATCTTAGGAAACTCTGGCTCCAAATGAATTGCTTTGTATCTAAGCAACCAATCCTGGGTGAACTAATAATTATGAAGCCAAGTTCAATTACTGCTGCTTTCCAGCACTTAGCTGGAGAGCGGGGGGACTTGGGGAGAGAGGCAGCAGCATCGTGTGTATCATTTCCTGAAATTACTCACCACGCGTCTAACACAGAAACCAGAATTCCTCCTTTCCGGGATGCTCACTCTTAGGTGCCAACTTGGCCGGGCTCGTTTTCCCCATTTATTCAGAAATGCTAACCTAGGTGTTGCTGGGCAGGTACTCTAGAGAGGTGATCCACGCACCATTCGTTGGCTTTTAGTAAAAGAGGTGATCCTAGGTCACCAGGGAGGGCCTGCTTCAGTCACCAGGAAGGCCTAAAGGGCAGAACTGAGGTTTCCTCGAGGAAGAAGGTAATTCCACTGTGGCCGCAGCTGCAGGCAGTGCCCGAGCCTGCCCTTCCCGTCAGCTTGCACCGTGGATTCCAGCCTTTCTGCGCCAGCCCCCACAGCTGTGCAAGGCAATTCCTTGCACCAAGTCTCCTGATTATATCCCCTACTGTTCTCTCTGTTGAACCCTGGCTGACACACCTCCCAATCTGGGGGTTCAGGGATGTATGCCGCTAGGTGGCAGGAGAAGTGAGTGACAGAAGATGAGATGGTTGGATGGCATCACTGACTCGATGGATGTGAGTGTGAGCAAACTCCGGGAGAGTGAAGCACAGGGAAGCCTGGGGTGCTGCAGAGTCACACATGATTAGTGACTGAACAACAGAAAGGGGCCTGGGGCTTCCCCAGGGGAGAAGGCAGGCGTGACTCAAGTGCAAGGACCAGGGAGACTCTGGTTCACTGAGAAAGGGGGATCTACCGGATCCCCAGATATCCATTCCTCCCTCGCAGACAGGAGCCCTTCATAACGTCGGGCACATGGATGCCCGGGACAAATATGTGCAGATGGATATGGTCAGGTGAGGAGGTGCTGGTCCAGAGGATGGAAGTTGAAGTGATGCATACACTTCTGGTCCCGCCTGGACAGGAAGTGCCATTCCTGCCCTTCCCTTCCTGCCTCCCTGCGGGGTGGAGGATGGATGGCGTTGGCCAGTAAGAGCTGCAGGGTCCTGCCTGGGGGCGATGCAAGGAGCAGGACCTCTTTGCATGGCAGAGCCACCAGTCAGCCAGAGTGTTTACATCAGAGGAAAGAAACGTTCTCTCCTGTTTCAGCCAATGTTATCGGTTCTCTGTTAGAGCAGTGGGACCCACATCCTCACCCATGCAGAGCCCAGAATGCTTCCTGGAGGACCCGATGTTCCTGGAGGATCATGTTCAGACTGGAGGCTGCACAGGTTCAAGCCTGAGGGGTGGGGAGAGGCCTGGGGCGGCTGGAGTGTGCAGGGGAGAGTGGGGAGATGGCCTCGCCTGGCCCTGTTAGGGAGTCTGGACTTAGCAGCAATGGAGATGTCTTGTTGATGGATGTACTGTTCTGCTTGCTCTTTCTCTTCCCTTTTCTCTCTGGGGCAACATAAGGAGGGGAGTGCAGGGTCACCGAACAAGCACAGGGCTAAGGGCCAAGGGAGTCGGGTTCTGGTCCCAGCCTGACTGGCCACGACGTGATCTTGTTTTCGCCCCTGTTAAATGGGAATACCCTCTGCCCTCCCAAGGCACGGAGTGACTCAAAGGAGATAATGAATGACAGCTATCCAGCTGTTGTTATGTAGTCACTAAATCATGCTTGACTCTTCTGTGACCCCATGGACGGTAGCCCGCCAGGCTCCTCATTTCCTTCTTTAGGGGATCTTCCTGGCCCAGGGATTGAACCTGAGTCTCCTGCATTAGCATATGGATTCTGTATCACTGGGCCGCCTGGGAAGCCTTAGTTGGATAATAAAAACATGTGAGAGCAAACCAAATCTATTCACTGCAAATAAGGAAAATATTTCTTCTGGGTTCTACTCTGTGGTTCTCTCGGGTAATAAAACCGACGCCTTCTGGATAATGACTGCTTAGAAATTCCATGAGATGGGCTGCAGGACTTGAAAAATAAAAATAAAATACTGCCCTTGGCCCTTCTCTGCCATTGCTCTAAGCATCTCTAAGGCAGAACTAAGAGGAGCCACCGCTGAAGCTTCTCGGCCACCCCAGAACCCCTATCACCAAGTTCACCGAGAGACAGATCAACAGACACGTGCACTCAGTCATGCCAACACTCTGCTACTCTTCTTAGTAAATGAAGGTTTAAAGCTGAGACTGTGCAGAGAATCGATTCTCCTCCACATCTACCCTCTCACAGCTGACAGGTACCAGTCACTGAACTACTGGGCAAATCCAGCCCAGGGCTGAATCCAAGGGCTCAAAGAAAGGTCCACAGACCCTGTCTCAACAAGGGAGGGGGTGGGACGTCCCTGCTGGGCCAGTGGTTAAGGATCAACGAGAAGCCTGTGCACCGCAGCTAGAGGAAGCCTGTGCGCAGCAATGAAGATCCAGAGCAGCCATCAATAAATAAAGTTTAAAACAAACATTTTTTTTTTCAGTTGACACCTGTTACCTGCATTGCAGCAACAGGAGGAAGCCTGGAACAGGAAGGGGAGAATGGGGTCTTCTCAGGCTTTTATGCAAGAAGGTTTGTATGTGAGTCACTTCGGACTTTGGCAAGAGGCCTGGTGGTGTGGGAGAATCTTGTGCCAGAGGGGCTGAAGCCTGGGTTCTGGTCTTCGCTGTTCTCTTGGTCTCTGTTCTTGAATCTGTGAAATAGGTCTGGGCTTCTGAACCAATGGCTTCCCTGGGGCACTTTCTTCCCCATAGTAGACGCTCAGCAAATATTTGTTCACATTGTGGGAAAACAACGCTTTAGGTTTACTCAGCAATTTTTGGAGCATGGGGAATGGCCACTTTTCCTTAAAGAGACAGGGAATTGACTTGATTAAGGCCTCTTTGCTGGTAAGAGAGCCACGTCTCAAATCCATACTTTTAACCCATGTTCTGCTGCTTTGAGTATTAGCAAGAAAAGCAGCTGCCCTTTTATCTGGCACTTACATGTGTAATTTATGGGGCTAAGCATCTTACAGGCAAGATCTCAATCCTCATTTAAACCAGCAAGGAAGGGAGATTATTCCTTTTTTACAGAAGAGGAAACTAAAGCTCTGAAGGTTTGAGTAATGTGCTCAGGCTGCACAGCACAGGAGTTGGCAGAGGTAATAATAAAATGTAACCCAGGTCTGGAGCCCAGGCCCGGTCTCCCAAGCATATGCTACCAGCTCTCTGCTCCTTTAGGATAAACTCCAGACTCCATTATACAGAGTGGAGCATTAATAAGTCAGAAAGAGGAAAACAAATATCAAATATTAACGCATGTATGTGGAATCCAGAGAAATGGTACGATGAACCTATTTCCAGGGCGGGAAGAGAGACACAGATGTAGGAAACAGACGTGGACTCGGGGGGAAGGGAGGGTGGGATGAACCGGGAGACTGCGATTCACATACATACATTACCATTTGTAAAACATGCAGCTAGTGGGAGGCTGCTGTAAGCCCTGTGATGACCCAGCGGGGTGGGGTGGTGGTGGGGGAGGGGGTTCGAGGGAGGCTCAGAAGGGAGGGGATATATGTATGCATATAGCTGACTCATGCTGTTGTACAGCAGAAACACAATATTGTAAAGCAATTATATTCCAGTAAAAAAAAAAAAAAGATAAATTCTGAGTTAAGCTGAAGGTGAGCCAGTGGGTTGGCAATCTAGTCCCTGACTGAGTGAAGTTCCCCAGGGTCAGTACTGGACTTTCTTGAAGGACAAAAACCATGGGTAGTCCATTTATTCACATTCACTGCTCCAACTCACACTCTGACCATGAGCTCAACACTGGGGACTAATCCCAAGGCACAAAGAAAGGCTTTTCCCCTCTCAGATGGGAACACCAGACCACCTGACCTGCCTCTCGAGAAACCTATATGCAGGTCAGGAAGCAACAGTTAGAACTGGACATGGAACAACAGACTGGTTCCAAATAGGAAAAGGAGTACGTCAAGGCTATATATTGTCACCCTGCTTATTTAACTTATATACAGAGTACATCATGAGAAACGCTGGACTGGAAGAAGCACAAGCTGGAATCAAGATTGCCGAGAGAAATAGCAATAACCTCAGATATGCAGATGACACCACCCTTATGGCAGAAAGTGAAGAGGAACTAAAAAGGCTCTTGATGAGAGTGAAAGAAGAGAGTGAAAGAGTTGGCTTAAAACTCAGCATTCAGAAAATGAAGATCATGACATTTGGTGCCATCACTTCATGTGAAATAGATGGGGAAACAGTGGAAACACTGTCAGACTTTATTTTTTTGGGCTCCCAAATCACTGCAGATGGTGATTGCAGCCATGAAATTAAAAGACGCTTATTCCTTGGAAGAAAAGTTATGTCCAACCTAGATAGCATATTGAAAAGCAGAGACATTACTTTGCCAACAAAGGTCCATCTAGTCAAGGCTATGGTTTTTCCAGTGGTCATGTATGGATGTGAGAGTTGGACTGTGAAGAAAGCTGAGCACCGAAGAATTGATGCTTTTGAACTGTGGTGTTGGAGAAGACTCTTGAGAGTCCCTTGGACTGCAAGGTGATCCAACCAGTCCATTCTGAAGGAGATCAGTCCGGGGTGTTCTTTGGAAGGAATGATGCTAAAGCTGAAACTCCAGTACTTTGGCCACCTCATGTGAAGAGTTGACTCACTGGAAAAGACTCTGATGCTGGGAGGGATTGGGGGCAGGAGGAAAAGGGGATGACAGAGGATGAGATGGCTGGATGGCATCATCGACTCGATGGATATGAGTTTGAGTGAACTCTGGGAGTTGGTGATGGACAGGGAGGCCTGGCATGCTGCGACTCATGGGGTTGCAAAGAGTCGGACATGACTGAGCAACTGAACTGAACTGAACTTATTAAAGCACTACATGCTTATTGAGGAAAATTTGCAAACTACAAAACAGTATGTTCCTCAAGACATTAAAAATAGAATTCCTATGATCAAACTGTGGTGGAGAAGACTCTTGAGAGTTCTTGGACTACAAGACCAAACCAGTAAATCCTAAATGAAATCAACCCTCAATATTCACTGGAAGGACTGATGCTTAAGCTGAAGCTCTATTACTTTGGCCACCTGATGCGAAGAGCCAACTCATTGGAAAAGACCCTGTTGCCGGGAAAGATCGAGGGCCAGAGGCGAAGGGGGCAACAGAGTCGGGGACAGCTCATTCCTTTTTTGCAATCGCACTTCCCACCTACTCTGCTCATTTTACAGAAAGAAAAAGGAAAACTATAGACCTCGCTCTCAGAAAGCTGATGTCTTCTCTAGTGACTTTTTTCCCCCAAATAACATTAACAGGCTGCAGACTGGCAGTCTGCGGGATAAATCTGCCTGGTAGGTGACTTATTTGGCACAAGTTTTACAAATCACGTTTTCTGGTAAAAGTCCAGCACTCCAGGTTCTCTTGCAAAGTGAGAACTGAGAACACTGGCCGACTTTTCCACTTGGCCACAACTTGCAGAGCTGCTGGGTACACGCTGTCTAGTTTACCACAGTCCTCTCCACTGTGTTTTCTCAAAATGGGCTCAGGTCTGTCCTTTAGATATCCCCACAGGCCCTGAAAGTGTTAATCGCTCAGTCATGTCCGGCTTTTTTAGACCCAATGGATTATAGCCTGCTAGGCTCCTCTATCCATGGGATTTTTCAGGCAAGAATACTGGAGTGGATTGTTATTTCCTACTCCAGGGGATCTTGCCGACCCCAGGGATCAAATCCAGGTCTAGTGCATAGAAGGGAGATCCTTTACTGTCTGAGCCCCCAGGAAAGCCCTAAGTGAAAGTGTCAGTCCCTCAGTCGTGTCTGACTCTTTGAGACCCCATGGGCCAGGATCCTCTGTCCATAGAATTCTCCAGGCAAGAATACTGTAATGGGTACTCCTTTCCTTCTCCAGGGGGACGTTCCCTACCCAGGGATCCAACCTGAGTCTCCTGCATTGCAAGCCTGGCTTGCTGCAGTCCATGGGGGTCCCCGAGTTGGACGCAACTTAGCGACTGAACCAACAACTTGCCCTAAAGCCGATGAGGTTGATGCGTGATTTTAAAGAAACCTTCAGATCAAGAAATGCGCTTAAGGACAGTGGGCTAAGGGCAGGTATCAGGATCGCATTCACTGATTACGGACAAGGCTGTGCCACCGACTGTGCTGGGCAACGCCTGCCGGATTGGGGCATCTGCTCTGGTCCCGCGACCTTCTTTCCCTTCGGGGACCGCGCACCACGGCCCAGCGCCCACCCAGGCCAGCAGCGACCTAAGGGGTGCTTACGGCGGGTCCCCGTGCGTCCGCGGAAGTCTTGTGTCTTCGCCGGTACCGTGCACAAGCGACACCTACCTGGCGGGGCTGGCGAGGCGCTGAGCAAGAGCCCACGCCGGGGCGGACTCTCAAGGTTTCCGCCTGCAGGCTGCCCGGCTGCTACGCTCAGCGCAGACCCGAGGGCGGCCCCCTTACCACGTGGCCAGCGTTGCCACGACGACAGTCCAAGCCCCCGCCCCGAGTTACTGGTCACCTGTACCCGCGGTGGGGGATCCAGGGGGCCGGCGCCGAAGCTCGCGCATGCGCACTGACACCCAGGCCCAGCGACCTATTGAGATGAATCAAACCACTGCGCAAAGGGGGGGGGCCGGTGGTGAGGAGAGCCTTGGAAAGACGAGCCGCTCAATGGAAGGAGGAAGAAAAGGCCAAGATAGGACCCCTCCAAATTGGACTTGACTTTCGGACTTCATGGCTGTGGGGTTGACGCCGGCTCCGCGCCGAGGGTCTTCGTGCCCTCCTACCCGCCCCACCTCGGCTTGAATGGGTGGATCCGGAAGGGCGGGCGCGCGGGGATTGCGCAGGCGCAGAGGCGCCGGTAACATGGCGTCCCGGCCGAAGCGGCGTGCTGTGAGCCGCGTGCCCCCGGCTCTGGGCGATGAGGAAGAGGAGGATGAAGTGGAGGAGCAGGACGAAGACGACAGTGACGAAGAAGAGGATGAAGAAGACGAAGTCGTCAATGAGGTGAGACGCCCGTGCGACCCCGGTTTACCTTCTGTCTGGGGGAAAAAAACATAAACTTTTTGACAACCAAAGCCGTGTGAATGGGTGAGCTGCCTGAAGTGGCGGCTTCCCGCTACCTGAGGGTCTTGAAACAGAACCTGGAGGTGAGGAAAGGCCCTCACACAGGCACCACGTCGGTCTTTGACACATCGCAGCCACAAAGGTGTTTTCAAAAGGCCTACCCAGGCCGGGGCGGCGGGGGGCCCTGGGCCCTCCTATCGCCTCACCACCCTCCTCGGTGACTGTGTTTAGTTCTCAGGCTGAAGCCACAAACCCTCCTGGGTCCTCAAGGCCCCGAATCCATCCACTGCCTTCCCCGCGGCCTCCGCGCCGGGGGTCCCGGTACCCGCCTACCTCAAGGCGGCCCAGTCGCGTTTCCCGGAGGCCCGCCTCCTCCTCCGCTGTTCGCGCCGCCTGTATAATTACTCCTGCTGTGATTTCCCTCCGTTGTTCAAGTCTCAGCTAAGTCGATGTATCTTCCCTTCAAACCAAGTCCTGGTGACACGTTCTCATAGAACTGGGTCCTACTATAGAGCCTGGCGCTAGGGATACTTAATGTTGTTCGTTAAAAAGCAGAGACGTTACTTTGCCAACAAAGCTCAGTCGGTAGAGAATCTGCCTGCAGTGCAGGCGACCTGGGTTCAGTCCCTGGGTCGGGAAGATCCCCTGGAGAAGGAAATGGCAACCCACTCCAGTATTCTTGCCTGGGGAATTCCATGGACAGAGAAGCCTGGTGGGCTGTAGTCCATGGGATGGCAAAGAGTTGGGCATTACTGAATGACTAACACTTTGTTTCAGAGACATTACTTTGCCAACAAAGGTTCGTCTAAAAAGCTATGGTTTTTCCAGTAGTCATGTATGGATGTGAGAGTTGGACTATGAAGAAAGCTGAGCGCGGATGAATTGATGCTTTTGAACTGTGGTGTTGGTGAACTGTGGTGCTGGAGAAGACCCTTGAGAGTTCCTTGGGCTGCAAGGAGATTCAACCAGTCCATCCTAAAGATCAGTCCTGGGTGTTCATTGGAAGGACTGATGCTGAAGCTCCTATATGTTGGCTATCTGATGTGAAGAACTGACTCACTGGAAAAGACCCTGATGCTGGGAAAGATTGAAGGCAGGAGGAGAAGGGGACGACAGAGGATGAGATGGTTGGATGGCATCACCGACTCAATGGACATGAGTTTGAGTGAGCTCTGGGAGTTGGTGATGGACAGGGAAGCCTGGCATGCTGCAGTCCATGGGATCTCAAAGAGTCAGACATGACTGAGCAACTGAACTGAATGTTTGTTGAATGAGTAATTAAGACTGAATGGTCCTTAAGACCCTAGAATGCCTAATAGGTACCCCAAACGTAACACGTCCAAAGCCAAAGTAGTAATTTATGTTCCTAGACTTTGCCGTGTCTGTAAATGTTTTCCAAAAACTGGGGTCCCTTCTTGGTGGGTGTCGAGCCTACAGACACAACCAAGCCCAAGATTGGAAGAAGGAACAATTTATTCTTGCAGCAAATAAGGAGAACACCGAGGATCTTTCCCAAAGCCGTATCTCTCCAAATAGCAAAACAGGGGTGGTTTTAAGTTGTCGTTGTTCAGTCACTAAGTCATGTCCAACTCTCTGCGACCCCATGGATTGCAGCATGATTCAGTGATGCTACCCAAGCATCCTGTCAGGTTGGTTTATTTTTCTCTCTCAGTTCTTGTCTCATCGCCAAGAAAAGTTTGGAATGATGGACTCAAGTGTTTAAAACAACAGAAAAGTTACAGCTCAGTTACAGCTCAAGCAGACAGATCTTTTATTAAATAGACACTCTCAAGACACGGGAGCAGGCCTACCCCAGTGGAGTTACCGTAATGATCCCTTTTGGTTTCCCTCTTTTTTTACTTCCCATCTCCTCCCTTTGGTTGTGCAGTGGGCAGAATAGGGCCTGAACCCACCACCAATCAAGAAATGGGGTGCAAATGGGCATACACTCAAGACCAATTGACAGTTGCATGACAACAGGCTCTGTTGTGCATCTCTTCCCATAATTAAGTCTGTTGTAATCACATGTATCTATGTGTAGAATATTTATGAACCCTTAATAGGCTCCTAGCTGCCTAAGGTTATTTTGAGGAAGCCACTGTGGTTGGTTTGTATCCACCCCATCCTGTGTCTAGGGTCCATCAGGAGTTGGAAAAGTCTCTGGTTATTTTGTATCATATCTGTGAGCTCCTCTAGGCACTTCTGGGATGGGGTTTAGAAATCAACCGGGATCCTTTTTGGCTGGGTATCCTTTTTGGCTGGGCCACCTTCCGCTGCTCATGCCTAACTTCTACCTAACAGTTTCATCCTCATCCTTCCTGCCGAACAATTTCAGTCTCCCCCTTCCCCTCTTGCCCCTGCATCAGGGTCTTTCCAGTGAGTTGGCTCTTCACATCAGGTGGCCAAAGTATTGGAGCTTTAACTTCATCATCAGTTATTCAATGAATATTCAGAGTTGATTTCCTTCAGGATTGAATTGTTTGATCTACCTGCAGTCCAGGGGACTCTCAAGAGTCTTCTCCAATACCACAATTCAAAAGCATCAATTCTTCGGTGCTCAGCCTTCTTTATGGTTCAACTCTCACATCCATACATAACTGGTGGAAAAATTATAGGTAGCTTTGACTATACAGACCTTTGACAGCATAGTGATGTCTCTGTTTTAATATGCTATCTAGGTTTGTCATAGGTTTCCTTCTAAGGAAGCAAGCATCTTCCAATTTGGTGGCTGTGGTTACTGTCTGCAGTGATTTGGGGGCCCAAGAAAATAAAAATCTGTCACTGTTTCCATTTTTTCCCCCTCTATTTGCCAAGAAGTGATTGGACTGGATGTCATGATCTTAGTTTTTTTTAATGTTGAGTTTAAGCTGGCTTTTTCACTCTCCTCTTTCACCCTCATCAAGAGGCTCTTCAGTTTCTTTTCACTTTCTGCCATTTCTGCATATCTGAGGTTGTTGATATTCTGACAGTCTTGATTCCAGCTTGTGAGTCATTCAACCTGGCCTTTCACATGCTGTACTCTTCATAGAAGTTTAATGAGTAAGGTGACAGTATACAGCCTTGACAAACCCTTTCCCAAATTTTGAACCAGCCTGTTGTTCCATGTCTGGTTCTAACTGTTGCTTCTTGACCAGCATACAGGTTTCTCAGAAGACAGGTAAGGTGGTCTGGTATTTCTATCTCTTTAAAAAGTTTCTACAGTTTGTTGTGATCCGTACAATCAAAGGCTTTAGCATAGTCAGTGAAGCAGAAGTAGATGTTTTTTGAGAATTCCCTTGCTTTGTCTATGCCATCGAATGTTGGCAATTTGATCTCTGGTTCCTCTTCTTTTTCTAAACCCAGCCTGTACATCTGGAAGTTCTCAGTTCATGAACTGCTGAAACCTAGCTTGAAGGATTTTGAGTGTAGTCTTGCTGGCATGTGAAATGAGCACAATTGTATGATAATTTGGACATTCTTTGACATTGCGATTGGAATGAACACTGACCTTTACCAGTCCTGTGGCCACTGCTGAGTTTTCCAAATTTGCTGACGTATTGAATGCGGCACTTTCACAGCATCGTCTTTCAGGATTTGAAATAGCTCAATTGTAATTCCATCACCTCCACTAGCTTTGTTCGTAGTGATGCTACCTACGTCTCACTTGACTTCACATTCTAGGACGTCTGTTTCTATGTGAGTGAGCACACCATTGTGGTTATCTGGGTCGTGAAGACCTTTTTTGTGTAGTTCTGTGTATTCTTGCCACCTCTTAGTCTCTTCTGCTCTGTTAGGTCCATACCTTTTCTGTCCTATTTCATGCCTGTCCTTGCATGAAACGTTCCCTTGATATCTCCAGTTTTCTTGACGAGATCTCTAATCTTTCCTATTCTGTTGTTTTCCTTAAGAAGGCTTTCTTATTTGTCCTTGCTAGTCTCTGAAACTCTGCATTCAGTTGGGATATCTCCTTTTCTCCATTTCCTTTCACTTCTTTTCTTAGCTATTTATAAAGCCTCCTCAGACAACCACTTTGCCTGCTTGCATTTCTTTTCCTTTGGGTTGGTTTTGGTCGCTGCTTCCTGTACAGTGTTGTGAACCCCCATCAATAGTTCTTCAGGCATTCTGTCTACCAGCTCTTATCCCTTGAATCTATTTGTCACCTCCACTGTATAATCATAAGGGATTTGATTTAAGTCATAGCTGAATGGCCTAGTGCTTTTCCTTTCTTTCTTCAATTTAAGCCTGAATTTTGCACTAAAGAGCCCATCATCTGAGCCACAGTCAGTTCCAAGTTTTGTTTTTGCTGACTATATAGAACTTCTCCATCTTTGGCTGCAAATAATATAATCAGTCTGATTTAGGTATTGACCATCTGGTGATGTCCATGTGTGGAGTTGTCTCTTGTGTTGTTGGAAGAGGGTGTTTACTGTGACCAACATGTTCTCCTGACAAAACTATGTTAGCCTTTGCTCTACTTCATTTTGTACTCTGAAGCCAAACCTGCTAGTTATTATCTCTTGACTTCCTACTTTTGCATTTCAATCTCCTATGATGAAAAGAACATTTTTTTTTTTAAGTTAAGGATACATGTATATTCATGAATGGGCTTAAGCAGAGGAGAATTAAGCATAACATTGAGGCAAAGGTTGATCAAGTCCCAGCTTTAGTTAATTGAAGTTGGAAGGGTCACCATCTTTATTCCATCCTCCACTTTGTGGGGACCTTAGTTCCTGCAGATCTCAAATATTATTAACTGGGACTTTTATCACTGCACTGTTTAATTACCTTTTCTCTGTTCCTTTGTATCCTTCAGATAATTAATTACTGAGACCTGTTTGAGGGCAAGCACTGTGGCCAGGCTTAGAATACAAAGTGGATGAGGCCAGAATGGCTTCTCTTATGTCAAGAAAGCCATTGCTGGTTCTTTTTCACCTGGCACCCCCTAACTTATCTGCTTTCATAAATGGTTCCCAAATTCACGAGCTGCTCAAGTTCAAAACCTGAAAGTTAAATTTAATTCCTCCGTTTTCCTCAAAATCTTGTTGGCTTTACCATCAGTAGCCAGACATTTCTCATCAGTGATTCTGTGCTGATCACAGGCCACTCTTCCACTGTCTCTTGCCTGGACTTCTGTAGTACGTTTTAACTGGCTACATTCTTGTAACCTCCAGTCTCTCCTCCATCCACAGCAGAGAGATCTTTAAAAAATATAGGTCTGGGGACTTTACTCACTGTCTCAGTTGAGACTCCATCCTTCCACTGCATGGGACCTGAGTTTGATCCCTGGTTGCAGAACTAAGATTTCCATGCTGCGTGGCATGGCCAGAAAAAAAAAAAAATGTAGCTCTATTCTCCCTTTCTTGCTCTGACTGCTCTGGTGGGTTCTCGTTTCATTTGTAAGAAAACCCAAAGTTCTAATGGTTATTGGACTGAGAGACAGCTGGTATGGAAGGATCAGAATAAGGAAGAGAGTGGTGGGGAGATGAACATGAGTGGGGGAAGTGTGGGTGCAGGGTGAGGACTGTGGTTATGGGGGGGGTATGTAATAACTCGTTACTGACTGGAGGATTTTTGCAGAAACTAACATCTGTGGCTTGCAGTTTATGTAAGTGAATATTGAAACGTCTTCAGTCAATGTTTAGGTAACAAAAGATGTGTTAATATATCTCTGGCCAATAATGTGATAAAGCTCCATGGAACAGAGCTTTCCCTACAAAACAGTTCTGCTCTTTGGCCCCTTCGTTGAACGTGGTCTCATCGTTTTTTATTTAGCACTTTTAACTGGCTGTTTAGCTAACTTTGGGTTGTAGAAATCAGTGCTTGCGTTAACAAGGGTAATCAGACTACCAGTGACTGCAAATTCGTGTAGTAACCACCACTGACTAGGGTGTGAGAAACAGGCACGTGCGTGTAGTGTTGGTGGGGTTGGTGGGGGGCAGTTGGACAAAATCAAAGCTTAAAATATGTGAATCCTCTGATTCAGCGATACTGCTGGTAATTTACCCTCCAGCAATAATAGTAATACTAATAAGGCATGATTTAGGATCCTCAAAGGCTGATCTTATTTAGCACTTAGAAGCCTTTGAGGTTTTGGTTTTGGAGTGAAGTAATCCTTTCGTTTATTTATGGAATATTTCAGTGGCGTTGCTTCTTAGAGTCTGCTGCTTCATGGTGCGAGATCCGTTTGCCTAGCTACACAGACCTTCTGGTTACTTGTACTCAGCATGTTTCTTCCTGCCTCAGGGCCTTAGTGCGTGCTGTTCCCTGTGCCTGGAATTCTCTTTGCTAGTCCTTAGTTCCCAGCTCAAGTGTCACTTCTCTAAGGGAAGCCTTTCCTGAATTTCTGACTCCTATTACCTAAGCTCTTATAGCCCCATTCACCTATTTGTAGCCTACAAAGGTGTGATCTTCTGTTTATTTCCATGACTATTTCCTTAATGAAGTCGCTCAGTCATGTCCGAATCTTTGCGGCCCCATGGACTGTAGCCTACCAGGTTCCTCCGTCCATGGGATTTTCCAGGCAAGGGTACTGGAGTGGGCTGCCATTTCCTTCTCCAGGGGATCTTCCCGACCCAGGAATCAAACCTGGGTCTCCCGCACTGTAGACAGACGCTTTACCGTCTGAGCCACCAAGGAAGCCCATTTCCTTAATGTCTGTGTTCCCGCCTAAACTGTAAGCTCCACGAGGGTGTGATCCTTCATGTCTGCTTTTCATCCTGAGTGCCTGTCACGGTGCTTGGTGCAGAGTGGAACTCAGTAAACATTTGCCCAGTGAATGAAGCCTGGCCTTGTATCCATGGGCTAAATCAAGCTCCAGGCAATGCCAGGGACTTTTGGAGTGTTTTTTCTTTGTTCACACTTAGTGCAGTCAGGTAAGAGTTTCTCCTTTGCTTTATTCAGAACAGACTTTCTCTGCATTAAATCCAGGTCACTCGGAGCACTCTGTTCTCCAGCTTTGGTTTCAGATGAGATGGTGTGAAGGTGCTCTGTTGTCTGTGCAGATGGCAGTCTTGGCGATGTTTGCTTTTTATTTTGAAGCCTAGACAGTTGTAGTTCTTTTGGTAACATTTTCTTCTTTTCCTCCTTTCGCTGGCATGTTCTGTAGATGGAGATAGAGCCAAAAAGAATGGGGGAGGGGGGAAAGATGGGTGGAGGGAAAAGAAAAATGGGCAAATGGAAAATAATGCCTGAATTGTCTTAGTGAGTTATGTATGATGACTTACTTTGTGTGTCATTTACAGGAAGTGAATATTGAATTTGAAGCTTATTCTATCTCAGATAACGATTATGATGGAATTAAGAAGTTACTACAGCAGGTATGGTCTTTTATTCCTTGCACGTGACTCTGCTCTTCTAAGAAATTCCAGGCCATTCAATATAAGTTCTGTCAGATTTCAGTTTTACTCTTTTAGAATTCCCATTCCTGCCTGCCTTCCTTGCCTGGAGGGAAGATTGCTCTTTTCCTTTTCCAGGGCTTGCTCCCCTATTTGAGCCTCTGCTCCTAGACCTCTTCCTCTGATGAACATATCTAAGTGTTCTGTGTCCTCAAGTGCCCTCCCTGTCCTCTTTTTATTACTTGTGCTGTTATTCACTTTTTCTCTAATTCATTTCTCAACTTCTGGGGGTTGGAGGAATTCTCGCGTAATCCCCCATTTCACTGCTCCGCCATCTGGTGTCACAAGCAGCACAGGGCTCGGCTCTCTACCGTCAGAGCCTCCAGGATCTGTGGCCTGATGCCCCCCTCCCCTCTCTTCTCCCTATTCTGACCCTCCCAGCACCTCCTGAATTACCACCGACTGCCTCTTCTTATAGCTCTGTGCCTTGACTTCTTTGATTTTCTTTGGCTTTTTCTTTCCTTTTGGGTTGCTTTTCTGGGTCATCTTCCTGGTCAGGTCATTTGAAATTTCACTATTTTTATTTGCATATGGAAATGAGAAGTTTTATTAGAAATGATTCTTCGATTTTAATTTAAAATTGATTTTTTTCCTCTCTTAGCTTTTTCTAAAAGCCCCTGTGAACACTGCAGAACTCACAAATCTCTTGATTCAACAGAACCATATCGGGAGTGTGATTAAGGTGAGCAGGACAGTGGTGTTTATTCTGATTAAATTAGCTCTGTATCCTAAGTTCCTTCTGATTTACATCACACAGGCCAGAAACTCAGATTGGAAAGTATTACTGGCTAGCAGGCCATCTCGGCAATCCAGGGTTATTAAATGCAGCGATCCAGGCAGTGGCAGTGGGTGGTAGGGAGACACGGAGGCTGATTCAGAAGAGACTGGGGAGGTGAGATGCGACCGGGCTTAGTGAGTGACCGGGTCTGGGAGAGGGGAAAGGAGTCGAAGAGGATTCTGCGGGGGCTGTCTGGAGAACCACAGTCCAAGCGTGGAGGAGGATCAGGTCAGGAAGGGAACATGACTGGGTTTGTATGTCTTGGTTTGATTTGCGTGTGATACATGCAAGTGAGCAGTGGGGCAGCAGCTGGAGTGTGGGGTGTTTTCAGCAGATAAACGGTCACTGACATCACAGGAGGGGTTGAGATTGCTCAGGGAGGGCAGGGACGGACTCTGGCTGCACCAGCGGTAGCTGAGTGAGTGAACTGAGTGGCAGAGCCTGCAAGGAGGCTCTGGAGTGACAGAAGCGGGAAGGGGGGAAGCTCTGAGTGGCATCATGCAAAGCAAGGGGTGGTGTTTGGAGGAGGAGGCGCAGGCCGGGCCAAGTCCTGCCTCTGCTGCATCCTCCGCTGGCTCCGTCACCTCTGCGGCCTGACAGGCTGCCCTGCAGCCTAGTGTCTGAGGACAGAACAGTTCTGCTTGGTTCATGGAGCTGTACTTGGAACAGAGCTCCGTGAGGCCGGCTCCTGTTTGCTTCAGTCGCAGTAGCTGGAGAGGCTCCAGCGGGGCTGGAGGATTTTCTTGCACGGTGGCTCACTCCCTTGACTCCACTGGGAGCCCATCGGGGACTGTGGGCCTCCCTACCCGAGAGAGCCAGGTGGAAGTGCAGAGCACCGTGGTACCGAGTCGTTTCCAGCATCTGCTTGAGGAGCAGATGTGAAGGTCCGTGCAGGTTCAAGGGGAGGGCACACAGACCCCCCTCAGTGGGAGGAGTGTCTAGGTCAGTGTCAGACGAGAATGTGGGATCGGACAAGGGATGGGGACCACCTGTGGACGGCAGTCTGCCCGGTGACCTCACGTATGTCCACGAGGCGCTCTGTCCGTGCGGGGTGCTGGTGTTCCTTCAGAGCGGTGGGTGCACAGGGTAAGGTGTGTACAGCCGGGTCTGGTACCGGCGTGGGCTCTGTGCGTGTAGCCGTCTGCATGAAGTCTTTTTTACATCCCCTGCATCTGTCGTCTAGCTTACTATAAAAAAGCAAAACAGCTCCACCCCAGTCTAAGGCTCCACTCTAACGTCATCAGTGTCGGCCGCCTCACTTTGTTTTCAAAGCCAAAATTCTTGAAAAAGATTCTGCATTCAATTTCCACCTCCTCTCCTCCTGAACACCAAACACCTCCATCTGGCTTTTACCCCCAACTCTCCTGACGTCCTCAAACTGATGGGGTCACTAGTATCTTTGCACAGCAGACACTTTGCAGACCTGCAGCCAGCATGCAGAACCTCTGGTGTGCAGTCAGGAGAATGAAAGGAGTGACGCCCTGGAGGCTTCCTCTCACGGGCTCGGTGGGGAGAAGCAGGCCGCCTGCCCTGGCAGCAGGTAGACATGAGCTCTCGCTGACAAGTATCCTGAGACCCGAGGGACACCAGTGAGAAGCGGTCACTTTTATTTTTGACAAAGTTTATTCTCTGGTTGGGGGATTCATCCTTTAATTGAAATTACACAAATAAATCTAAAGTACAGTCATGGCTTTCTTGGCTCCCACAGAGACACCTGAGGTGTCCCAGGGACCAGACTTCTCCTTCCCAGCACAGGGGCTGCCAGAACTTCCTGCACCCTGTGGAAGTGGGGGATTTGGACTGTTCGAGAGAAGGCATTTTTGAGGGTCGTGGAGGGAAGGGGAATGCTGTGCAGACTGCACATGCTTGCTTAGCTGGAGACTCGGGGCCCAAGAGGTTCGGGAGAGGTAAGGGGTGGGCTGGGAGGAGGCTGGACTCGGGTCAGGCAGGGCGGCTCCTGCGGGGAGGCGGGTGGTGGTGGACGAGGCTGGGCTGTGGTGACCAGCAGGCCCCGTGCTGCTGCCTGGATGCCTGATGGGCTGTCCAGGAGGAGGGCTGAGCATGTTCCAGAGCGCTTGTTGCTTTTCGAGGAAGCATTTGGCGGGCTTCGCCCTGAGGGAGCCTTTTTCACACTCCCTGCCCTTGGCCTAGAGGTACCAGCAGGCTTCGTCACAGTGGCTGGGGGTCCACCGTCTGCTGTTGCTCTCAGGGGGCCTGGGCGGGTCGACACAGCACGTTTCCCTCTGCTGCTTTCCCCTCTCCTCCGAGAGCAGGCGTGCCCTTGGCCTCTCACCGGGACTGGTGGTCTCTCCTGAGCCGCCTTCTCATTTTCTCCTTCGCACCTTCTTATTTTGTTGAGCCTATCACTGACTCGATGGACATGAGTCTCAGTGAACTCTGGGAGTTGGTGATGGACAGGGAGGCCTGGCGTGCTGCGATTCATGGGGTCGCAAAGAGTCGGACACGACTGAGCGACTGATGTGCTCTGAAGGCTTCCCTCATCTTGGCACATCATTCGTTTGGGTGACCTAGGCCTTAGCGGCCTTGCCTGAGCCACCCTACCCTTCTGTGTTCAGTAGGTGTGTTTTGTTGTAGAGCCTGGTCGCCCCCTTGCCTGAGGTCCCCTTAGTGGCATGGTCAGCTCAGATCCAGGAGCCATGCCCCCTCATCCTCCCCAGGTGCCAGGCCCCCCTGCAGCTCTGTCTGCTTTGACTTGGCCCCTGCAGGCAGTTCCACTCTGCTCTCTGTTCCTGCTGAGGCCCTGGCCACAGGAGGCGCCCTGGCACCACCAACTGCTCCTGTGCCTGGCTGAGCGGCGGTGCTGGGACCCCTTCCCGCAGAAGAAGTTCAGGGACACTGTCCTTAGGGGGAAGAGCAGCAGCCTCATTTAATTCATTCAGCACATCTTCCCCGAGGACTTAGTCTGTGCCAAACTCTGTGCTGGGGACTGGGGAAGCTGTGGGAGGAGTTTACAGCTTGGATGAGCGGACAAGCAGCAGGTGAAGCGAAGTGTGGCCGATGCATTGAGTAGAGCCGAAGCAGGAGGTCAAAATGTGAAAGGGTAGGGTGGCTCAGGAATCATGTACTCCACTCTTGTGCTGCTTTTGCAGTTTCTCGTTTCCCCTCTCGCCCTCTTCTCCTCTCCTGCCCGTGCGCTGAGGCATTGTTCATCGTCACCTGTGGTCATGACTGGCCAGTGCTCTGAAGCATTGGTTTTAGGTGAGACAGTGTTGTGGACGCACAGACAAGCCTGGGTGGCCTCCAGCGTCACTTAGGAAACAGACGAAAATGGTTTCCTTAATGAGGGCTTATCTGTTCTGGACTTACAGTACACTGAGAAGAACGTCTTAAGAGTCAAAAAAGGTATTGAGAGCAGAAAGAGATCACCCAGCCTGTAAGAAGAGGACAGAGTCAGGGAGGTGAAGTGATGGGAACAAGGCTGCACAGGTTTAGTCCATGAGGCTTTGCTAAGGCATGACAGGAAAACAGTTTTCATTTGAAATGTGAAAAGATAAATGCCGCCCAGATTCCAGGACTTTGTACTGCACTTCTCAACCAAAGGTAAAATGAGTATTTTTTTTTTTTTTTGGAAACAGCAAACGGATGTTTCAGAAGACAGTGATGACGAAGTGGATGAAGATGAGATTTTTGGTTTCATAAGTCTTTTAAATTTAACTGAAAGAAAGGTTGGTTTCATTGGGTGGCCATTAGAGTGGTTATTCCTTAGGCCAGAACCTACAAAGTTAATTCTATTTAATCCTTGATGAAGGTGTGTTTTATATCAGACAAAGATACTAGATGTGCTCTTGTGAAATCTTACTGTAATCCTTTTTTCAATATGAAGGTATTTTTGTTTCTCTTTAATAATCTGTATCCAGTTAAAGTCATTTACTTCCTGTGGTATAGAGAACTGTCCTCCGAGTTTTGAAGAATGAGTTTTCTGATGTCGGTGTGGACACAGTTGTTTTTGCTGTCTCTACAGCTGTTTTGATTCTGAGTCTTCACTGCTTCCTGAAATTGAGGACACTCATATTTATTTGTATTTTCATTCATTTTTGACTCATTGATGGGTTCTAGTTAAAAAAAAAAAACAAAAAAAAACCAGGGGGTTTACCCTGCTTAGAATAAGATGCAGGCTACACTTTATCTTAATTTTTAAGTGAACTTTTCAGATACTTTCATCTTATGAGACAGACTAGAGTTTCTATCCCAGTATGTCTGAGTTAGTATGACCTTCTCTGACCACTGAGTATGGACTAGTAAATAACCAGGTGTAGTTACTTTTGAAAAATAATCAACACTGAAGACTTGTAAAGTGAAAGTCGCTCAGTTGTGTCTGAGTTGTGTCTTTTTACGACCCCATGGACTGTACAGTCTGTGGAATTCTCCAGGCCAGAATCCTGGAGTGGGTAGCCTTTCCCTTCTCCAGGGGATCTTCCCAACCCAGGGATCAGACCCAGGTCTCTCACATTGCAGGCAGATTCTTTACCAGCTGAGCCACAAGGGAAGCCCAAGAATACTGGAGTGGGTAGCCTATCCCTTCTCCAGGGGATCTTCCCGACCCAGGAATTGAACCGGGGTCTCCTGCATTGCAGGCAGATTGTTTGCCAACTGAGCTGTCAGGGAAACCCGAAGATTTGTAAGGTTTTTTTTAAAGGCTTTGGCAGGAAACCACACTTATCTATAAGATACTAAAAAGTAATAGCTCTCACTTTTATGTTTTCTCCTGTGGGTGATGGCCTGTGGTAAAGAGTGAGCCTTCTCTCTGCTTTCTAGGGTACCCCTTGTGCTGAGCAAATTAAGGAGCTGATTCTGCGCCTCTGTGAGAAGAACTGTGAGAAGAGCATGGTTGAGCAGCTGGACAGGCTTTTCAACGACACCGCCAGGCCTGTGGGCTTTCTGCTGAGCGAGAGATTCATTAACGTTCCCCCACAGATCGCACTGCCCATGCACCAGCAGCTCCAGTAAGAGACTGGAGAACGCCTTTCAACAGGCTTTCCCCCAAGTAGATTCAGAAATGTGACTCCAGTGGAATACATTGGTTTAAGCACGTGTGTGGGGAGTGCCTGAGATGTATGCGTTACTAATAGTAGGCTTTTTAATAGTTTTAATTCCTTAGGACTGTTGTGACAATAGTCTTAATAATCATAAGTATTTAAATGGTATAAAAATAAGAGTTTCATATACACTTTAATGCCCATTTGACGGAAGTTTTTCACCTGCTTCATAGATAGGATTTCTGTTACACGAATGAAATGTAAATAATTACAATAACAAAACAGTAAATTTCCTAAATTCCATTGGGATATTCTGTGACGAATGAAACCATGGCCCTGATACTGCCTCTCGGGCTTCTCAGGGTTTGTTATTGTTTTGCTTTAATGCAGGAGCTTTAGGTTTACAAGGATCTTTTAAATGTACAGAGAGATAGGAATTGATATTGCCTGTGCTTTGACATAGAGGAGGATGAAATTACAGATGGACACCCAGGCTTTACAGAGTATTATTTCTCAGAGGTAGGGTACATCTTTGTGATTTCCCTGGAAATAGTTGGTGCGAATGTGACTAACGTTTGAAGCCTTTTGGTCTCCCATTTTTCCTTTATACAATTGCTTTTTAGTTTCGCTCTTTGTCCCTTGCCCCCGCCCCTTAGCTGCTGCTCATACTGTACTTGCGGAGCCTGCCTGTTTGTTCTGACTTGTCTTTTTTCTGATCCGCTGGAGCTCATGTTTGTTTGATTTCATAGGATCAGCTTTCTCCTGCTCCTGTGCAAGAAAGCCGATGTGGGTTGTTTTGAGTTTCTTAACATTTTTGTTCAGCCAGATATATGGGGTTATGTATGATTTAAAGGAAGGAAGGAAAGAGTTAAGGTTTCATGGCTGTCTCATTGACGTGGTAGTTCAGGGCATCTGTCTGGCCATTTCTGGCAGGCCAGAAATAAGTCCCAGGTGCCAGTGAATGGAGACTGTAGAGGTCACCTGCTCTGATGGCATCGGTCATGGCCGTGTACCCTTGTGTGTTTCAGTTAAATGTTTTAGAAAATCCAGATTCTTAGGTATTTTTAACAGAGCAGTGATGTTGTGTGAACTCGAGACTCATCTGTTAAGTTGCTGTGTATCTACAACTCAGAGCATTAATCTGTGAGTCACCATACCATTTATCATAAAAGGCGCTGCCATAATCAACTGAAGTGCCTCTGGCTGCTTTAGAAGCGTCCAGATCTAACGTCTGTCTGTTAAGCCTGTGTCACCACAGAACTCCTTGAAGAGGTCTCAGTGGTTTTCTCTGTGCGCTGGTTTGTCCACGGATCTTGTCTGACCCAGCAGGCAAACCTTGTGTCTGTGTTTGTACCTTGTAGGAAAGAACTAGCAGAGGCGCACAGAGCTAACAAGCCGTGTGGGAAGTGTTACTTCTACCTTCTGATCAGCAAGACGTTTGTGGAAGCAGGAAAAAGCAATTCCAAAAAGAAACGGAGCAACCAAAAGAAAGACGAGTTAATGTTTGCAAATGCGGAAGAAGAATTTTTCTACGAGGTAAGACTGTCCTGTTCCATCTCTCTGTTTAAATGTAAATAAGGATTTTCTTAATAATAATCAGGATTTCTTGCTCTCTCACTTTATGCCAAAGTTCAGGTGTGGCCATTCTGTTTTTAAACCTCCGTACCTACAGTGCCTCGGAGCCAATAACCGAGCGGGGAGGAGGTGATTACCGAGCCGATCACGCTGATGGTTGGGCATTTACAGTGTGCTTACTATGAGGTCTTCGTTCTCCCAGCGCTCAGAGACGTGGGCGTTACCCTGGTGCACAGGTGGGGCCGTGGAGCCACTGCCTGGTGGGTGTGGAAGGCGGGGTGGGCCCTGCGCCCCTGCTGCTGGCTCCCATGCTGCCCTGTGCCCTGGGACCTAGAGGCCGTGCCCCTGGTGGGACTCTCCCTGTAAGCTTGTGCCCGTGACAACAGATGCCAGAGCGCATACTTCTCATGCTGCCTGCCTCTCAAAAATGTTAAGTCTCTGAGGAGGACCCATTTTCCTGGATTGGATGATATGACTTATTTTAAAAGGCACCCACTGAAGACAAAAGCACTATAGATTCAGCTCTGTCCTTGTTTTTCAGGAAGTAAGTGAAAATTGTTTAAAATGTGTACCTCAGCACTTGAGGTGGACCGTGTCAGGGACAAATGTGTGGGTGTTTTAAGATGGGTTGGTCACACAGACTTACTGTCCTCACATGAAGCTTTATGCCAAGGAAGCAGCTGGGACAGTGCTAAGACTAGCCTCACGGTTCTTCTCATTAACTGTCAAATGTTATGAGTCTTAATTTCACTTGTGTATCCCAAGATTATTGAGAATCAAATGGGCTTGTGAATATGAATGACTTCAGAATTATAAAGGTGAAAGAAGGTGAAAGTGAGTCACTCAGTTGTGTCCGACTCTATGCGACCCCATGGTGTAGCCCTCCAGACTCCTCTGTCCATGGGGTTTTCCGGGCAAGAATTCTGGAGTGGGTTGCCATTCCCTTTTCCAGGGGATCTTCCCAACCCAGGAATCGAACCCAAGTCGCCTACACTGCAGGCAGATTCTTTACCCTCTGAGCCACGAGGGAAGCCAGGGTACTATCACTCAGCTGCTCGTTCACCTCTTAGAAGTGGGACGCGTCTGCTTCCTCACGCAGGTTAGAAGCCGCCTTGGGGAGCGCTCTGTAACGTCTGCCTGACTGGCCCATTTGAGCTTCGTTTTAACTGTCAGCCTTATTACGTTTGCCACACTATTGTACTTCTTGTTATTGATTAAATGAGCTTTGCCTTCAGCTTGTGTGACTTTTAAATTTATGGTTCTTTGGTTTAGAAGGCAATCCTGAAGTTCAACTACTCAGTGCAGGAGGAGAGCGACACGTGTCTGGGAGGCCGATGGTCCTTTGATGACGTACCGATGAAGCCCCTGCGAACTGTGATGTTAATTCCAGGCGACAAAATGAGTGAAATCATGGAGAAACTGAAAGAACATCTGTCTGTCTAACCCATCTCCCATGGACCGTGGTAGGCTGGCTTCTGCACAGGTACCAGAAGACTTGTGGAGGCTTACTGAAAAACTCATGACTTTATTCAGATGAAGGTCCTCTACAAAAAGTAGGGTTCTGTCACCCGAGTCTGCGACACATTTACAAAATATCTTTGCTTTTTTAAAATTTTGGTCAAATTAAGAACGGTTGATTAAAACTTTTCCAGTAAGAAGAAAAACATGGGGTAGTAACTTAAAGAACTCAATAAAAACTTCTATTTTTAGTTTTTAAATAACACACAGAGCGTTCTTCCTCTCAGGACCCCATGTGGGCTGTGGCGCCTCGTCCGCGCTGCCCTGCTGGCCGGCCGCCGCGCCGCCTTTGGGGCGGGTATTGCACATCAGGCGTCGTGGACGCTCCGCAGCGTCACTGCACACTGCATCTCTGTTCAGTAGTTTCAGGGCACTTGTCGCACATCTGCTCCTTTTTCGATGTTGAAATAGGGGATAGGTGATCCATGACCTGCTGTAGAATATCCTTACTTTCACTGGGAGGCAGATTACTGAAATAGTATTGTGGTGCCAGTTGCATAAATCTGTTTAAAACAAAACATTATTAGTGGGGAGAGATTACCAAACAAACATGATTGGACCCTTCCCAGGCCTGGAGAGTCTGCCTCCAGAGTCTTGATTAGTCTGAACTTCTCAGCGGCTCCGTCTGCCTTTGTAGGATGAGTACTTTGTGGTTCTCGGAGGACCAACACGGCTGCCTTTCTAGGAGAAGCTGGGTTCTGTCACTCTGACCACCGGGGAGACTGGTATTTCCCCCAAGGCCTTCACAGCTCTGCAGCAGGTCAGATGGGGTGCTCGGGAGAACTCTGGGTGTGGGAGAGGGAGTGTGTTTGCATCTCTTACTAACAGCACACTTTCCAGCTGCTGCAGCTGGACACACCTGTAGTTGCTCTGGCTCCTGCCTGGAAAGATCAGCTGCCCGAGCGTGAGTGGCGTCTTCCCAGTGGGCCTGCACCTGCGGCGGCTGTGAGACCGTCCATCCTCACCACTCTCCCTACAGGCGTTCACTGTGCAGCCAGCGATCTTCCCGACGGAAGACGTTACTCTGGCTTAAAACCCTCCGACTGCCTTATACCGTACTTAGGATCAACTCCAAACTCTCTCTGTGGTCTGTAAGCCCTCCGCCTCTTGTACCTGCCTGCTTTCAGCCTCGCCTCCGTCCTTCCCTTCCCCGCTTGCTCGTCTCAGCGGTCACCTGTCGAGAGGTGGCCAGGCTCACTCTGTGCCTCTTCAGTCATGCTTTGCCCTGTGTTTCTAGACTTATTCTCTCTCTGCTGTAACCTGAGTCCCAGGCCTTTCTCAGTCATCTACAGAGACCTGCCTTTAGGAGCTATGCTCCACACAAACTTAGGTTAGCAGTAGTATAAGCTGCTTACACTGAAAACGTAAGGAAACCCGCCTGCCACCTGAGCTTCAAGTAGGAATTTAAGAGAAAGCCTTTTGCTCCACTGCACTCACAGCTCAGGAGCGATCTCGGAGGCGGTCCTGATGTAGTTGTTGTTAGCGATGCTGAATTTGTGGAAGAGAACCCACTCGGGCATCTTCCTGGCGACGGAGTAGCAGGACAGCGGGTGCAGCTGTGCGACCTGCTTGTGCGTCAGCATCAGGTAGTTGCCCGCGCCGTCCACGTCCCGAGCGATCTGAGGCAGTGTTTCAGAGGAAGAAAGGTGTGGATGTGGAGATGGGTATGGCAAAAGTATTGTTTTAAAAATTCCAAACTACTTCATAAACTACAGATTGGCTACACGTTTTCCATTTTCAGATACAGAAAGTAAGACGTATACATGGTTTGCCCAAAACTTCAGAGCCAGCGATGAGGATGTTGTTGACTAATTTCATCAGTTTCAGGGCAGCATGCCAAAGCAGCACAGCTGCAAAGGTGAATGTTCTGGTCAAGAAATAAAGCTGTTCCCTGCCACATCGTGGACTGCACACGGACGTCCAGTGCTTTACACTTGACGTTTGGCTCATTTAATTCCTCACCATAACCCTGTAACATCTGTTTCCATACAGATGAGGAAATCCATGCTCAAATGCCAGTGTTTCTCACTATGATGTGAAGAATGTATGCATTTCTGTAACAGGCTTTATTAACAGTTCAGAGCAGCTGCCTTAGGCTGCCTTTGCTTCAGGAAAGAAACCGACGGGATGCTGTCTACCTGTCGGGCGCCACATCACCAGTTAAGTGGGAACAGCCAGGTGCCGTGAGGAACTGCAACTGACGTTCAGCCAGGGTGCTGTAAGAGCTCCCTCTGTGATGAGAAAGATCTCCTGTCCGTTCGGACCTTCTAGCTTAGCTCTTCACTCCCTTGAGGGGACGTGTCTTTAAATACTAAACATTCAGTAACATATGAGGGTTTTCACACCAATAAAATCATCCCCCTAAGTGAGACTTCTGACAGGATGTCCTCAACATGTGAGATTTCTGTAAAGACCATGCCGCAGCCAGCCTTACCCATTCTTACCTGCATAAAATAACCAGACAGAAGAGCTTTCTTTATGTTCAGAGTGTTCTCCTTTGAGCCAAAGGCAGGTTCTGTGTAGGGAAGCTCGATCCGCTTGATGATTTCTAAGAGTTCAGCTCGGATAACCTCTGCCGTCCTGAGTGCTGAGCAGTTGAGGAAGTAATCGTGACACCACTTTTCCACACAGTCTGGGAAGGAAGCAACAAAAGGCTGCTGAGATGTGACCTGTCACAGCTGAGAGACCAGGCTGGACACGCTCTTATCTCTGTGTCGTCCCCTCTCCTAAAAAGGTCGTCCCGTGAGCTGGTGGCGGGAGGCGGCGAGGACAGAGACCTCTGGTGGCTCTGCCAGGTGCAGATAGAGTGTGGGACCTGCAGCGGCTGCAGGGACTCCAGGATCCCGCCAGCTGTGTAAAGTGCAGAGTCCTAGCACTGACCCTTAATGTGGATCACGAGGGACAGGAAAGACGGTCTTAAAGATCAACATTTTGTCCAGTGTGTGTACAGCCAGGATGTACGTGGCCACAACATTTAATCAGGCTAGGAGGGAAAAGCTTACAGTATACATCTCTCTGCTCCATGAAAATATCTCACGTCTTAATTGTAAGAAAAGGATCACTACTAGGCTGACTTGGGAATTAACGTTACAGTTAAGCTCGCCTACCCGAGTTGCAAGTCTTAATAATATATTGAAAATCAGTCCCCTGCAGCAGTGTGAAGTCCTCTTTTTCTCCATCTGGGATGACGGAAGCTGGACCTGGTTGTGCCTTGGCTTGGGAGCTCACGAGGCCTGGCACGGGGACTGCAGACCTTCGGCGCGGTCCTGTCCACTCCACTCAGGCCTGCCTGGAGCCGTGAAGGCACGCGCTTGGTCACGTGATGACCAAGTCATCCGGCCTGCTCTCCAAAGATGCTGCCAAATTCCCTGTGTACCTCGCTGACAACCTTTTCTTCTCAGCGTCAAAAAACTAACTCCCCGCTCCGTACCATTTTGCCATTCTGACTGCTGTCATATTTTTCGCTTCACTTCAAGTACTTTTTCACACCCTCTGTTGGAGCAGAGGAGGCAAGAGAAGCACCGTGGAGAAAAAGGAGAACAAAATAACCCTCCTTGCAGCCAGTCCTCTGGCTGCTTCCGCATCACTGCGCTGCCCTCTTGGCCCCCGAGATCCCCTTCCTGTCTTTAAGGCTGGAACAGGAGTTTCCTGTGGAGGAGTTTGCCGTCCCCTTACCCCTTAAGTGGGAACATAAGCCACCGTGGTTCAGACACACCCCATCCTCTGCTGCAGCTTTTCCACAAGCTACTCTACTCCCCTGAACACCCCTTCTCTCTCCTCCCCTCCTCGGCCAAGCTCCAGTCTCCCTCAGCTCACCCGCCTCTTCATTACTACCACCTGGAGCTGGGGGTGGTGTGTGTGTTTTGTTTTGAGTGATACACATTCTCTCTCCATCTAGCAATGAACCTGCCATGTCAGAAAGCACACAGTGCAGCTCTGCCTGCTGGGCACCTGGAGATGGCAGTTGTTTCCTCTCTCCCCAGGCCCGAGAGGGCAGGGCCGTGCTGGGCAAGTCCAGGTCTCCCGTCCCCGTGGCCCCAGCAGGCTCGCTCCGGAGGCTGCGGGCTGAGTGCCAGGGTGCGTGGACGCAGGGCTGTCTGCGGGAGCAGGAGGGTATCTCTACGGCTAAACCTGTGGGTGCACAAGGGGGCCTGGAGCACCGTGCTGCTCAGGTGACCCAGGGGCTTGGGGGAGAGAGGACGTTTGCTGAGTCATGACGCAGCTTTGTTCTGGGAAGGAGAGGACGACTAGGAGGTGATTTCTGAGAACGCCGAGCCTTCACTTACGCTCGCTGGCGGCATTCAGAGTCATATCCTGGTAGGCCTTGTAGATATTGATGAGGGTGAAGTGATCTCCGTCAGGATGTAAGAACGTCTTCCAGCAAGACAGGGCGGCCTCCTCAGCTCCACGGGGCAGGTGCGAAAAGCAATTAGGAGCTTTAAGACACGAAAAGTCAGAAGGTTGGCGATAATGAGCCATTCCCTTCAGCACAGCAGGTGGAGGGGGGCTCACTGCTGCGTGCAGCCCTGCCCGTCTTCTGGGAATAACGTGTTTTCCTTGTTTACTTAGAAATCAGAGACGCTCAGGGTGAGCTGTCTTCACGCGCATGTTTCTGTTAGCTTTACTCGGCTGCTTGGCACAGCGGACACCCTGCCTGTATTACAGCGGGAGCCTGGGGACCTGGGGGCTCAGAGGCCCAGGGACAGGACCGGAACCCAGGTTCTGATGCAGCAGAGCCTCTGATTTGTTCTGCCAGTAAAGGAATCTATTCAAACCTGTAAACCAAGGTGAATAAGGTGGGAGGAGACAGGAAACACACACAAGATCGGCAGGGGTAAGGATACTTCCAGTGACAGTGTTTCTTGACCGGTACCCGTCACTTCAGCAAAAGCCAGCTTGGTCACCTGTCTGATTTCAGAAAGTCACTGGAGTTTTACTTAGGTATTTTTCATATTAAGGTAATTCTTACACTTTTCTACCTTTTCAATCTATTTGAATTGAAAATATTTCATTCCCATGTCAATGGATCTCATTTAAATCTATACCTGCTGCAGGACAAAAGAACCATCCTGAAGGAATACCTGTCACCATGGCAGCGATGGTTAGCATTTCATCGACACAGTCAAATTCACAGGATGCTAAGATGGACTTGGAGAGTTGTGGATCAAGAGGGAACTCTGACATGATGATTCCGAATTCAGATAGGTTTCCATCATTGTCCAGTGCTGCCAGGTAATCTAAGTCTTCCAAAGCCTGCATCAGGCTCTCTGGTGCTGGGGAAGACAAAATCAACAATTAGAAAGTCTCGTACCACCAAGATGGGGTAACAGGTACTGGATTTTCCCTCCCACACACAACAACCAAATGATAAGCAAAATATGTGAAACAACAGTCTGAGAGACAGAGACCACCAGGCAGTGAATGACAGTGATTCCTGAGAGGGGTCATCACGCAGGAAGCTTTACTGCCCTCAGTTTCCAGGCGTGATGGTAGGAGGGGAACTGGGGGAGCTGCCAGGTTCCCTGCATCATGGAGTTGGTGCTGAGGGTCCCTGGAGACTCGGGTGGCCAGAGCTCGAAGGTCAGACTTCCTGAGAGAGCTCTGCAGGAGGACTCAGATGGACGAGGGCCCCTCGCTCAGTCAGCAGGGCCCATAGGAGAAACCACTCCCGGCCAGGAGGGACAGGATCCGTGCCTGGTGCACCCATGCAGTTTACCACAGGCCCGTTCCCACCAGCCAGGCTGCAAAGCCTCACGGTTCATGGGGCTCTGGGGAGGAAATAATAACTACGCTCCCCCACCACCCCCTACCCCATAAGCGCAGTTCCAGTGCCACCTACATAATCCTGAAATCAACCCCTGAAAGGATCATCCTGCAGCCCAGGGCAAGCTTGAGAATACTTCTATGAATATGAAATGTCCAGTATCCCAACGCAGTGAGACGGACTATGTCTGGCATCCAATAAAAACCACGAGGTAGGAAAATAGAATCCCACAATAAAGAGAAAAACACACCAATCAAAGCTGACCCGGAACTCACACAGATGACAGCAACAGCAGACAAGGAAGAGGAAAGAGCTATTTGCCATTTGTGCATTTAGAGACCCTGAGGCAAGGGTGAGGCCTTGAGAAGTCACAGCCCCCAGGAAGTAAACAGATGGGCTCCTTAGAAAAAGTATTTAGTTCAAGGTGCCATCAGCAAGCCCTGAAATCAGAAGTAACACCTGACCTGCCCGAGAAGGTGCAAGAGGCAGCAGCAGAAATAAGCAGCTCGGATTAAACAGGGCAGGAGGGCTGGAGTGCAAACTTAATTACTGAGAGCTGCTTAGAAACCAGTTTCCGTAAGTCAGCAAAGCTTCTTCATCCTGAGTTACAGGATCTCTGGCAACTGTCCCTGTGAGGATTGGGCTGGACAGCCAGCCTCTGTCCCCAGAGGGCACTGCTCCTCATTTTTATACCCTGGAGTTGAGTCGGCTGCACCCAGGGTGACTGGTGGAAATAACATCATGACTCTGCTCCCGGTCCTAACAGCGGAAGAAGAGAAGTTCTTGGGGGTTTTATTATGCTAGAAAGAACATGCAGATGATACAGGCGAAGGAGCACTCATAAAAATAACCGCATAAGGTTTGCTAATATTACATCCTACGTTTTGAGCCAGCTCCCCAGTACGGCCCATAAAATTGTAGGTAAAAGCAGGGTTTAGATGAGGATTCTTTACGGCAGTGCTGTTTAAGTGTAATCCGTGGTAGATCATGCTAACAAATGGAATGTCGATGTTTTAGTGCCAGGCCTCTTCTTTACAACACTGCAAAATCACGCTGCTTTATTCCAAAGGCAATTTCAATATGAACAAAACATCATTTTTATTAAGCTCTACTGCCCACGGCCGCTGTACTCCCTGCAGGATAGCTCGCTGCAAGGTCACACACCTGCCCCACTGCCATCACTCAGAGTCACCTGGAGGGCTACTGACACACTCTTTCCTGCACCCTTTTCCCACGGAAGCCCAAATGCCACACTCCAACATGGAATCTGCGTTTTCATACCACAGCACCTGCAGAAAGGCTGCTCACAGACAGGCCGTTTGTCTGGAATAAGGGTTGAGCCCACAGCTGGATGGAGGGCACAGCGCTGATCCAAAGCAGGAGCGCAGGTCCGATGGGTCCAGGGCTCTGCTGTGTCATTTCTAGAACCAACAGCCTCACGTGGCATCTTTCCTATGGCCTTGAAAAGTCTGCCAAGATTTTCGATGTCAAATAGCAGGGTCTCCCCTTCCTTGTCACAGGGAACTCCACTCAGATGCTCAGCAGGAGAGAGAAGAACGCAGAGATGGAGATAGGAAGCCGCGTGCCTGTGCCGTTCAGCCTCTGCCCTCGGGGGTCCCGGAGGCATGGCTTGGGTCACAGGACACCCCACGTCCTTGTCCTAACACCCCTGGGCTGATGCTAGTGTGAGTGGCATCACTGGCACCACCCGCAGCCACAAGAATTGTGATGTGTGGACACCATGGCATCAGAAATCCTGTCACAAAGCAAGAGCGAATCGGAGCACCACTGCCCTGGGGGGAACAGCTGTGCTCACCCCGTGCAGGCCCTGTGTCCTGTAGGCGTGTGAATTACACACATGCACACATATGCAGACAGACGTGGAGAAAGACAGCTGGACAGGGCGGGAGGGCCTGGCGGGATTTAGGACTGGGGCCCGGGCATCGTGTGCACCCAAGTAGAGCGCCCACGGAGCGGAGAAATGGAAGAATCATGATGGTGGCTGGTTGGGGGTGTAGACTCTCAAAAGTCCTGGGACTCTCAGGCAATGGGAGTAAGAGTTTGACTCTGGAGAGGAAGGGAAGACCCCTGTCTCACTTAATTTCACAAGGACAGGCTCGTAAGTCCTGGCATGTGCCAGCCTCCTCCTGTTACGCAATGCACGCAGCACCTCTGCATAAATGATCTCATTTGCACCTCTTAACCCCATGACACCGGAGGGCAGACCCTCTGTCCTCACGTTACCGATGGGGAAACGTAAGCGACCTGCCAAAGCCACAGGGCTCACCAGCCTTTCTCCTCAGCTGTGGAAGCAGCCTCTGGACCAGCCTTTCTGCTGGCAGCTGTTCAAACCTGTGTGCCGTCAGCACAGCTGCCTCCAGTCTTGTGTCTTTCGGTTCCAAAGCCCAGTTCAGCTCCTGCCCATCTTGGCTCCTCCCAGGGAGCCCAGTGCGGCCTCCCAAGGCCTGGGCATCAGTACCTGTTTTTCACACCATCAAAAGTGCCTCGGGAGGGTCTCCTGTAGCTTGGGGCCGATGAGCCTTCTGTGTCAGAGTTTGGGTGGACACCACGTGGGTGGTGACAGCTGAGCATGTACTCCACGCGCATCATCGTTCTCGGGGGCCACAGAGAGGAACGAAGGTAATGGTCTCTGCGAAGAGATTGCTCTGATGATGCCCGTGTTCAAATGAACACGCTGAGGCGCCCAGTGGGCAACACGCTCGCTGAATGTCACGCAGCTGGTAACGAGGGCCAGGGTGCTGGGGTGCCTGCAATCTGGGCCACCTCTGGGCCAGTGTGCCGAGGACAGCCCCATTTCCTTCTCTGCCCCAGCTTGAGGGAGGCTGGCGTTCCCGTTCAGCCTCCACCAGCCGGGCCCAAATAACAGATCCTAGTCGCTGGACCCACAAAGAGCTGAACGGGTTCTGAGGGCTGAAGGTGCTTCCTTCTGTGTCTTCTAAGCTCTCCCTCAGATTTTCATTCTGAAAATGACCTCCTCTCACTCCCGAGCGCCTCACGACACTGGCTCGCACAGGTTTCGGCACCTTCATGCCTCTTCTCCGCCCTCCTCCCCGCATCTAGGAACAGCGGTCGGCTGTGTGTGGCCTTGGGCAGATGACGTGTGGCCTCTGTGAATTCAAAAACCGAGGTGGGGCCTCCTGCCAGCGCTGGGGTCAAATCCTGGCTGGGGGCGACTGGCAGCACGCTCCCTGCCGGGGATGGAGGGATCCACACCAGGCTCCCTCCCATGGCCCGTTTCCCTCCGATCTCCTCTTCACACAGACTATTAGGTTTTAGCCCCTTTGTAAACTCCAGAGCGGAATCTCGCATTTCCTGCGATGAAGGACCCACCACTTCTCGGGCACACTCACCAACCAGGCTCCTCGGGTGGAAGAGAAAACTGCAGAGCGTCTTGACTCCCTGACTCACAGGCTGAGAAGTCCCAGCCTCATCCCCACAGGTCAAGGGTCTGGATGCGTCTTCGGGGCACCGACCCGATCCTGCCCTTTCCTCCTTCCTCCGTCTCTGAGACGGCCCTGTCTCGTCCTGAATGCCATGTTTGGCAAGTCTGCATTTGGGTCCACTCTTCACAGATGGTTCCGATGCCAGCTGTCCGGCCGCCAGCAAAATGAGCTCTGAGGCCAGATACCAAGGTGACGTCCGGCGTGGGCCTGGGCTCGGCAAGCTTGTCCCCGCCCGTGCTGAGGCGCTCCCCTGCCCTCCCAGAGGGAAGATGCCTAGGACCACCTCGAGTGGTCGGCTGGCCCTGGACTCCCTGACCTGGATCAACAGGGACTTTGTCCTCCACTCACCATGGAGGTCAGTCCTCAGCACCAGGGAAGAAAACGAGGGATTTTAAGAGAGCTGTGCCAAGGGACCCTGGAGGAGGGCATGGCAACCCACTCCAGTGTTCTTGCCTGGAGAGTCCCTACGGACCGAGGCGCCTGGTGGGCTGTAGTCCGTGGGGTTGCAGAGTCGGACATGACTGAGCGACTAAGCACACACGCACACACAGGCCAAGGGAACTGGATGAATAGCCTAGTAACGCCAAATCCACTTCACATGGCTCGCGAGTCCTGTGGAGGGTGGCTGCTCTGCTGCATCTGCGTATTTCATTTATGAGCGGCGTTAAATGCAGCAGCTGCCACCATCATCTTTTTTTTTCCCCTTTCAAAACGATGAGTCAGAGTTAATCCACAGTTGTATTTCCCCAAAGCACAGCAGAAACAGTTACATGCATACTGCCAGGAGACAAGAATAAATCGTTTCCCTCGCCCTTTTGTTCCCAGCTCTCTGCTCTGGGCCCCACGCACGGAGTGAGCAGCAGCGGGTGACCATGAGAAACACAGCAGTTCCTCTGCACTCTGGCTGTGCTGTGCCATTTGCTTTTTAAAATCCTGGACGTTACAAGGCCTGCTCTTCTTCTCTCATCATGCTGGTCCACCAAGTAACTACTGGAACGAAAACAAGATGCCAGGCAATCAACGTGAAAGAAAAGAAAGTGAAGCCGCTCAGTCGTGTCCGGCTCTCTGTGACCCCATGGACTGTAGTCCATCAGTCTCCTCAGTCCATGGAATTTTCCAGGCAAGAGTACTGGAGTGGGTTGCCATTTCCTCCTCCGGGGGATCTTCCCGACCCAGGGATCAAACCTGGGTCTCCCCTGGACTGCAGGCAGATGCTTTACCGTCTGAGCCACCAGAGAAGCCCAGCATAAGCAGTTTTCAAAAATAAAACCTGTTTCTTTAGGGGGTGGGGTCTCCGGGGAGAGACTGGAGAAATGGATGTGAGTGACCCACCCCCACCTTCCAGACTCCTTTTCCCTCAGGGACCAGAGCGAGACCCAAGGGCAGGGGGGGCTTCACCATTTGCGAGGTAAGGGCTCATGGCTAAAGGAATCCTGGTTTCCCAGCCTTTCTGGACCTGATCACCCACCCCCAGGGCCCCAGCCAGTCCCCTCCAACCACTGCTGTAGAAGAAAAAGGCATTCTGAGTTTGCTTGCCTACATTTGCTTATACACATTTTACAATCTTCCTGTGACTGCTTCTTTCCTCCGAGCTGCCATTGCAAGGTACGTTTATCACTAATGTATCTATCACTTCAGCTAGTAAGGAAGGGCCCAGGCCTAATGAACCTCTTCTCAGATGGGGAAGCTCTGTGCCAAAGCAAGCTGGCTGATACCCTCAGGGTCAAGCCTCAGGCTTGGGACTGCAGGGCTGTTATCCCGGTGATGTGCTAATTTTCCCAAGAACCTGAAAGCCAAGGCCTTCTTTACATGTGTTCCTTGTAGGCCTCTCTCCCCTGCATGCCTGAGCTTCTGCTGGAGAACAGCGACCCTTTTCCTGCAAGAACAGACGGCTCCCAGGGAGGAGATGGCTATAGAGGAGGAAGGAGGTCTGTCTTGGATGAGACGAGGAGCTCACCCGGTCCCTCTCCTGGGGATCCCACTGCTCCTCTAGGGAGGAGTCTGTTGAAAACCTTAGATTGCAAGGGTGAGCAAAGTAACTGGTCTTCCAAGTCTTTACTGGGAGAGTTTCAATATTAAACCCCCTATGGTTCTAGGGAAGGTCTCAGCGCCACCCCGGCTTCCAATGGCCTGGCCACCTGTCTCCCTGTGTCTCTGTGTCTGACGGTGACAACTTTCCAGTTGTCAGGACGGGTATTTCCTAGAGGGTGGTTTTTTTTTTTTTTACAAAATTTTAGATGACTTCGGAGAATGTTCACCTCTAGTGGAGACAATGCTTCAGGACAAAACAAAGCCCCGGGCTGCTTGCTCTGCCAGGGGGCCACCCACTCTTAGGACGGGGGTGGGCAGGAGCTAATAGGCAGGGCTGCAGCCAGGAGCCCTGCCAGCCCGCGCCTGCACCTACCGGGTCTGTTCATGAAGTCGCAGTGGCCCAGGCCCGCGATGTCCACTCTCTTCATGAAGAGCACCATGCTCGTGAGGTTGGCTTCCTGCATCTCTGCTGGCTTCAGCGGCTGCATGTCCCTGGAGGCAAATTCTTCGGAGTACAGACAGAAGAGTTTTCCTGGAAGAAACCGGGCAAAGACGGGGCTGACGCATCTGGGGCGCCAGCAGACGGGGACCGCCGTGCGTGGCTCCGGGGCCCGCGGGGCTACCTGAGGGGGAGGCGCTGAGGATCTGCTTGCGGGTCTCGGCCTGGCTCTGGCTGATGGGCTGCGTGACGAGCGAGTCTGCTCTGATCCTGGGGTTGTACACCTTTGAATGGAAGGACAGGGGTTTGAGCGTCGGCTCACTCAAGACCCTGCGGGCTCACTCGTCTTGAAGTGACTGCTGTTTGCAGCACCTGACTTCATGAACTGCTCTGCTACTGACTCATTCCTTTTGTACGATATTCGCTATTGTTTCACTTGCCTTGAAATGGAAACTGCAAGAGCTTTGATAAATGAATTTAAGGGCTGTCTGCTTTCACTGTGGCTTCTATAAACATGAGGGCTTTGCATCGTCTGCTGAAACATGGATGCCACTTCTCAAAGCGCCACGCTGCCCCATGGGGACAGATACTCACGTGCCCCATGGACAAAAGGATGATCCTCTGACAGTGCCGCGTTTCCTCAAGCTTCTATTCAAGCGGACTGTGACCCCCACGGTCTCACCTCTATAACGCACGCTGGGCCTTCCCGGTCCAATAGGCTAATATAAAGCTACAGACGGCACTGACAGTGATTCTTCTCAGGGCTAAGTTTAAAGGTAAGTGATAAGCCTGGGTTCTCTGAATGGTGGATTAATTCTGCAAGGTCAAGCCAAACTGATTCCAAGGAAACCCTCCTAATGGCTGGAATGGCTCTGTCATAGTAATCAAGGATACTTAGGAGACCCGTAGTCTCCTACGGGGATAAAAGTGACACAGCACCTCATGACAGTAAACGGAGCAATACTCAGGGCAGGTTCTTTTCAGTTTACAGGCCAGGACTTCTGAAACCCCACTGTCTTTGAGAGCTTGAGCCATCCTATTTCCGTTTTTCCTAATTTTTAAGGACAGTAATTAAAAGCATACATTTTAAAATTTAGCATGGAATTTTACCATGTCAATGATAAAGCCAAAATTTTCTAAAATAAAAGTCAGTGTACTTGAAACTAATCTCCAGTAAATTACCTGGGAGAAGATGCTATTACTTTGATAAAGAGGCCACCAAAACACCTAAGACATGTATGGAAGCAAAGATTAGCTCGGGAGTCAAGTAATTTGCGTTAGTAGTTGTGTTTCCTTAAAACTTTTTCCGTTAGCACCTCAGTCAATTTAATTTTCCAGACAACCAACCTGCTAACGAAAGGCAGTCACCTGTGCTCAAGACTCTGGTTACCGCATGCAACGGTGCTTCTCTGCACACATGGCCAGATACAGAGGAGTCCCCAGATCGCAAAGTGATAGGAACCCAAGACAATGGTCAGCAGTCTGATAACTGCCCTACTCAATTCAGGCAAGTTACCTACTCAATAATAATTACCTTTCTTCTCTCCACACCCACATCAATAACAAACTTGACTGTGTTGCTACAGATCAAAGATTCTCCGGAGCTAGCCGTTAACACCACTCGTCTCTGATAAACTGGGCATCTTTTTTCTGTTTCGTCGTTTGGCTTGAACAGTGCACATTTCTCTTTTGGATACAAAGGAACAACTACCAGCTCTCCAAGATCTGGGTTTAAATTAGATCCTTCTTGGCAGACAATTTCATAGGCTTTTTCAATATCCTAAAGTAAAACAAGAACATCATCCATGAGAATAAAGTACATTATAAACAACTTTGTCCATATTACATAGAACATAGGCAAAACAAGGACCTACTGAACAGCACAGGGAACTCTGCTCAATGTTATGTGGCAGCCTGGATGGGAGGGCAGTTCAGGGGAGAATGGATACATGGATTTGTATGGCTAAGTCCCTTTTCTGTCCACCTGAAACCATCACAATTTTGTTAATCGACTATACTCCAATACAAAAGTTTAAAAAATAAAAAAATATTTTAAAAAATTTGGCAAAAGCTGCATAATGTATTTATGGAAAGAAATATTTGTTGTCTATAGGTATCATCAAATACAAAAAGAAGATATAACTGTGTAAGAACATTTCTTTGGGGAAGTTAAATATAATTTATAAATGATTTCATTGCTTTTAGTCCAAAATGGCTTTCCTTTTGTGAAATGTACTGTCTTTGCCTTCACGCATTTCTCTAGCTTAAGGCAGTTTCTCACCTCTGTTAACAATGACAGGGCAACAAAAGTTATTTTCAGATCGGTGAGAATGCACCACTGAGCTCTGATGGTGGCAGAACTAAGAATTGTAAAGCAATCTCTAGGTTTCCAATAGAAGCAAATATACATACACGTCCCATAATCAGGACTTTAATCTGGGTCATTCTGAAAATGATTACCCACTAGCACTCAGCATTTTAAAAACAGAAATGCAATGAAGCAGGCAGGAAATAATCACTATTATTTATATATTTGCAAGATTCAGGAATTTAGAAATACTCTTTAAAAATGTTTCATTATCAAATACATTGAAAAAGAGTAAATTATGTGCCCTAAAACTATAAACAAGTATATTACTGCAAAATGCTCAAAAAGCAAGACATTTTACACAGTACTTTTCTATTAAATTTTTCTCAAATCACAACCAGATTTCTGCAACCTCATATAAGAAAGATGTCACAATGTAATTCTTACACCTTTTAAATTTGTTTCCAAAATTTGTTTTTTTTTAAGGGTCTAGCTACCAGATGGAGGAAGTCAGTCAGTTCAGTCGCTCAGTCGTCTCTTTGCAAACCCATGAACCGCAGCATGCCAGGCCTCCCTGTCCATCACCAACTCCGGAGTTTACTCAAACTCAGGTCCATTGAGTCAGTGATGCCATCCAACCATCTCATTCTCTCTCATCTCCTTCTCCTCCTGCCTTCAATCTTTCTCAGCATCAGGGTCTTTTCAAATGAGTCAGTTCTTTGCATCAGGTGACCAAAGTATTGGAGTTTTAGCTTCAACAAGACCCATTTCATTTTATTAGGTTAGATTTCACTAAAAGTCTAAGTAAAACAATGCCTTCTGTGACTTTTATAAAGATTTGAGGCTCCTGTCCAGCGCTCCAGCTCATCTTTCCTTCCCTCCACACCACCTGTCGGATGGGACTTAACTAACTCAAGGCCTTCGCAGGCGGACAGATCTGCCTGGAAAGTAGCAAGACCTGGGCTGACCTATTACCCCAGAGACCCCAAGGAAGCAGGGCAGAGGCTGTGGCCCACGCTGCAGTCACCTGGGCACCTCCTCCTGTTCACACTTCCCTTTCCTATGGAGCTGGTCTACTTGGGGCAGGTTTTTTTTTTTTTTAACCAAGCAAAGAGCAGGACTACTGACTGTAAAGAATGAAAGCTTGCCAGCTAGAATAATCAGAATAAAGCTATTTATTCCAATTTTTTTTTTTATCATTCTAATCATGTCACATATTCAGTAAGGCAAGCTTAGAGATTTGCAGAGAGGAGAGTAAGTCCTTGATCTGCATCTCCTGCACGTGGCTGCTGCCCAGGCCTCACAGGGACCTGGTACGTTCCTTCTGGTGGGGAGGTGGCAACCTTGGCACACACAGCTACCCGAGCTGGAAGAGGAGGCTCCATTCCAGCAGCCCACTCACAAGTGTGCAATCAAAATAAACCTTCAAACTGCACTGCCATAGTTCTCTTTCTCTGAGAATCGAGGCCTGTCATTTTTCATTTGCTTCCAGCTGCTAAAACTTCAGTTATAACAGGATTCTAATGTTGAATTTTGTTCCAAGTGGGGAGGAAAAAGAATTTTTAAAAATCTTCAAAGAGAAATCAAAAGCAGAGCAAAATAGAAACATTACTGTATCTACTTTAGATTCCTCAAGCTCAGATGACAAAAAGCTTGGAGGTCATATCTTCAGAATTTTTAAAAAGTGCCTAAGATACTCATCTGGTGCGTCAAACTGTCTACTCATTTCCTTCTTGTTCAAGGTGTTCAGAGCATTTGCGTCCACAGGGATTTCCCATCACACCTGCAACAACGGTGGGAGACGCAGCCCCCTGCGCTGAAGGAAGACATCCAGCCCCAGAGGCAAGGGCCGTGACCAGGTGGGATATTTTCCAGGAAAACCTTCCACCCAAGAACACCTTCCTGTGACAGCTTCAAGTTGCATGACCACCTGGCTAGACGGTCTCATTTGTCTTTATTTTTGTTTTCCAGTTAATCTACTTCACTTTTTCTTCAAGTTAAAAGACGGTAAAGTGGTTAGGAGCAACACCCTGTAAACACGCAGGCCTCCGTGTCTCGACTGAGCCCAAGACACAGGGAAAGCCTGGCTCGTGGGTGTTAACTCACACGCGAGGGGCTAGGCCCCCGGTTAGAGAAGACGGGAGGCCCCTGACGTTCACCAAAGCAAAACGACTGAGGGAATCTCTGCACTTTAAAATGGATTTCTTAAGAGAAAAAAAAAAAACAAGTAGTACACTTCTGTTAGACTGCTTGGCTTTGTTTTCATACGACATTTGGTTTGCTGTGGCAGGTTCTAAAGCTGTGTATCGAAATCAAGAAAGATTCAAACAGCAAGGGGAAAGATGGTCACTAGCTGTTAACATGGATTTCAGGGCAAGACAAAATTTTCCAAAAGACAAATTCTGAGACCACAGCAGAGTATCTTATGCCAGTTAATCCTGACATGAGGACTAAAAAAGAAAAAAGAAAAGTCCATCAGGATACTGAGCTGTGTTCAGCTTGTCAGGGAATAGATGCAGAAAAGAAACCCAGGTAACAGCTGTGGGATTTGGGGCTGGGCTGCGAGGAAGATCGCTGGCTCCCAGCGAAGGCATGCTCTAGCTGCAGGACAGCTGTCCTTCTGCCCACCAGCCGCCTGCTGGACGAGGAGGAGACCCCCCCGAGACCCCCGTGCTCCACTCGGCCACAGCAGCAGCCGCTGCCAGGATGAGTGAGTCCTCACGCTCAGAGGCTCAGATTGCAAACTCTGCCCCAAGCCTTCCCTGCACTGCCACGTGCGTGACTTTAAGACTGCAGGACGGACGGTTTCTTAAGGAGATGTCTTTCCAGTCTGACTTTCAGGAAGATTCTATACCCTTCTAAGCCCTGTGGATTTTACAGCTTCTACTACTATCCTACATAGAAATGCATATTCTGAAGTCTGACAATTAAAAAGTCATTATGACATTACTTATAGCTTCTATTAAAGAATCAAATACTACTCCCAACTTTCTTATGAGCTTTATTTTTCAAAAATCCATTTGAGAATTTTTGGTTACTCTGAAGATGATTACTCACCCTATCAGTCTTAATTATACTGCCCCTGTCCCCAGCATTGAGACATATGCCTTCTCTTCACCTGGCAGCTCTAACTTTCTAATATCTTAGACTCTTTAATTCCGCCCTACCTCCCTTCCTGAGGCTTTACCCAGTTACACTGAAAACCTCTGTTCTCAGAAATCCTTTCCCTGTCTCCTTAATCATTTTATTTCTTCCCGTAGGACTTTCTTGAATATCTTGAATCATGCAGGATTAGGGAACGATAATAGAATATATCACTGCAGCAGGCAGATTTACTACTCAAGAAACTGTATAAGTTATACATGAAAAACATAAATATGCTGTACTTTATCACATACTGGAGATTCTGAATTACTTTCTTTACAGAAACAGATAAAATTTACATTGTGAGAAAACTATCTAAAGGTCTCAAAGCTAAAGGCTCAGTCATCCTTCATGCTGACTGTGAAGCAGAACACACACTCCTGAAGGCGTTTCAGAAAGTGTGTGCACGCTGAAGGCGCTGATGGAGAGACGAGGTGCTTGTCTTTGTTCAGCGGGTGGCTCAACCAGTAGCAAGCAGCTTCCTTTTGGTTTTTGTTTAATCACTGGAATCGTCATGGTCTAAAAGGTAGGGCTTTTACTCGGAGTGAAATGACGGGCAGGGAGGAAAAGGCCAGGCAGTAAGTCTCTAAGAAGAAAGTCTAACTGTTAAGATTCTGGAAGTTTTTAGATTTGGCCCTCAGAGCAGTGGGAGAGAGAGAAGCAGGGTCAGGGTAACTGCGTTTAGACAAATGCAACCCCAAGCGGACCCTGACTGTGTGAAGGCAGTAACACGCTCAGGTGTACATGTCCCAGTTGTGCTTCTGGAAAGACAGTTTCAAGTGAAGCGTTTTCTCATTCATCTTTTTAAGAACAGTGTAGGGAGACAGCCCTCTGGGTGTGCCGTAAACTCTAGTGCTCTGCCTAATTCTCCACGGACTGTTGTAGGAACACCTTTTTTGCTTCCTGATTCTCTGCCAATCGCTTAGGCTATGTTCTGCATCTCCAGCACCCGTTCTTGCCATGAGGGGGGCAGCTGTACCAGTGTGTCCCCTCTGCTGAGAGAGTTCACGGCGAGCCTCTGGGGCAGCCCAGGATCCCACTGCCTGGGGGGCAGGAACACTCTGGAGATCACCCCACAAGCTCCTCGGACTCCCCCCTCCCCTCCTCATTCTGTTTCAGAACAATTCCTGCTTTTAGAGGCAGTTCCCCGCTCACCCTTCAAGCACAGGCTTTATTTACTCTATCGAACCTTTTCCCCAAGTATAGAGAAATGAGGTGTGACGGAACCAAATATTTAAACAGCTAATTAGCAAACTGAAACCTGTATGTTATTCAAAGCTTCCCAGCAAGGTTCAAAGGCTCCCGGTAGTAACCTTATTACTCTGGAAGGTTGGAGTGTCACTCACTTACTTGTTCACAGGCCAGAAAGACAACAATGTCGCCCTTCTCACCCGAGTGGTGAATTTCAAAGATAAGGCGTAAAATAGACTCAAAAGACTCCTTCTGAGCCCCACTAAGGTACACAGCCTCCACGGGGTGCTTGTTTTTCACTTGGATGAGAGGCACGTTTCCATAGTAAGAACTGAGTTTGTTGATCAGGTGAGGTGAGGAGTTAATTATGAGTTTCAGTTCTGGTCTTGCTAGTAACACATCTTTAAGAAGTCCAAGTAACACGTCAGTTGCCATGCTTCTTTCATGAATATCATCTAAGATGATGACCCCATAGCTGCCCAAAAAAGGATTGGACATCATTTCTCTTTGCAACATATCATCAGTACAATACCTACAAAGAGGAAACATTAACGTTAGAATGCTTTCATGAAAAAGATCATACAAGAAACTCCTGACATAAGCCACAAAAATGCCTGTCTAGCATCCTTTTGTCTAAATCGGGAGCTTAAAATCTTGATCGGGGCCAATATTCCTTTAAGCTGATAAAATCTACAGACCTTCAAAACCGAAAAATACATATAAACAAAAATTTTAAGCGCAGTTTGCATATGTTCGCCGACCCTCTAAAGACCATCGCTAAACCTTAGGTTAGAGACCTCTGCCTTAAATGTTTATTACAGATATTAACAAGGGCTACACTGAACATCTACCCTGAGCAAAACACTCCTGTCGGGTAAGAGTTTTCCCCTCTTCCATAAACGGAACGTCAAGCGGGAGCACACACTGTTCAGTGGAGCACGCGCATACACAGATGACTGTCCTGGCTCAGGTTCTTGGCCCGGTGGGTCCAGGAGGAGGACTCTGTTGCTGGCACTTTTTGGGAGATGACATCACCAAGGTGTGAGCATCAACATGTTTGAAATGTCACCCAAATAATACCCACACAAAAGCACCTAAAAAGTAATCACCTATTTGAGGGCAGCATGCAAACTGGGGAGCATTCCTGGAGAAGGAAGGGGTCAGTAGTGATTTTAACGGAATTTTCCAGTAGTTCTTGGGAGGTTTTTTAAAAATAATCACAAATACCTATTAATCATCCAGAACCATACAAACATCATCTTTCTGACAGCGTTCACATATCTACCTACATTATTCCTTGAGGAAGCCAAACCATAAGCTTTATGCCAATTTAAAGAATTTATTTTATCTGTCCCTGTCTATGGCAGGTCTGAAACGGCTACTTGTAGAAAGGCCTGCTTGCAAGGGTGCCCCTTGGCTGGCATTTGGAACTTAGACTTGGGAGTGTTCTCACATTCCCAGAACTGAGGCTTACTATCTGTAATATGGTCCAACCTGCTTTCCTTCTGGCAGTCCAGAATTTTAGAATACAGCAGGAGGCAGAGGGTGCCTATGTGACCAGTGCCCAGCACAGACCCCTGGCACAGAGTCCCTGATGAGTTCCCCTGACAGGACAGCATTTCACACTCGTCGTCACAGCTCACAGCTGGAGGGACGAAGTGTGTGCTAGGTGAGTCCACAGGGAGGGGCTCTTGGACGCCTAGCCTGGTTCCTGTGGGCTGCGCCCCTGGCACCACTTCCCTCTGCTGACTCTGTATCCTTCAGTTCAGTTCAGTCACTCAGTTGTGTCCAACTCTTTGTGACCCCATGGATTGCAGCACGCCAGGCCTCCCTGTCCATCACCAACTACAGGAGTTTACTTAAACTCATGTCCATTGAGTCAGTGATGCCATCCAACCATCTCATCCTCTGTCGTCCCCTTCTCCTTCCACTTTCAATCTTTCCCAGCATCAGGGTCTTTTATAAGGAGTCAGTTCTCTGCATCAGGTGGCCAAAGTATTGGAGTTTCAGCTTCAACATCAGTCCTTCAGTCGAACTAAATTATAGTTCTCATTTAACTTTTAGAGTAAACCTTCCAGGTAGACACTATTATCCCATTATTTGTAAAAGAGGAACCTGAGGTTCAGACAGGTTACGTATCCTGCATATGCTCATAAAGTAACAGAGAGAGTCAACTTAAGCCTGAATATCTATCACATCTTTTGAACTGTGGTGTTGGAGAAGACTCTTGAGAGTCCCTTGGACTGCAAGGAGATCCAACCGGTCCATTCTAAAGGAGATCAGCCCTGGGATTTCTTTGGAAGGAATGACGCTAAAGCTGAAACTCCAGTACTTTGGCCACCTCATGAGAAGTTGACTCATTGGAGAAGACTCTGATGCTGGGAGGGATTGGGGGCAGGAGGAGAAGGGGACGACAGAGGATGAGATGGCTGGATGGCATCACTGACTCGATGGACGTGAGTCTGAGTGAACTCTGGGAGTTGGTGATGGACAGGGAGGCCTGGCGTGCTGCGATTCATGGGGTCGCAAAGAGTCGGACATGACTGAGCGACTGAACTGAACTGATCTATTACATCCCACGCCATCATCAAATTATAAAGATCGCTTCCGTGGCCACCATGGATTCATAATAAAGCCCACGTTCCCCCTTTCTGCACCTTTATGGAATCAATCAGACGTGTGCTTTCTGCCCTTCTCCTATACTTGTTCTCATTCTGTGTCTGTCTTACCAAACAAGCAGTGATAAGTTGCTGATTATTCCTTTTCTCAAACTTAAGAAAGAAAATACATTGAATACTACAGTACTATACCTCATGCAAAATAAAAACAGTTGCATCCAAAACCTAGCTGTCAGGTGTTGTGCTGAGATTCATCAGTTTGATACAGTGATGTAAGTGCTACTGGCTCTTGTTTAACACGAGTTATTTTAGTCTGTGCTACTTCCTTAATGTCAGAAATGAAATCTCTATTCCTTTCTCAGCAAAACTCATTTAAGCACTGATCTGACAGGAAGAAATGCTCCTTCTCTGCCAGACAGAGGTATGTATGTGATGGAAAAACGTCCAGGCTTAATCAAAAAGGGAGAAGTGTGACTCACCTAAACTACGAGACTCAGCAAGCTAGACCTGGCCTTTCGGATGACTGTAAGGAGATCCAACCAGTCCATCCTAAAGGAAATCAGTCCTGGGTATTCACTGGAAGGACGGATGTTGAAGCTGAAACTCCAATATTTTGGCCACATGATGCAAAGAGCTGACTAATTTGAAAAGACCCTGATGTTGGGAAAGATTGAGGGCAGGAGGAGAAGGGGGCGACAGAGGATGAGATGGTTGGATGGCACCACCAACTCAATGGACATGAGTCTGGGTAAACTCCAGGAGTTGGTGATGGACAGTGAGGCCTGGCGTGCTGCAGTTCATGGGGTTGTAAAGAGTCGGACACGAGTGAGCGACCGAACTGAACTGAACTGAAGGGAATACTAAGGATCAATCCTAAAACTCAGCTTTCTACATAAGACAGAGACCTATTTCTTACCTTATATTAATAAGATCATGTGTACAGTGCTTAAGAAAATGCTGTCCCTGATGACTATGTAAAAAGATGGATATATCTTGGAAATGTCATTTATACCTTAAATTCTTAAGACTAAATTTCTGAAAGCTAAGAACATAATATAGGAAAGTTTAATTAATTTTTAAAATTATATTTATTGAATTTGACCTTAAAAATGTGATAATTAAAAAAAAATCTGTGTTTTAGAGGGTTCTTATTTGAAATTTATGTATCACTTCCACAAGATATTGTGATATCTGTTAATAGTTCAAAGACTATTTTAGGCATATGATATTCAAGTATCCACTGGTTTGAAAAAAGCCAGGAAAAAAGCTTAAAGAAGAACTACATTGTTCTATATAGAATCCAGAAAAATGGCCGTGGCATAAAGATTATATTTACTAACTGCCTATTATGTGCCCAACAGATTAGATGCTAAGGAGGTACAAAGAAAATGGAAAAGACAGTATCAAATAAGAATACTGCCATCCATAGTCAACAGTCCCCCTTAGAGCCTCTTACTTAAATAGCTTTTCAATCTGAACTTATCAGTAACTATGGTGAGCACGCGTCTTCCAGGCAATGAACGTGGCTGGAGTTTACCTCTTTAGTCATGCAGATCACTAACACGGGCACCGTGCTCCCACGCACCAGGCATGCACAGCAGCTCCCTGAGTTCTCACAACAACCCCTGAGCACGTGTGGCAACCACCACGGCTCAGTGATGAGGAAGCGGAAGCAGAGAGGTGGGGCAAGGCAAGGCAATGGTTGAGCATCTCTGAAATGAGCAGAGATGCTCATTTCACAGCCACGCCAGAGCACAGAGCAACAGGAAGAAAAGAAAGGATGACTTTCTTTTATCAACACAGGGCTTTTCACTAGCTCTGGCCCCTTTGCTTGCAACTCAAACTCTGTGAGCAACAAATCAGAGTATCTGCTGACTCTGCACTGGCTGGGCAACATCAGGGTGGAAAGTGCAGCGTCCCAGCAATAAGCGTGCCCAGGAAGTGAAGGGAAAAGACGCGACGGCTGGGCAGCCCGGCAGATGCAGAAGCCACCAGAACCTGCCGCGGTCGCTAGTTCCCCTCTGCCTTCTAAGGTGTGCTGCGGGTCAGCTCCTCCACAGCTTCTGGAGGCTATTTTCTACATTAAGAAAGGAAAGTTACATGCAGAAAGAGCTAAAAAAATTGTCAACAGAAACTGTAGTCCTGCCTTTGGCTGTAAGGATTGAATGCCTACAGTGCTACAGGGTTTTCCCCGTAAAGCATGAAAGCCAAGTCCCTACCCGTAACAGATGTTTAAAAGGTGAGGTGTGTCTCTGACCTGCCCTGATGACATTACTGGGTTACTCCATAAGTGTTTATCTCTATGACTTTCTAAATATATATATATATGTACACTTGATCTACATTAATAAGATAAAAACACCAAAAGATTCCATGTTAAAAGGGACCACATCCAAGAGCCCTTTTCACAAGGTTCCCAAAGTTGCTGCTGCTGCTGCTGCTAAGCCGCTTCAGTCGTGTCTGACTGTGCGACCCCAGAGACAGCAGCCCACCAGGCTCCGCCGTCCCTGGGATTTGCCAGGCAAGAGTACTGGAGTGGGTTGCCACTGCCTTCTCCTCCGAAGTTGACATGGCATTTAAGATAAAAACACATCTATTAAATGTAAACTAGTCAGAGCTGTCCTTTAATTAAAAGTATGACCACTTGAAAGGCCACTTTAAAATATAAAGGATGAAAAATGAATCTGCTGAGTGTGGGATCCTTTACCCTTTCAAGGGTGCATGTCCTGCCCAACTCCTCAACTTGTCTGTGAGTTCCCCAAAGCAGGGAGGTTTGTACATTTACTATTTGCATAATAAACAGTTTATAAACACACACTAACACAATGACTCGGGGACATCATGGCGCTAGTAAGAGAAGGTTACATATCTTCGAGAAGTGCAAGTCCCAGGGCTCTTGATGGAAAGGTCCCCTGTGGTTTAACACCGGCCTGAGGATTGATGTCTTCTACTTTTGAAGGTAAACGTTTGTGGGAAAGCAGCTTACTGCAAACTGAGTGAGTTCTACAGGCATTCTGGGAGTGAGAAGCACTCTACAGGGTCTGCAGCAGCCGCGGGGACCAGCACTAGCCTTCCCTTCCATCATCACGGGTGCTGCATGCCCTCCATGGGACCAGCACGTCAGACGCTGGGGGTACGAGTGAGCAGAGACCAGCCCTGCCCACGGTCCTCTGCCGGGCTATGCAATGCCAGGGGATGCCGCAGCATCCATGTGAGGCCAGCAGGGGGCGTTCCCAGGGGTGTGCCCTGGTGTGCTGCTGTGCCCACAAGAGGGTGAGAGACGGGCAGACACACTGCCGCCAAGACCCTTGTCTCAGCCCCCAGGGTGGGCAGGCAGCGCCTGGGCAGCTGACGCCCTTGGGATGCCTCATCTTTTCATGAGGGCTGCAATGGAAACCTGCCTGAGAAACTGGCCCAGAGCAGGGCTTTTTTTTTTTTTTTTTCCACTTTTCTTTTTCCTTCTGCTAAACTCTTGGAACCCGCTGTGTAAAGGAAATCTCACAGTGAAGCTAAAAACAGATAAAAGGATTTTTTTCTCCCCCTCACAACTTGTGGGAGCTACTGACAAGGGTCCCTGGAATCTGGAAGCACCTGAAAAGTAGTTTCAGAAACGCTGACCCACAATGCCTACATCAAGGGCTGATATGACATTTTGCAGAGTCCAGCAGAGAGCTTTCTAATTTACACTAAGGGAGGGTTGAGGAGGTCTTCGTAGAGCGGGTGACCTCTGCACAGGGCCGTTCACGACGAGGAGGAGATTAGCCTGGCCTGGAAGAGGCATGGACATTCCAAGCGGATGGAAGAACGTATCGAGGCCCGTGGACTCGGAGAACCACGTGTCACCGTGGCTGGCACATGGACAGCTCTTACATACCCACCAGAGCTGGAGCTCCAGAAGGTCTCTGGGGCCAGCCAAAACAAGTCAGAACTTTTTGCTGAGGATGTGGGGAGATATGGAAGAAGTTTACAGACAGGGGATCTCTGATGGTTTCAGGCTGGTGACAGAGAGATGAGTTACTGTTATACAAGTTACTGGTGCTTAAAGCAGAGAACGCAAAGAACACGCTCTTCTGGGACTGCAGAGGATGAGCCAGGAGCCATACCGGGCATAGCACGAGGGAGCCCCCCAGACCAACCTCAGGATGGTTTCACTGGTACAGCAGTTCTCAAAAGGAATCACGTAGCCGACTTCATGACCAATGTTAACATCCATCTCGTCTGCCACGCGGAGGGCGAGCTGGACCGCCGTGGGCTTGTGGACCTGCGTGCACACCACGCCCCCGTGCCGGTAGTCGATGGAAAGGCAGTACTCGGCACACCACTGCGGAACCTTCAGCGGGACAAATGAGACAGGGTCAGCCCCACGAGCACAACGACAAAGCCCAAGGGCTCGCTCAGATGTGACTTTTCTTTCCACCAGTGGGCTGCGTGACATCGCGTGAAGCTGAACAACCTGTATTTACGCCTCGAATTATTATTAGAAAATAAAGTTAGGAATAAACAGCAGTTAGCACGGACTGTGAAAGTGAGACCCTCAGATGAAAACAGGAAGATTAAAAAAAATAAAAGGCAAAGTAAAAAAAAAATTTTAACCTCAGCTTTTATGAAAAGACTAATATATTTAAGATTATTATTTTCTTTCTGGTTAAAAGAAAGTACCATCAAAGATACGGCTTCTGGTACCAACTCTTATGCTTCAAGCAATGTAAATATTAAATATCATTTAGATGAAAAATAATCGTTCAAAATTACAACATTTACATTTAACTCTAAATGATCATAACAAAATAACCAGATAAGCCTACTTTAACTTTCCCTGGCAATAAAAGTTAAAATACACTGGCATTTATCAACTAAATATGATGAGAAATGAGCTCAGTGAGATAACCAACCAATCTTTTCAGATTTAGAAAGAGTCAGTTACAAGATGGCCAAGTTATTTCTTTTCAAATCCTTGTACTGAAATGTATAATAGTTCAATTAATTCTATCAAGTTTATCTGTGTAAGATTATAGCAGAAAGTACTAATTCATTTGTATGTGCAATCTTTTTAAAAATTTTCTTCTACGTATTACAAATTTAGAACAGTATACATACACGTGAATCTATCTCTCACACACACACGTGTGCGCAGCCATCTTAGGGCACTGTCAGTAAGTTACACTTTGTTACATGTATTTTTAAAATAAACCATTCTGAGTGCTTTTTAATAGATTCAAAGTATTTAAGAGTTTTGACATTTTTAATTATCTTCAGATCTGCTATTTACTGGGGCTTCCCTGGTGGCTCAGAGGGTAAAGCGTCTGCCTCCAATGTGGATACCTGGGTTCGATCCCTGGGTCGGGAACATCCCCTGGAGAAAGAAAAGGCAACTCACTCTGGTACTCTTGCCTGGAAAATCCCATGGACGGAGAAGCCTGGTAGGCTACAGTCCATAGGGTCGCAAACAGTCGGACAAGACTGAGCGACTTCACTTGGTATTTACTAGACCCACTTGAGATTCCTAGATTTTACTACTCACTATAACTTGAAAAATAAACATGACTTACCAGAAATCAAGTAACTGCAAAATGAACACCTGCTGTAACCTGCAGATTCCTGATGACTGAAAGTGTAAATGCAGTTCCTCTATTTTAAGACAGGTGTCAGCCTTGTCAACAGGCTGAAAACTAATCAGCAATCATTTACTCAATAGCAGCTTTGTCTGACTCTGTGACTGTATAGTCCATGGGATTCTCCAGGCCAGGATACCGAAGTGGGTAGCCTTTCCCTTCTCCAGGGGATCTTTCCAACCCAGGGATCAAACCCAGGTCTCCCACATTGCAGGTGGATTTTTAACCAGCTGGGCCATCAGGGAAGCCCAAGAATACTGGAATGGGTAGCATATCCCTTCTCCAGCGGATCTTCCCAACCCAGGAATTGAACCCGGGTCTCCTGCATTGCAGGTGGATTCTTAACCAACTGAGCTACATCAGATCAGAACGGTTCACTCGTGTCCGACTCTTTGTGACCCCATGAATTGCAGCACGCCAGGCCTCCCTGTCCATCACCAACTCCCGGAATTCACTGAGACTCACGTCCATTGAGTCAGTGATGCCATCCAGCCATCTCATCCTCTGTCATCCCCTTCTCCTCCTGCCCCCAATCCCTCCCAGCATCAGAGTCTTTTCCAATGAGTCAACTCTTCGCATGAGGTGGCCAAAGTACTGGAGTTTCAGCTTTAGCATCATTCCTTCCAAAGAAATCCCAGGGCTGATCTCCTTCAGAATGGACTGGTTGGATCTCCTTGCAGTCCAAGGGACTCTCAAGAGTCTTCTCCAACACCACACTTCAAAAGCATCAATTCTTCGGCACTCAGCCTTCTTCACAGTCCAAATCTCACATCTATACATGAGCACAGGAAAAACCATAGCCTTGACTAGACGGATCTTTGTTGGCAAAGTAATGTCTCTGCTTTTGAATATGCTATCTAGGTTGGTCATAACTTTCCTTCCAAGGAGTAAGCGTCTTTTAATTTCATGGCTGCAGTCACCATCTGTAGTGATTTTGGAGCCCAGAAAAATAAAGTCTGACACTGTTTCCACTGTTTCCCCATCTATTTCCCATGAAGTGGTGGGACCGGATGCCATGATCTTCGTTTTCTGAATGTTGAGCTTTAAGCCAACTTTTTCACTCTCCACTTTCCCTTTCATCAAGAGGCTTTTGAGTTCCTCTTCACTTTCTGCCATAAGGGTGGTGTCATCTGCATGTCTGAAGTTATCGATGTTTCTCCCGGCAATCTTGATTCCAGCTTGTGTTTCTTCCAGTCCGGCGTTTCTCATGATGTACTCTGCACATAAGTTAAATAAACAGGGTGACAATATACAGCCTTGACGAACTCCTTTTCCTATTTGGAACCAGTCTCTTGTTCCATGTCCAGTTCTAACTGTTGCTTCCTGACCTGCATACAGATTTCTCAAGAGGCAGGTCAGGTGGTCTGGTATTCCCATCTCTTTCAGAATTTTCCACAGTTTATTGTGATCCACACAGTCAAAGGCTTTGGCATAGTCAATAAAGCAGAAATAGATGTTTTTCTGGAACTCTCTTGCTTTTTCGATGATCCAGCGGATGTTGGCAATTTGATCTCTGGTTCCTCTGCCTTTTCTAAAACCAGCTTGAACATCAGGAAGTTCACGGTTCACATATTGCTGAAGCCTGGCTTGGAGAATTTTGAGCATTACTTTACTAGAGTGTGAGATGAGTGCAATTGTGCGGTAGTTTGAGCATTCTTTGGCATTGCCTTTCTTTGGGATTGGAATGAAAACTGACCTTTTCCAGTCCTGTGGCCACTGCTGAGTTTTCCAAATTTGCTGGCATATTGAGTGCAGAGGGATTCAGAGGGCAAACACACTGAAACCACACTCACAGAAAAGTAGTCAATCTAATCACACTAGGACCACAGCCATGTCTAACTGAGCTACATGGGAAGCCCTTATTCCATGAAAGATGAGACATTTAACACACTACCCTCAGCAGAGCTGGAATCAAGGCACACCACAGGAATGGACAAGGCACTCAAGTGGACTGAAGTCAGGAGTTCTAGACTTGATCTGCCACTAGCTTTTGATTTGTAAATATCGATTTTACAAGCTTCCACTCCCTTTCCTGTAAAATGGGGTAAATGGTGAGAGTCACCCCTCGAAGTCTGAGCTCCTGTGCCATTTTCTGCACAGGGCTGGCGGTGATTTCCAGTTACTCCTATACACAAATTCTGTAAGATTAGACTACGACAGGATGCCTGCAATGCCGTAAACATCATACAGGCCTGGCAGTGCAATAAATATAAACCATCCGACGGTCCTCACTGTCCTTTGTGCCTCCCCCACAGTAGAGCAAATTGTTTCACCTATGAGGCCAAGAATGTCATTCAGAAATGGGACAGCTCTTCTAAGTATCGGTTAAAATAACCAGCAGAAAGACTGGACACACTCGTGTTGGGCTAACTGTAGGGACTACTCTGCTGACACAGCCAAGCTGAGTTTGAGCACAAGTTACAACTAACTGCAGAGCTCCTCCCTGGGCAGCTCTGGCTGCAGACCATGTACTGCCCCCTTCGGCAACGCTCACACACGGATGACAGCAGTGATGCAAACACAAACTGAGAGGGTCGTCTCTCAACAAAGAGGAGACGCACGAAATCGCCTCTCCTGGTTATTACAGCTTCCGAGCTTCGGCATACCTTCCGAGTCACTCTAGGCAAGCAAAGGTGCCCTGTGAAGTTTGGGGCCTTGGCTGAAAGAAATGACGGTTTGGCAAGTGCTGGAAGTGTGAACATTTCATAACCTCGGGGATTTCAGGCACTGGGATTTCAGCTTCACTGGCACTCCTGCATTCTCGGCACTCATAACAAACAGCACACCATGCCGTGCCCTGATTCTGAATCTCCTTCAGGAGTGACGGCTTCTTTGCCCCAAGAGTCCCTCCCCTCCTCACCGGTAACGTGTGTGCCTGTCGGAGACTTCGCGTTGCTCTCCAGTTTCTCTTTGGAAGACATCCCCCCACTTCCCTCTGGCATCTAGAACATACTTTAGTTCTTGGCGAAAGTTGCGCAACTTTACAACCATCTGAGTAAACAAGGTAGGAAGCTGTTTTTTATAACTGAAAAAAAAAAAAAAACAAAAAAAAAAACCCCAAACAACCTATTTACAAATTTCCCTGGGAGTTCTGGCAATAGACATCACTCACATTTATGTATGTGGTCTAGAATTTGTCCCTCCTAGAAACCAGGACTTCAAATATTTCCATTCTGAACTCACCTAACGATTTTTTCACATTCTCTTGATCCAGTTAATTTTTTTTAATCTTTGGTGTGGCATGCGGGATCTTCCTCTCCCGATCAAGGATTAAATCTGTGCCCCCTTCAGTGGAGGCATGGAGTCTTAACCACTGGACGACCAGGGAAGCCCCCTCAACCTAGCTTTAAAGGCATTTTCTAGACTGTGTGATGAAGGCCCACGTGTTGAAGCCCGCCTCGACCCGCTCTGGGTGCACAGTCAAGGTTGGAGTGGAACCGGCTCTTGGCTCGTATCCCCTCCCTGCAACCAAGTCACCGGGACCCCGGCCAGTCAGCCGCTACAAGAGCAGGTAAGAGGAGTCCTCCGAGGCCCCAGAGTCTAATCTAGATCAAGGCTTCACCGTCTTGGCTTCATAACTGGAGTCCTACATGTTGCACCAATTCGGAAAATGAAGAAGCCAAGACTCTCCATCCCCCACCCCAGGCGACAGGCACGAGGCTGGGCTGCTGGGCTCCGGGAAGCGGCGGCCAGTGTTCTAGCTGGGCTGATCCAGATCCGAACCAGGAGGACAGCCGCCCAAGTCACGCTGGTGTGGCGCCTCCTGCCCCTCCAGCCACGACGAGAGACTGTGCCCCTCCTCTGGTGGACACATGAGTAAAGGACATGGGACAAAAGGGATCCAGGAGCCCCAGCACTACTACAATTAAACCCATTCTAGTCCTAAGGCCCCAGGCCCTGCTTTAGTGCCTCTGGTCTGCCTCGGGTGGCCAGTCCCTCTTCTGGGCCACCCAGGGTACAGCTGTGCTGAGGTCCCAGTCGCTCACTTTCACTTAAGCACCAGAGTCACGGAACCCAAAGTCGAAAGGAACTGTGCTATCGTTGTTCAGTCGCTAAGTCGTCTCCCGACTCTTTGTGACCCTGTGGACTGTAGCCCGCCAGACGCCTCTATCCGGGGAATTCTCCAGGCAAGAATACTGCAGTGGGTTGCCATTTCCTCCTCCAGGGGGATCTTCGCGACTCAGGGGTCAAACCCGTGACTCCTGCATTGCAGGCACCACTGAGCCCCCTGGGAAGCCTGAAAGGAATTTTAAGGACCAGCAATTCACCCCAAGGCATGAATCGCTACAACAACATTCCTGCAAGCTGCATAACCTGCCCACATGAACCAGGAGGTCAGAACACACTCCTGAGAGAGGGTTCCCTTCTGGAATAAATGTCACACATCCCTGGATACCATAATCTGTACACATCTTGAGTGAACACAGGTAGACTCTGCCAGCAGAAAACGGGGGTAAGTTACAGATGTTAAAAGGTGAAGTTGTTCAAAGTGAACATGTTCTGTAGCATCCAGCTTCTTAATTTAGGCTAAATTTCAGGTATGTCCCGCTTATTCAGCTCACTAACCCATCCATGTCATGGGAAATTTCAGGACAAGTAAAATAAGACAGCTCCAAAAATATTTCATTCTCTTTTAGGCTTTTTCATAAACTTGCTCCAAAAAAAGGTAATAAGAAAAGCTCTCTAAACGCATGAAACATTGTCCTCTTTTCCAGAAGGCAATCACCAAATAGCCTTCCATCCCACCTGCACCGCGGAGAGATGGAATTTTTAAGATCCCGCAGAACACCCGAGGTCCTCTTTGAAAGGCTTGGCGCTAAAGTCAGACTTTTCTTTGAAAGGTTTAAAATGCTAAGAAAAAGAAAATAGTCTTGGAAGCTGTTTTAAAAAAAATAACCAAGTTGTTTCCATAACTAAGAAGACAACCGATGCTTTCATTATTAAATTGGTTTAGAAGAGCACTACTCATTTGAGTACTACTTTTGATTTCTCCCACTCTGAAGATACATACTGCCTTCACACTTAACAGAAACAAGCATGATTTATTAAAATGATCAATAAGTTAAAGATGACAAGAGAAACCACTGCTAGGTATTAACATATTACAGGATAACAATTCTTGCCCTTTAAAAACACACATTCTGTGCTCACTTCGGCAGCACATATACTAAAATTGGAACGATACAGAGAAGATTAGCATGGCCCCTGCGCAAGGATGACATGCAAATTCGTGAAGCGTTCCATATTTTTCTATGTTCTTTGTGTGTTAGCATTAAATTCTTCATTTGGACACTTTGCCAACAACCACAATTTAAACAAGAGAATTGAGAGACGTATCTTTGCCTCCAGTGGAGTAGAGTATGAGCCGATAAAATCCTTGCCCTTCTCTTGTAACTGAAAGCAGTTTAAGGGACTTCCAGGGAAATAGGAAGTGCCACCTGAAGACGTTTAGATACTGTGTGTGATGAAAATGATTAGTGAGGGTGGATACTAATAACGATGCGTCAGCCAACTGAATTCAAACTAAAGGGAAGGACCAAGTTCTGTTGTTTGATAAATTTTAACCCTTTGTAAAAACCTTTTCCTGTTCGACATCAACTCATTTTTATGTAAACATTGGAATAAAGTTTATCTATGAATACAAAAAAAAAAGAAAGAAAAACACACATTCTAAAAGAAAACTCAAGTATATATTAAATTTTCTTTTAAACGATCGTGTAGGTTAGCAGTTCTGAAACTAAATTTTGAGTATTATAAGAATGAACAAGCAATTGTGAATAATGAGTGCTCAGTTTCTCACAGTCAGAGAAGGAAGTTACAAATACAGAAACGGAAAAGACTCAGATGAGTGCTGGACAGCTGAACTGGAATCAGAAGCATCAGTAGGAACCCATGGTTTTTAAGAAGAGAGAGACAGAAATACAGATAAAATGGAAGTATGGAAAGGGAAAGAAATGCAGAGAAGAGAAACAGAAAGAGAGAAATCGAAAGAGCTAGAGAGACAGAAGGAGAAACAGCTTCAGAGCTAGAAAGACAGAGAGGTGTGAGCACACACCCCTCGCATGTTAATTTCCTCACTCTGCTCATGGAGTGGGCCTGAGAGCAATGATAAGCCAACAGCATTCCACTTCTGACACATCTTGGGCTTCCCTTCTGGCTCAGCTGGTAAAGAATCTGCCTGCAATGTGGGAGACCTGGGTTCAAAAGATCCCCTGGAGAAGGGAAAGGCTACCTACTCCAGTATTCTGGCTGGAGAATTCCATGGACTGTACAGTCCATGGCATCGCAAAGAGACACGACTGAGTGACTTTCAATTCACTTCACCCCACTCGATTTTTTAATATAATTCTTGACTAAAAGGAACCATCAGGGCTCTTTGGGGAAAATGGCTTTTTCTAACACTGGAACAAGGAACATACTAGATGAGCCTGTGACGCCTTCTTGGGCTGGAAAGCAGAGACATGCTCAGAGAATGATGTCAAAAGGACACAGAAGTCATCCTGAAGGAACATGGGCCACATTAGGAATCGTTTGAGCAACAAAATAAATGGGCTTCGTAATGAACTATCACCCACAGAATAAGAACTCACGAGTCCACACTGACATAAATAAATGAATAAACAAATAATGAAGGCGAAAAAGCTCAGTTTTACAGAAGAATCCCAAACGTTAAATGTAGGTGGAATCTTGGAATTAGAAAAATCACCGTTTGGTTACCACCACTAAGAATCATGCCAGGATGCTGAAATTGGTAGGTGGATGTGTGATGAGAAGCAGACTGCACACGGTCTCCAAATATCTCTCCATATATTTTAAATGATAGGGGGAAAACCATAATTTTACAAAAGACATCAGGACAGTCACCACCTCGTAAGTTACCCGATTTAACATCACTAGTCATGGGAAAACTCTTCTGTCTGCTGCTATGAGGTCCTGAGGAAGACACACAGCACTTCTGTGCTCCTCCCGCCACAAATGCAGAACTGGAGCCTAACCCGAAGGAAACACCAGACAGATCCGAACTGAGGGGTGTTGTGCAAAACACCTATTTCCTTGTACTTCACAGAAACGTCGTGGATGCGAAGGCCAAGGAAGGGCTGAGAAGCTGCTTCAGATCCAAGGTGATGAAGGACAAAGGACAAGGAGGTGCAGTGTAACTGAGGGTTGGATTCTGAGCTAGAATTTTTTTTTTTTTTAAATTAAAAAGATCCTTAGTGGAAAAACTGATGAACTTTTAATGTTACAAGTTAGATTTGGTAATTATATCGTGGCTAGCCCTGTTTTTAGTAGGTACTGCTGAAGTATTTGGAAGTAAAGGGTATGACATTGTCAACTTACTCTTAAAAGGCTCAGAATAAAAACGTGTGTGTGTATGGAGAGAGAGAACAATAAAGCAAATCTGGTAAAATGTTAACTTTGGTGGGATCTGAGGGAACTGTATGTGGAAAAATCTTTGTACTATGTTGCAACTTTGCATAAGTCTAAAATTATTGCAAAATCAAAACTCTAAATCATTTTTTAACTTGCCACTTGTCCACAGAAACCAGGAAAATTACACTCCTTCAGTGTTAATCATTAACTTCTGGGACACACAGAAATCATTCATTGCAGCTACAACTCATCATAACAAAGGGAAAATCATACATAATACACGTTTGATATTGGCAGTCACAAACTAAATTAAAGGGGGGAAAAAAACCACGTATGATTCATTTCACCTCTCTTCAAGCTCCATTTAGAACAAGGAAGGCTCAGAGGTAGTAAAACCTTGAAACAGCAAAGTGTAAAGAATACTTAGAATGCCAAGACAGTCATGTGACATTCACTAGACAAATGATCACATCCCTCTGGGCCAGAGTTTCATCATCTGGAAAATGAAGGGGCTCTATCAGATTACTTCTGCGGTCTACTCTAATTTGTACATCATGAAAATCTGTAAATTCATTTCATAATAAAAATATTTATCGCTTGCTTTACAAAATATAGATCTCACTCAAACCTCGAGTTCAAACACAACAACAAGGAACTGGCCAATAAGTTGTCACTAGGTTTCCACGCTAATTGTTTCCTCCTCTTTCCTCCATCCCAGGCAAGAATACTGGAGCGGGTTGCCTTTTCCTCCTCTGGAGGATCTTCCTGGCCCAGGGATTGAACGTGTGTCTCCTGCATTGGCAGGCGGATTCTTTACCACTGAGCCACCAGGGAAGCCCTCTGTTATTTCTCAGAGTTTGGAAAACAAAGATTTCCTTGTGTTTTTAACTTTCTGTAGCTTGACCAACGTCACCAACAAGCATATCCGTGCATTCTGAGTATCAGACTGCTAGACCTGTAAACACGGCAGTTAATTCCAAAACTTACCGTAGGCCAGTAACATCTTTTAAAATACAACATGCACAACAGAATACTTTTTTTTTACAACAAAATAATTCGCATAGATTCTTCTACTAAAGAAAGTTCAGTGGTACAATAAACACGATTAATATCCACGTAAGTATTAACTTTTATTCAGCCGGCTTTCATAAAGGAAATCAGGTTAAGTAACTTATCTGATAAACCTGAATTGCTAAGGTTCCTTTCTGTTCTGTTTTTCAGTTTAGACAATATCATTCTTACAGGAGGACACTATGCTGTGATGCTGTCATTATTTCAGGACTGAAATAGCACAACATACAAAGCCAACCATTTTTTTGCAGGGGCTACTCACCTGAGAGCTCTTGCCACACTTAGCGTCTCCCGAAACGATCACAATTTGACTTTGAAGCAGCTTCTCCATAAAGGAGTATTTTTCCTTCCATATTGGAAGGTCTTCTCTTTCTTTCAGAAGTTTATAGTAACGTGATGAATACGGCAAGCCATCGAAAGGGTTAAGTTCCAAGTCCTCACACGCCAGAATTCCCTCCTCATCCCCGTCACTGGAATCCAGGGACTCGGGGAAATAGCGTTTTTCGGAGGAAGAGTTAGGACATTCCAGGGCTGCTGCTTCCATCTTGTCCAAGGGAGCTTAAGCCGCCGGCATTCTCCCACAACAACCCACTGCAAACAGAGCTGTCTCCGCACACAAACTCAGACGTTCCAGCCTGCGGGACTGCAGGCCAAGGCCCGAGCCAGCTGAATTCCCCTGGTCTGCATCTGTTCTCTGCTGCGTCGGCTGCTGTGCTCCGGCGCTCTCCTGTGCATTCAGTGATGGTCGATAAAGCTGGACGCAAACTAAACAAGAAGGAAAGTCAGGTACACAGACACACGAGACGCTCAAAAGAAAGAGCGACAGGCATTCCAAAACAAAAGCCCGATTTCTTCTGTTAACGGGTTACTGTCTGGCATTTCTGCTGCCTGTTTAAAAGGCCAGGAATAATACAGGCTCGCTCTTCGGGTCTGGTTGGTTGCCGTTTCTCCCTGGCCAGTTTAAGCACGAGCCCACCCGGGACCTGGTTCTCTCTGCTGACCCCTGTCCCAGGTCCCCGCATCTTGATTGACAGCGGAATCGGGAGCAACAGGCGGACATTGTGAGTGTGAGGCTCCATCACGTGGTCACTAATCCCACCACAAAGGAGACGGCAGACCCTCTAACAGGGAAAACTGCTGAGGGCCTGGCGAGTGCTCCCCCACACTGGCTTCAGAAAGCCTACTATTTATTTATTTAGCTTAAAAGAGTATTACATTTTCTTATTCATTTTACACTTGCCTGTGCTAATTTACAAAGCCAAGTGAGTGAATTTATTATTTTTTCCCATCTGAGGCTATGCTAGCTTTGGTTAATGAGGTCTTTTATTTGTTTAACTACACCAGAAATCTCAAGCATATTTCTTGAGATTCCTGTGTCTTAAGCCCAACATGTTAGATTTAAGAGGCAACAAAGTACAACACTTAGTTGAAATGAAGAAGAGAAAAACTGCCTAAGAAAGGGTAAAATTTACACTAGGAATAGTCTGTATGTGTCAGGGAAGGGATCCTTCCTTTTCCAATCACTGGTGGTTTTTAAAAAATTCAATCAGTATTGCTGGAAATAAGCACCTTTTCACATTAACCAAGGGAAAACTAAAAGCAAAGAAAAACTCAAGTAAACAGAGCGCAGAATAAACTACATTCCATGATATCTTGTCACTCAGATCACTCTTTTTATGGCACCTCATGTATCAGAATTGTTGCTCGAGATTGTCAGAGTTAGTAGTCTCAAACGGCTAGCTTCTAACCATAAGTAATAAAAACAAAACAAAACACTTCTCCACTGGTCAAGTCAGGCTCCAAGGAAACAGTCCATCACTTAAGAAACAATCTTGAGTGCCTTTCCAGGGCTTAAACTAATACACGAGGCACTGGTCACACACGTAAGGATACTCTGGGCGTAGGACGAAGACTGTTACAGAACTTTTAAAAAGTCACAGATCACAAGCGGGAGACCCTGATCTCCAGGGTGGGGAAAGAACGTTCCGGCTCTATGAGGGCAGAGTTCTTCAAAATTCATTCTGAAAGCCACTGATTCAAAATTCCAACGGAACTGTCAAGGTGTGATAATACAAATGTAACGCGCGTTAACTCCACAATTCCGCAGAGACCAGATCCACAGAAGACTCCAAAAGCACGACAGCCTGAGACCACAGCACACGGCGAAGAATCAGAACCCTCTACTGCTTAAGAGAAGTTACAGCCTGAGACCACAGCACACGGCGACCTTGCGACGCTGCCCAAGAATCAGAACCCTCTACTGCTTAAGAGAAGTTACAGCCTGAGACCACAGCACACGGCGGCCTTGCGACGGTGCCCAAGAATCAGAACCCTCTACTGCTTAAGAGAAGTTACAGCCTGAGACCACAGCACACGGCGGCCTTGCGACGCTGCCCAAGAATCAGAACCCTCTACTGCTTAAGAGAAGTTACAGCCTGAGACCACAGCACACGGCGGCCTTGCGACGCTGCCCAAGAATCAGAACCCTCTACTGCTTAAGAGAAGTTACAGCCTGAGACCACAGCACACGGCGGCCTTGCGACGGTGCCCAAGAATCAGAACCCTCTACTGCTTAAGAGAAGTTACAGCCTGAGACCACAGCACACGGCGGCCTTGCGACGCTGCCCAAGAATCAGAACCCTCTACTGCTTAAGAGAAGTTACAGCCTGAGACCACAGCACACGGCGGCCTTGCGACGCTGCCCAAGAATCAGAACCCTCTACTGCTTAAGAGAAGTTACAGCCTGAGACCACAGCACACGGCGGCCTTGCGACGCTGCCCAAGAATCAGAACCCTCTACTGCTTAAGAGAAGTTAACGCTTAGTTTGTGTTCAGCTTTTGTTTTGTTCTGATTAGAATCCCTTCCAAGGGATCTCATCTTACATGTAAATTAAATTACTGTTACTATGACTGATGATTGCCTTAGGTACTGTTTCTGAATTGTTTTCAGTTCAGTCGCTCGGTCATGTCTGACTCTTTGCCACCCCATGGTCGCAAATTGTTTTATCTTAAAAAAAAAAAAAAAGCAGCACCATTACTATTACCAAACACGTGTCCTTGAAATGTTTCTCTTACAGTACTCCCTAAAAGTGTAATCATCTTCTAATCAAAGTCTTACTTGGAAAGTACTGACCACGTTGAATCCTCGGGAACAGTCACGTTTTCTGAATAGGCATCTTTCTAGAAAAAAGCTAAGGCTGACCTTGCCTCTTTTTACACAAACCATGTGTACAGATACACATCACCTACTTATCTGTTCTGGTGATTCAGAGATGACCCATGGAGCGGTGGACTCTACTTCCTCTCCCTGTGAATCTGAGCTTGCCCCGTGACTTGCTGTGACCACAGGAATGCAGTGAAGTTATGCTGGACTACTTCCGAGGCATTCAATCACTTGAAAACACTCTCCCTTGGAGCCAACTGTCATTCGGTTAGGTGGAGAAGCCACGAGGAAGAGACCGAAGCTTGGCATCTGCTGATAGAAGGCTTAGCCCGCCAACCATGTGGGTGAGTGGTGGAAGGCGGCCCACCCCGGCACAGCCTCCAGACGACCACCGGCCCGGCCGACAGGACGTCTGCACAAGGAGCGGCCACGGGAGCCCAGGCACCTGGAGAACCACGGGACGGGCCACCAAGTTCCAGCAGCAGAAAACCAGACTTCTGCCGGCGAAATAGAGCACACTCGGGATTTAACTTTTTCTTCATGACTCAAGGTCCATTGGAGAAGACTCGAGAGTCCCTTGGACTGCAAGGAAATCCAACCAGTCCATCCTAAAGGAAATCAGTCCTGGGGGTTCAATGGAAGGACTGATGCTGAAGCTGAAACTCCAATACTTTGGCTACCTGATGTAAAGAACTGACTCATTGGAAAAGACCCTGATGCTAGGAAAGATTGAAGGGAGGAGGAGAAGGGGACAACAGAGGATGAGATGGTTGGATGGCATCACTGACTTGATGGGACATGAGTTTGAGTAAACTCCGGAAGTTGGTGATGGACAGGGAGGCCTGGTGTGCTATGGTCCATGGGGTCGCGAAGAGTCAGACACGACTGAGCGACTGAACTTAACTGAACTGAACTGAAAAGGGCACCAATGCACTGGCTCCTGTAACAGAATGAGGTTTCCAGATTTCCCTGAAGTGACGGGGGTCAGAGGCCAGACTGTGGCCACAGAGCCCTCCTTGCCCGGGGATGTGGCCCCCACGTCACACGGTCGCTCTTCCCTGGTGAGGCTCCCATCTGCTTCTCCTACTCTCCTACACGGTGCTGAGAACCAGGCAGCCTTGTTGCACAGAAACGCCTGTGAAGGCTGAGTCCACAAAGGGCTCTACGCTGACCCCAGTCTGAAGGGTAAAGCGATGAAGCCTGCGACACCTATTTTCAGCTCTCTCGGGACCTGTTTTTCTTTCTTTTGGTCTATCTTTATTTATTTGGGCTTCCCTGCTGGCTCAGTTGGTAAAGAATCCACCTGCAATGCAGGAGACCCCGGTTTGATTCCTGGGTCAGGAAGATCCCCTGGAGAGGGGAAAGGATACCCACTGCAGTATTCTTGGGCTTCCCTGTGGCTCAGCCGGTAAAGAATCTGCCTGCAATGCGGGAAACCTGGGTTCGATCCCTGAGTTGGGAAGATCCCCTGGAGAAGGGAAAGGCAACCCACTCCAGTACTCTGGCCTGGAGAATTCCACGGACTGTACAGTCCATGGGGTCGCAACGAGTTGAACACGACTGACCGACTTTCACTTTATCTATTTAACTGGAGGATAACGGGCTTTACAATGTTGTGCTTCTGCTGTACAACAACACGAGTCAGCTGTGAGCATACGTATGTCCCTTCCCTCTCGAGACCCCCAGCCCCTCATCCCGTCCCTCCCAGGCATCACGGAGCGTCAGGCTGGGCTCCCCGCGCTGTACAGCAGCTTACAGCAGCTTCCCACTGGCGGTTTTACGCAGGTGGTGGTATGTGTCAAGGCTGCTCTTTAGATTTGTCCCGCTCTCTCCTTCCCCTGCTGTGTCCACAAGACCCTTTTACTGTCCTACAGACTGAGTTCCTGATTTGGAGGGGCACGTGGCTGAGTTTTGAGTCTACCAACTCGCAAGACAGACACACACACCTCTCCTCACTGATTCAGCAACTGGCGGAATCCGTGTCAATCACTTGCTCCTGTCATCGTTGTTCAGTCACTCAGTTCTGTCTGACTCTTCACGACCCCATGGACTGTAGCCCGCCACGCTCCTCTGTCCATGGGATTTCCCAAGCAAGAGTACTGGAGTGGGCGGCCGTTTCCTTCTCCGGGGTATCTTCCTGACCCAGGGATTGAACCTGAGTGTCCAGGACTGGCAGGTGGATTCTTTACTACTGAGCCACCAAGGAAGCCCCACTTTCCCCCAGATGTAATTAAATACACACAAGAGATTCCTGTCCTGGCCTTTGGCAAATTTAATAGTAGCAACCTAAATAAGGGAAAACAAGTAATACAGGCTACACGTCACTCAAAATAAAAATGTTACCCATCCTGATATAAATATAAACTACATTCTATGACAAGAATTTTAAATCTGAAAGCAAACTGGCATTTCTTCATTTTTCAAAGCTATCCTACATGAGACTGTAGATCACATAATTTGTCAAAGACTGCTCTCTGAAGTGAATCTATTACAACTCTTAAATGAGCATTTACGAAAATAATACATTATCCAGCATAACATGAAACTGCCTCACCAAGAAAAGAATCAGAAGTTAACACGTGGCTAATGAGCTACATGTTGGCCATTTATATTTTGGCTCTGGGCCAGTAATTCTAGAAATGTAAATGAAGTCCATAGACAAGGATAAAGCTTTCAAGGGACTAAGTCAAATAACGTGGTGAAATTTGTCCTGAATAACCGTTCCACCGTTTGATGCTCCTCTTCTGCATTTCCCCCTCATGTTCAACAGAATATCAATGGGTGCTTCACACCTACCAAACCTCACCTGTACAATTTCAGCAAGTGCACAGGTCTGGCGGCCCCCAACACTGAGTCTCTCTGTAAAAGGGCTGGTGAGCTCTCATCCCGTTTCGCGGCTCTGATGCCACCGTTTGTGGAGGTCTCCCCGTTTATATGTCCCGTCAAGCCTCTCTCCCTGACTCCAGTCTCGTGTATTCAACTACCTACTAGTCATCTCCAATGTGGATACTTAGCAGACATTTAAAACTCTATGTACCCAAAGCTGAGCGCTGACATCTGCCCCAAAGCCATACATCTGGGCTGCTCATCTTCTTCCTTTTAACTGCTCAGACCCCAAAATATGAACGTAGTATTCTTCATTTTTCTTTATCTCAAATCCCATCTCTGATCCATCAATGGACTTGCCAGACAGAACAGCAGCATCCAAAGATGTGCGTGTCCAAAGGCCTGGGATCTTCAAAATGTACTCTGCTTGACAAGAGGGCTGCAGATGTGATCAAGTTGAGGACCTTGGCCAAGGGACATTGAGCTGGTGGGTCTGAGCTAATCGCAGGGTCTGAAAATCAGAGACCCCTTCTCAGGTTTAGTCAGAGGGGACACGACCGTGGAAGAAGGGTTGGGGAGATGTGATGCTTTTGGCTCTGAGGAGGGAGGGCGGGCTTGTGAGCCACAATGTGGTGATCTCTAGAAGCTGGGAAACCAAGGAAAGGAATTCTCTCCTAGAGTGTCTAGAAAGCACCATAGCCCTGCCTGATTTTAAACAAGTGATGAACATTTAAAAACATGTATTTTAATTTTTATTTCTTTATTTGGCTGTGCTAGGTCTTAGTCACAACACGTGGGATCTCTAGTTGAGACTTGCAGCATCAACTCTTAGTTGGGGCCTGTGGGATCTAGTTCCCTGGCCAGGACTCCAACCCGAGCCCCCTGCATTGAGAGTGCAGAGGCTTAGCCACTGGGCCACAGGGAAATCCCAAACCATGACAAACTAACTTCTAACTGAAGCAAATTATGATAATAAATTACCACTAAATTTGCGGTAATTTGTTACAGGAGCAATAGTTAACTAATACATCTGGTCATGCCCGTTCTACCTTCAAAATATATCAAAACCCCCGTAACTTCCACCATGAACAGCCAGTCTGAGCACTAACCTCTCATCTGGATTACTTCAGCAGCCTCGAGACTGGCCTTGGTTCCACCCTTAGTCTCTTGAAGTCAAAGAGATCCTGGTAAAGTCTACTTAGGTCTCCTCTGCTCAAAAATTTCTCATGATTTAGAAACTTCACCTTACTCCAAGGAAAAACCACAATCCTTAACAGGACCTGCAAGGCCTGTGGGATGCAGAGGCATCACCTGCCTGCCCCAGTTTCCCTGGCTCCCTCTCTCACTCACACTTCTCTGCTCAAGCGGCCCCCTCACTGTTCCTCAAACACACGGCACACACCTGCTTCAGGACTTCATACCCGCTCTGCTCTCCGCCTGAAACACTCCTTTCCTCCGATACCCAAACAGCCAGCTCCCTTATTTTCCTAAAGACCTTCATCAAATGTCACCTCTGCCATGGGGGTTTCCTGCCCCGGGTCTGCCCTGTCTGAACCTTCAGCCATGTCCTTGTGCCCCACACCCACTTCCCTAGCTCCTTAGCCTGCTCTGTTTCCTCTTCACATCTGTTTACTGTTGGAGCCCTCCACCGGAAGGCAGGCACCTCGAGTTGGGAAGGCGTCTGTTTTTCTCCCTGCCTTTACGGCAGAGTTGGCACATGGAAAGCATTCAACAGATACTTGCTGAATGAATCAATGATGTTGCTAGCACACCAGGGTACTGCTGTTCAACTATCCGGGTTGCCCTCTGTTCAGTCAGTGACCAAGTCCTTCAAATGTCACCGCATTCTGTCCCTTTCATCTTGCCTTTCATCCCAGACGTCCGTGGCCACCTGCTTGTCTCCCCAGGCGCTCCACTGCAATCCTCGTGCACAGATCTGCACTTTCATTATATTACTCTACTTAAAGTTCCAGTTGGCTGACTACCGGTGCATCAATAGAGCTGAAACACTTCTGTTAGGAACTCACTATGTTTCTGGATTTCAGTGACTTTTTTGCCCCCGAATATGACACAGAATAGACCCTTGCTGTTTTTAAAGGTTACGGCCTGAGAGTCTGGTGAATTAGCACATCCATCAACTGAAATATCTGCAAGCTTAAGTTTTTGCATGAACCATACGCTGAAATCACAAATTAGCTCCTTTTTCAACATTTCTTAGAGCTGCTTTTTTCTTGATGAATGAGAAGAGTGGCTGTGTAGAAAATCAGTTACACTGAGATTCACACAGCAGCGTGCCTCAAGCACGATCCAGCAGACCCCCTGATCTTTCCGGTCACTTGTCAATAACCAATATGAGGAGGCAACATCCCTAAGGATTAGGGAACTACTGAACCATCTGTACTACACACTATCTTTCCTTTCAGTCTCTCTACTCGAACCACCATCGAGCTATACCCTCTTTGGCAATTTCCACAGTCTGAACTCAGATACAGTGGGTCTTGATTAGCAATCAGAGGTTGAATCACCTTCTGTCCTTTGGGGATTTTATGCTTTTAAGACTAACATCTGATTGTGTTTTATTACAGGTATTATTCTCAATCTAATAGGTTTTCTCTATTCTCAAGTCTTCTCATCTTCAATGCCTGCATGTTCATGTCTTCCGTTTTCTTATTCAACCAATATTTAAGTGTCTACTAAGTATCTGGCCTGTGAACATACGAGTGACTCATGTGCACAGGTGAACATACAAGTGACATGTGAACAGGCAGGGCTGGGTCCCGTCCTCATGGGGCTTACAGTCTAGCTGAAAACGAAGGTGGGGGGTCAAAAAAGACTCTTAATCTTGTAGTCAAATAAGGAAGACTTCCTGGTAGCTCAGATGGTAAAGAATCTGCCTGCAGTGCGGGAGACCTGGGTTCAATCTCTGGGTCAGGAAGATCCTCTGGAGAAGAGAATGGGTACCCCCTCCAGTGTTCTTGCCTGGAGAATCCCATGGACAGAGAAGCCTGGTGGGCCACAGTCCATGGGGTTGCAAAAAGTGGGACATGACTAAGTGACTAACACTTTCACCTTCTTTCAAGTAAGCAGAAGAAGGAAGAATGACAGGTATGCGATAGAAAAAAGAAAAGATCCAGGGACAGGTGCATTCACAGATGAGACAAGGGCCAAATCAGGGAAGACTGGATAAGCTATTAATAAAACTATTAAGTTTTATTTTAAATGCCATGGGCCTAACTCAGTCATTTCTTGATTAAAATTTTTATCTTTTAAACATTTTGCTTTTCTTTACAATTTTGTTAAATCTAATGTGTTACTCAATTTTCCAAATATTACCTATGATTTTTCTAATATCTACCTTCAGCTTTCTTAATTACTAGTGCATGACAAGTTCTAGGAGAGCTGGTGCCAACTGAATGTAAATGGCAGAATGGAATGGATACTGGAATTATGAGCAAGCTTACCGAACAGGGCAGTAAGAGAAACCAGCAAATCACATTCAAGTGAAAAATTATCAGAAATATTAAAAACTAAACACCACTTCTTGACTATTTAAAACTATTTTCACAAAGGCCTGTGAAAATAGGTCTTTTCTATGCTCTAACTCATAGCCGGTCCTTTTTCATCCCCACTGCTTAGGAAAAGTGCTCTGGGGAAAACACACTTACACAAACACCTTGCCTTTTAAACAATTATTCTTTTAATGTGACTGACAAATTTGTTTTAACACTATTTATGTGACCAACGCATTTTTCTTGAAGAATTTGTGCTAATTTTTATTGAAAGTTTTTAAAATAATTTAATAACTATTTAAAGTCTCTTCATATTCTGCAGAAGAGGAAATATTTTATTATTCAAATGTTTGCAAACAGAATTAAATGGAGAGTCCAGTAACTTCTTAAAAATCCTAGAGGATGTCCCTGGTGTTCAGTGGTTAAGAGTACACCTTGCAATGCGGGGGACACGGGCTCGATCCCTGGTTCTGGAAGATCCCACATGTTGCAGAGCAACTAAGTCCAAGTACCACAATCACTGAGCCCATGCTCTGGGGCCCTTGAGCTGCTACTGAAGCCCGAGTGCCTAGAGCCTGAGTTCTGCAGCAAGAGAAGCCACCCGAAGGAGAAGCCTGTGCCCCACAGCAAAGAGCAGACACCGCTCGCGCATCTAGAGCAAAGCCCCGCCACACAGCTACAAAAACCCAGCACGGCCAAAAATAAGTAAGTCTTTCTAATGGATGTGAATCTGAGCAAACTCCCGGAGACAGTGAAGGACAGGGAAGCCTGGGGTCCTGCAGTCCTTGGGGTCGCAAAGAGTCGGACACGACTTAGCGGCTGAACACCGAACAAGGGGATCGACTTAGTAAAAGGAAACATCTGTCTAGGTGGAATCTTTGGAACAATGCTGGACACTAACGCAAACTCAGCACATGGACTCGACACATTCACTCAGGCTTTCACGTGGCGTCCTCTAGCTCTAGGTTTATGACAGACTTCCTAAGGTCAAGATCCACTTCTGAGTCTTCTCTGCAGAGTCTACAACGTAACACAGGCCTTTGCTAAGATTATGTGACCAATAATAAACAATATACTCGTGAACCATGATGACAAGGTTTAGAACAAAGGAAGGTTAATGAGGCATTACAAGTGAATAATGACTGTCCTCAGAATAGAGGGCTGTTATTTCTTTGGAGAACAGGATCATTAGTTTCATATTCCACACCAACCCTATTCAAAGTGCTTGTTTGTGACACGATAAGGAGCTTGCACTGCAGTGTAAGTTAACTGGCTGCTTCCTTCCCTGAAGAAATCCTGCTATTACCCTGAACTAACAGTATGATTAGGGCCACAGTCTATTTACATTCTGGCACCAGCTCCTAATCTCACTGCAAACCAGTAAGTCTGTGGACTGACACTGGTCTGCACACTGCACTTTGAAAACAAAGGTCCTATCCAACCACCGAAGCTGGACTAGTACTAAGGACAGCGATAATGATAATGAGGATGATCTACCAATTACCTTTACAGAGTGCTTACTGGGCGCCAGATGCTAGAAGTACTTAAGCACTTTATATGGATTATTTCATTTAAACTCTTAAGGACCCCATGAGGGTTTACTTTATTATTTCCGTTTTTTTTAAAGAGGAAATTTAAGCCTTCAGAAGCTTAGTTAATTCACTCAGCTTTGAGCTGCTCAGCTGGGGTAGAGCAGGTGCTGAAGTCCTGCAGCCTGCTCTCAGCTTCGCCCCAGGTATGTGTCCCAGGCACGGGTCTAGGGTGTGCTCGACTGTGTCGCACCACGCGGCTCCCTGCCCACGTTAAAGAACTGCAGCAGGCTCCTGCGGCAACACTGTGGGTAGAGAACCACTCGACATTACAGGAGGTACCAGGCAGGGTGGCCGGGAAAACATACCATATGACGACAGTTCTTCACGGAAAGGAAAACATAGCTGTAATCCCCCATATTGAGAGCTGCAGTCAAATATCTAATACGAAAACTTTATTTTCCAGGTGTATTTTATTTTAATCAAAAACAATGGACTTAACATAACTGGGCTTTTAAGAAGATTACTCCTTTGCTTTCCTTTGTTTTAATGGCTCAGAGCTCCCCAAAGCACATCCTATTGTATACTGTCATCCTGCTTATTTAACTTACATGCAGAGTATAGCATGTGAAAAGCCGGGCTGGATGAAGCACACGCTGGAATCAAGATTATTGGGAGAAACATCAATAACCTCAGATATGTAGACGACACCAGCCTTAGGTCAGAAAGTAAAGAAGAATTCAAGAGCCTCTTGATGAAGGTGAAAGAGGAGAGTGAAAAAGCTGTCTTAAAACTCAACATTGAAAAAATGAAGAACATGGCATCAGGTCCAATCACTTCATGGCAAATAGATAGGGAAACAATGGAAACAGTGACAGACTTTTATTTTCTTGGGCTCCAAAATCACTGTGGATGGTGACTGCAGCCATGAAATTATAAACACTCGCTCCTTGGAAGAAAAGCTATGACAGACCTAGACAGCATATTAAAAAGCAGAGACATTACTTTGCTGACAGAGGTCTGTATAGTCAAAGCTATGGTTTTTCCAGTAGTCACGTAGAGATGTGACAGCTGAACAATAAAAAAGGCTGAGCACCAAAGAACTGATGCTTTTGAACTGTGATGTTGGAGAAATTCCTGAGAGTCCCTTGGACAGCAAGGAGATCAAGCCTGTCAGTCCTAAAGGAAATCAACCCTGAATATTCACTGGAAGGACTGATGCTGAAGTTGAAGCTCCAATACTTGGGCCACCTGATTCGAAGAGCTGACTCATCAGAAAAGACCCTGATGCTGGGAAAGATTGAAGGCAGGAGGAGAAGGGGACGACAGAAGATGAGATGGTTGGATGGCATCATTGACTCAATGGACATGAGTTTGGGCAAGCTCTGGGAGTTGGTGACGGACAGGGAAGCCTGGCGTGCTGCAGTCCATGGGGTCGCAAAAAGTTGGACACAACTAAGCAAATGAACAACAACAACAATGGTTTCTAGTGGAAGAGCTTGGCAAGCTACAGTCCATGGGGTTGAAAAGAGTCAGACACAACCAAGCGATATCTCAATAATAATAATATACCAAACACAGCTTGAATAATCAATCCTGCACAATTTTTTTTCAAGAATCCTACATTCTACTGGCAATTTGCACATACAGAAAGACTTCCCAAGCTCAATCAATGTTTGTGATTCATAATAACATATTACTCCCTACATGTAAGTCTATAAATCAAGGGTTTTGTTAGAATTTCAAATGGCTGGGCCACTCAGTGCTTTTTAACACTATTTTGATGATTATTTTTACTGGATAATATTCTAAAAACTAACACTTGAGTAAAAGCAAAGTTAATAAAGTATACTAAAATATTAATTTGACTTATTTATGCAGTCTAGTTAGATATCTGAACAAAATGTGTGAGCCAATCAAAGTTGAAAACTAAAAATAGGCTATTGCCAGTCTCCTTAAAGAAGTCACCATATTTATTTTACCTACAACATACACAAAATGAACTTTCATACAACTTCTTTATCAGACAGTATTGCTTGGGGCATTATCATACCTCCTGAAGTTATATTCTACTTGAATTGTTGCTCTCAACGAGATTGTGAAAAACGAAAAATATGAGGAACCTTTTCCACTAAGTATGTGTGTGTGTGCGTGTTCAGTCGGTCGTGTCCGACTCTCTGCGACCCCATGGACTGTAGCCTGCCAGGCTCCTCTGTGAGTGGTATTCTCCAGGCAAGAGTACTGGAGTGGGCTGTCATTTCCTCCTCCATGCTAATGAAGTAATGGGTAGCCATTCTGCACCAACTTTATTAAAACAAGAATCAATCGATAAACTACGTTGCGCACTCTAAGGCAGGTGGAGGAAAACAGAACCATTTCAGGGACTGCCAACACACGAGCCCGGAAGAGCAGGGGTTCTGTTCTGTTCATCTCTCCAGATTTTCTGGTCCCTCCTCTCTAGTCTCTGTACCCCAGAGTTTTATCCCCAACCCTCTTCTCACTGCACATAACCTCCCCAGAGAATCTCACTCACATTTTAACTTCAATCACTGAGTGCTTCACCCGAGTTCCAGCTTCATCTCAGACTTCCTTCTACAGCACCAGAGCCACACGTCCAAGTACTACTTACGGGATGTCCCAACTTAGATAACAGGCAATTTCAGGGTTAACGTTCAAAACTGAACTTGTCATCTACCCCATTCTCACACTTCTGAGAAAGAAAACGCTTCTTTCACATTCCTGATTCAGCAACTGACAGAACAATGCCCGTCAGCAGGAAGTCATCCCTGGCTTCCCCCCACCTCCACCTCCAGCACCTCCAAGGCTGCTGATTTCACCTCGCTCAGCGGCCCCTCCTCCTGATTCCCGACACCATCACCACCAGAGCCTTCGTTATCTTATCATTTTTTCACAGAATTGCTGCAAAATCTCCAGTTTTGCTTTTCTGCCTCTATCTGTGGCTCTCCGTCAACATGACGTCATTCACAGGCTGCCGGTGATCTTTGTCAAATGCAAAACTGGTCATGTCACTGATTCAAGTGCTTTTTATTACCTTCAAGACAAAAGCCTCACTCCTGGGTTCTTTTTGACTTAGTCTGTATTTGCTTCTCCAGTCTTCCAGAATGTTCTCTCTGCTCCAGCCACAATCCTATCCCCTGTACCTCTGCCCAGTCTCTTCCTCTGCCTGGGAGGTTCCCCTGCCCTCACAGACAATCAATCCATGGAGTCATTTCCTAGTCCTGTCCCTCCTGGAGAAGAAATCCAGGTCCCAGGAAGTACCTAACACATTATAGGTGCCCACCGAATATTTGCTGTGTGTATGCTGGAGTTAATGACAACCCTTTACATTTAATACATTCTTTGCAATATACAAGGAATTTTCATTCACATCTATAATCACATTTGACAACCACTGCAGGTTTTATCATCCTGAGTTATCAATGAGGAAATAATGGCCCCTGACTTTCCCAAGATGGAAGAGCAGGAATTAATGCAATCATTCCTAACTAAAGGCTTGTCCTCTATTATTATCCTACTTAATTATCAGGTACATACTGAAAACCCACTATGAGCTAAAAGGAATATAGAAGCAGCCTAGGTCATGGACTTAGCTCTAAAATGTTTAATCTCAACAGAGGCACAAGACCCATACACACAAAAAAATGAGAGAAAATTCTATAAGATAGTATAGTATATATACAAAATAGATAACCAATAGGGACCTACTGTATACACAGAAAACTATATTCAATATCTTATAATATTGAAAAGAATCTTTAAGGTAAAAGTATCTGAGAAGGAACATATATGTATATATATATGGCTAAATCACTGTACTATACACCTGAAACTAACACGATATCGTAAATTAACTATACCTCAATTAAAAAAATTCTAAGAAAAAAAAAGAAAGTATAGTGTAGTATCGGGCTAAGTGCCAAAGTGCGTAGTGACCCAGGGAGGAACAGAAGTGCACTCAGTGGCACTCACCTATCCTGGGGGCTTCCTGGGCTCAGGGGGTAAAATATCCCTCTGCCAATGCATGAGATGCAGAAGACGTGGGTTTGACTCCTGGGTTGGGAAGTTCCCCTGGAGAAAGGAATGGCAAGCTGCTCCAGTGTTCTTGCCTGGAAAATCCCACAGACAGAGGAGCCTGGTGGGCCGCAGTCCAGGGGGTTGCAGGGTCAGACACGACTGAGTGATGGCATGAACACACGCGCGCCCACCCTGGAGAGGCCCTCCAGACAGGAGATGGGGGAGAGGGCAGCGTGGCTCTGTAGCCCAGTTATGCCATGAGTGATTAAAAGGGCTAACAGAGAGGCATTTCTTAAGTCCAACAATTTGAGTGCAGACCATGACAGGTCTGGAGGACAGAAAGGAAACAGCAAAAATGGAAATATAATTGTTTTCTGCCTTTGAACAAATTCCTTCTGAGTTTTAGAAAGTAACAGAGGGAAGAGTTCCCTCACTATGGAAAAACAGAAATCCAGAAACAAAAATGAAAACTTCCTCTGACTTATGAGAGTAAGTTTATGAAACAGAAGTACATTCATCTGCTTTATTTTCCTTCTTTCCTTTTGAAATCATCCTACTTGAATTAAACCATGTTAACTTCCTAAGGGAATTACTTTTACTTTGAATTCTGATGTGGACAAGAGATTTAAACAAGAAGAAGAAAGGCCACCTCTGTCTCTTAATTGCTACCTTGTTATTTCCTGGGACAGTGCTTTGGCTTGCTACATGTAGTTGAGCATCAGCAAAGTAAACAATAATGTAATTATTCCCTCCAGTGAAGAGCTGGGAAACTTTTCCCAACGTGACAGTGAAAACAAATAGAAAAAGTAGTACAGAATCCCCAAAGGGACAACCCATACCTTTACCATTCATTTCAACCCCCAGCAGCTAGCAACCAACCTCAGGCCACCCCCTCCAGTAATAAAGCAAGGCCCTTTATCTGGAGCAATTTCTTTAAAGCTCTTCTCAATCATTCAATAGACATTTAACAAGTACATTGTTACCGGAGAAAAAGAAACTGAATAGCAACCCCTGCCTTGGACACTTTTGTACCTACCCTTCCTCATTTTCACCTCCTTCTTCAGTCCTATGTTCCACAGGCACACAATCCCCTAAGACAAATGCTGTTTTTCCGTTGCTCAAGTCACCTATTACCTAAAATATGTCAATGCAAGATTGCCTCAATGTCAAGCTCATAGCTATCGATAAAATCATTCATCTATACTACAAAATATTTACCAATACACATCTCCATTTTATAACGCAATTATCCTCTGGTAAAAAAAAAAAAAGAAAAAAAGTCTGCATATAACTATTAAATTCTCGAGTCCTTGTTACATGAAGATCTACAATTTTGGTTCTTTCTTCTTTTTAAATACAAGTACCTAATCCTTTACTATATGGGAAAATTTAACCCTACCTCCTCTTTTCTTTCTGTTAATAAAAGCCAAGCTTTAATCGTTATCTTGTCACTTTGACTATGAGATTTTCAACGAACATCATTATGTTTGTTTCTCCAGTGAAAAGACCAATTCATAACTTTGCTAATGATGTGAAAACTAGAATTTGAAAAGACTGTACTACAGAAGAACTGTTGATCTCAGAACCTTTCTATCTAAAAATCCATTCCCTGTCTCCAAGTAACAAGAACAGGTAGTCAAGGTACCTACCATAAAGTGTTTACCTTCCAACTTGAATTTATTACTTTAATACTGTAGCTGTTGAATTACAGGTTCTGTGTATATCACACTGCTTGTCAATATCCACATAAGCATAAACCCTGTGGCTTTGACAATGAATCTGAAAAAGTCCCCGTACAGCCTGAGAGGGGAGAGCCCAATTTGGTGGAGTATAATAAATGTCCCTTTCCATCACAGAGTATCTGCTTCTCAGGTTCAATTAACCTCTGAATGATTCTCTTTCTGAGAGGAAAGTAATCCTCCTCGATGTCCTCGTCATCTACAGGGTGGAAAAGAGTGAGTAGTCACTAACGTGACCCCAAACCACTCTCTTCTCTTCATTCCCCTCAAGTCCTGTCTAGGGCAGCAGGAGGAACTGATGGAGGGGCCAGAATCTTCAGACCCGAGCACTGCATCGATCATGGATCATGCCGTTTCCTCCCACCTACCCGTGCATCCCCTTCCTTTCCTTCTCTCCTCTCCTTAGCGTTGCTCTTCTTGACCTATACAGCACTCTCCCTGTGGTCTGAATTTTTACAGCCTACCAGACAAAATGCTCGGTGATCCCCAACGCTTCCTAAAAGCACTACCTGCGTCGATGTTTTCAAAACCACTCTTGAGAGAAAAAAAGACTATGGTGTGGGATCTTGCTACAAAAAAAGATTACGGTGTGTTTCACTTGCCCTACCAAGTTTTGGTGCAGAACGTGTGGGCTTGGTGCCCACAACTTGGAGCGAAAACCAGGAGCTCTAAAACAAATACACCCACACACATAGACACACATACTTGGTGATACAACCTAGAGCGAAAACCAGGAGCCCTGAAACAAATACACACACACACACACACACACACACACACACACACACACTTGGTGCTACAACTTGGAGAGAAAACCAGGAGCCCTGAAACAAATACATACACACACACACACACACACACACTTGGTGCTACAACTTGGAGCGAAAACCAGGAGCCCTGAAACAAATACACACACACACACCCACACACACATACACTTGGTACTACAACTTGGAGCGAAAACCAGGAGCCCTGAAACACACACACACACACACACACACACACACACACACACACACACAAAACTAAAAACCGGAAAGATCCGACTGGAGCCCGCGGCCCGAAAGGTGACTCTTGGGATGACAGTGCAATGTGCGCAGCGGAGGCGCCTTCTCCCCGCATTTCGGGACCCGAGCGACACGCTCGGCCCACTGCCGACCACTTGCTCCCATCCGCTAAGAAGCGCTGCCGGCCAAAGTGACACGAGTGGCCGAAGTTCGGCCCCGGGCCGAGCCGGCGCACCGCCCCCCGACCCGTGGCCGCCCCCCAGCCTCGCAGCCCCGGGGCCCGCAGGGAGGGCCCGAGCGCCGGGACGCGGCTCCGCTAGGCTGGGGGGCGGCCCGGGGCGGGGGGCCGTCTCCTCCCGGGCGTTTCCCCAGTCGGGGCGGGGTGGTCCGGGGCCGACCCGGCGGGCCCGCAACAGGTGCGCCCGGGCCGCCCCCACCCCGGCCTCCCGCCGCCGCGGCCCGGCCTTTACCTGCTGTCTGCGGACGGAGGCCCGGGTGCGGGCGCCCTTCCCCGCCGAGCTCGCCGGACGCGCGGACCGACGAACGGACGCCTGGGATCGGCGACGGAGGGCCCACGGGGCCCCACCCGAAGGCCCCGCCGGGGACGCGAGGGCCACCGCGGGGAGGGCGCGACCGCCCGACCAGGCCGCCCCGGGGCAGTGCGTCTTCCGCCCGCGGGCCCCCTCCGCCCGCAGCGCTCGCTGCCCGCCTAGAGACGCGCGGGCCCTCGCGCTCGTTCGCGTTTCCTGGCGTCTTTTGGTCCCTCCCTCTCGCCGTCCTTCCTGCTCCTCCTCCTGCCCCCACCCCGCCCTCTGGGTTGTCAGGGCAACCGAAGCGACGCCGGCCCCCGGGAGGAGAGGCGTTAAAAGGGGCTTGCGGCGCCGGGGGCTCGGCCGATAGGGGCCCGGGAGCAGCTTACTCTATGGAGCTCCAGAGTAAGGGGGCCGGGGCCGGGGCCGGGGCCGGGGCGGGCCTCCCCCGGAACGGGTGTGGGCGCCCTGCGCGACGCTCCGCAGGCTTTTTTAAAACGCTTTTGACCTGGATATAAGGTCTCCCTCTCGCGCTTTCTTCTTCGAGGGAGTCGAGAAAGGGGCTAAATCCCGCGAGGTGTGACTGTCGGGAGCCAGAGGGCTGCGTGAGCTCGGGAATGTGGGCTGGAGGAGGCAGCGCCACCAGGGTGCTGCTTCCTAAAATGACCCCCCAAGCAAATCCATTTCTTGTTACTATTGCTGTCCTTATTATTGGAGCTTTCCTGGTGGCTCAGATGGTAAAGAATCCTCCGTCAATGAGACACAGGTTCGATCCCTGGGTTGGGAAGATCCCCTGGAGGAGGCCATGGCAACCCACTCCAGTATTCTTGCCTGGAGAATTCCATGGACAGAGGAGCCTGGCAGGAATACAGTCCACAGGGTCGCAGAGTCAGACACGACTGAAGCGACTTGGCATGGTACAGTCCTCCACTGTTTTGTTTGGTACTTTGATTCACTGACCATAAGTAGCCATTCAGCTTCTAAAATGTCAGCAATTGAACCTGCAAGGAGGCTAGCTAGCTCTTGTACTTATTAGAAGATATGGCATCCTCTTCACAGTAGTCGGAGATTTGAAAGAGAGAAAAATTTTGAGCTTTGTGCAAGAGTGTTTAATTAGTTGCTAGAGGTTCTCCGACTCATTGGGAAAGACTCTGATGCTGGGAGGGATTAGGGGCAGGAGGAGAAGGGAACGACAGAGGATGAGATGGCTGGATGGCATCACTGACTCGATGGACGTGAGTCTGAGTGAACTCCGGGAGTTGGTGATGGACAGGGAGGCCTGGCGTGCTGCGATTCATGGGGTCGCAAAGAGTCAGACACGACTGAGCGACTGAACTGAACTGAGAGGTTCTCCGAGGTAGGCTTGGACACGCAAAAAGGAAAAAAAAGTTACGATTTCCTTTTCTGTTTCCCACTTTGTTTGACAAAAGGTGAGCCGTCTGGAATTATCAAATCTAACACAAGCTTTAACTTACTGTGTTTTTGATTGTTGTTCAGTGTGCTGTGCTTAGTCGTTCAGTCGTGTCCAACTCTTGCGACCCCATGGACTGTAGCCTACCAGGCTCCTCTGTCCATGGGATTCTCCAGGCAAGAATACTGGAGTGGGTTGCCATGCCCTCCTCCAGGGTATCTTTGCAACCCAGGGATACAACCCAGGTCTCCCACATTGCAGGCGGATTCTTTACCATCTGAGCCACCAGGGAAGCCCATTGATTGTTGTTATATTATTACTACTGCTACTACTACTATTCAAACCTCTCTAGGGACACAGAGCTCCGTCCTTTTTCCCCAAGCTGTTTTATTGCTCCTTTTTTCTTAAAATAATAACGGTGTTTCATGTGGAGACTAGAAAGACCTGGAACTTTTATAGGAGGATGCAGTGTGACTCTGAAAACCAAGTTGTCTTTTCTTGCACAATTTCAGAAATGAAAGTACTCAGACCATGTCCATTCTCTGGGGTATATGCTGATGTTGTTAAAGGTCGTTAGTTTCCAAGGAGGTTTCTAAAGAGTTTTTCCTTTCTTTTAACTCCCTTGCTGAGCAGAAAGCTTGTAAATTGAGAATTATAGTTTGAGTGGATTTTATACACTGTTCTATCACTCACACTTGTAACTCTCTGGATTCTGTGTGTTGTCTAACCTGTTGAGAGAAATTTAACTTACAACAATGTTAGAATTTTTGTATCATTTCAAACTAATGCCAGGGTGTGTATGTTCTCTCTTTAGAGAAGAAATAAAGTGAAATGAAATATCTCTCTTAAAAATACCAACTTTATTTCTTCAAATTTATGTTACTGTTTAACTGTGTAAACTAAAAATTTCAAGTATGGTATTGAATTTGGTATTTCCAATTTCAATACCAATACCAATTTCAAATTCCAATATCAATTTCCATGGTATTCTCTATGTTCTAAATACTCTCCTGGGGTGGAGGATTGAACAGTGAATAAAACCCTGTTAGCTTTGGTTATCCCTGGAAAACTGAGCAGACCCTTGCCCAAGAACTTCCGAAAACCTCCCTGGGGTCTGAGATTAGGGGATGGAAATGGACAGAAGGCTTCCGGCAGAATAACCCAACAAAGAATGAGGGAAAGGGGTTCCAGACAGGTCCCTGAGACCAGAGAGAGCAGTGTGGGTTTAAGGTTCAGAGTTCAAAGATCAGTAGAGCTGTAACTGAGAAGACTGAAGGTGGAGGGGAGGAGGAAGAAAAGAAACAAGGCTAGAAAAGTGAGTAGGAACCGGATCCTGGAGACTTTGTAAAACTGTGAGAAATTTATTACTTCTATGAATGACACATCTGATTTATATCTGATCACATTGGGTCTTAACATGGAAATATTTGTTAAGTAATCTTTTATGCCTGGGACACAGCTGTATATTTCTTTTTTACATACTCTCAAATGCCGTCACCAGTTTAATTTTAGATAATTCAAACAATGACCACTTACCTTAGAGGATTCTTTAGCAGCCTAATAGACATCATTTTGGGTGAATATTAATTCATTTGCTGTTAATAAATATTTTAAAGGACAAGATTAGATGGTCTTTAAGATCCTTTTTAATGTCAAGAAATGTACCCTACCAGATTCGACCTGAGACTCAAGTTACTATTTTATTCTCTCAAAGATATTGGAAAATACTATGGCTGTGATATTAACAAATACTACAATTGTACTGTTATCAGTATTATATTAACAATATAGTATGTTGTTATGCCAATATTATCTGGCATATTTTAAGCCTGGTGTGTACATGATACCATTTGTTATTGGGGGGTTTCAAGTAGCATTTTACTGGTGTAGCTCAATATAGCACTAGTAAATTGATTTAAAAGGAGGCACCTTCTTCATTGCCTTTAAGGATTAAACATGTATCTAAGGACACCACCAAAGAACTACTAGAAATAACCCCCAAGTCAGTCTTACTCATTCTGTTTCCACACACTTAAGTTTCTATTACTTTTAGGAGTGACGTTTATTAACGGAGTCATTAAAATCCCATAGACATAAGCACTTCAAATCCCACAGCTCGATCACACTCTGGCAATAAGCAGAGGGTGACTGGGGCTACCACTGTTTTGCAGAATGATAGTAAGTCAATGATCCAAGAAATGACTCCTAGGGGAAAAGGGCAAATTAAATCAGCTTACAACCCTGGGCTCTTCGGAATAGTTTTGGCTCTTGGCTTACGTATTTTCATCTTTAATTATTTTCTTCCTAAACTAACAATGCTGTTGGAAAGATAACCCATGTATGAAATAATATGAAAAATGCACATCAAATTCCTACTTTAAAAAAATGCTTTATTTTTGGCTGTGCTGGGTCTTCATAGGCTTTCGCCAGTGGCAGCTAGTGTGGGCTACTCTCCAGCTGCAGTCCAAGTGCTTCTCATCGTGGTGGTTTCTCTTGTTGGGAACACAGGCTCTGGGTGCGCCGGCTCAGTAGTTATGGTGCATGGGCTTACTTACCCTGCGGCATGTGGAATCTGCCCCAACCAGGGCTTGAACCTGTGCCCCCTGCATTGGAAGGTGGATTCTTATCCACTGTGCCACCAGTGAAAGTGAAAGTTGCTCAGTCGTGTCTGACTCTTTGCAACCCCGTGAACTATACAGTCCATGGAGTTCTCCAGGCCAGAATACTGGAGTGGGTAGCCTTTCCCTTCTCCAGGGCATCTTTTCAACCCAGGGATCGAACTCAGGTCTCCCGCCTTGCAGGCGGATTCTTTACCAGCTGAGCCACACGGGAAGCCCAAGAATACTGGAGTGGGGAGCCTATCCTTCTCCAGTGGATCTTCCCAACCCGGGAATCGAACTGGGGTCTCCTGCATTGCAGGCAGATTCTTTACCAATTGAGCTCACCAGCAGGGAAGTCCCAAATTCCTTTTTTTTCTTTTTCTTTTTAAGAGAAGATTTATGTTCAACAGTACTATCTCTTCCCTAATATTTTAGTAAGTGGCAATGCCAAGGAGTAGCTTTGCAGGTCTTTAAACTTTGCTCTCATGATCTTCCCTAGCCCACCAAATCCCCCTAAACAAGCACATTCTCTGAATTTTAAAATGTGTATATTTATGAAGTGCAGCATCAAGATGCACCCTTAGCTCCCACTTACAACCGTACTACCACCTGCCCTCTGAACTCCCCCTAAATAAAAAATGCTGAGCCTAGTTCAGGCCAGGCAGCAGTTTCTTGAGAGACACCTCCCTTTTCAAAGGAATCCTAAATGGGATTCTAGGTTACTCCAGTGACTAAGAGACTGAGACATGGCCTTAAAGGGGTGAAGACCTATTTCTCCAAACCTGTTTTGCCACTGGTCTGCCCCATATATGGGTAGGATTTCACCATCTCCCCAACTACTCCAGCTGGAAATCTGAGTGTCATCCTGAGCTCCTCTCTTTTATTCAGCACCCCTCCCGCTCACCCCACCCACCAGCGTGCCTGTTTATTCCACCTTACACACACCCTAACTCTGTGTCTTTCTCTCTGCGGTCATCACCCATACTCCAAGCCACCATCTTGCCTAACCTGTGATGGGAGTCTGCTGATTTCTGCATTTCCTCTCCTGACCTGTGCTCACCTGGGGACCAGAGTAAGCTTTTCAAAATGCACAGGTCTTGTCACTCCCCTGCCAAAAGCCCCCCACTACCCCCCTGCAAGAGTTCTTATCCAGCTGCCTCTGCAACCCACCGCGTATAGGATCTTGGGTACACTATGCTTCAGCCCAACGGTCTCTTCGTCCCTTCAACGTACCAAGCTCCTTCAGGACTGCGGGTCTTTGCACAGGCTTTTCCCAGGGCAGGGGAGGCTCTCCCTCCTGCTCTGGTCCCACTCAGGGTCTTCTGGTCTCGACTTAAATGTCACTCCTTTGTGCTTCGTGTTCAGTCGCTCAGTCGTGTCCAACTCTTTGTGACCCAATGGACTGTAGCCCGCCAGGCTCCTGTGTCCATGGGATTTCTCAGGCAAGAATACTGGAGTGGGTGGCCATTTCCCTCTCCAGGGGATCTTCCCGACCCAGGGATCAAACCCCTGACTCCTGTGTTTCCTGCATTGTAGGCGAATTCTTCACCGCTAAGCGGTCAGGGATGCCCCATGTTGAGTGCTTTTCTCTGATTCTCCAAAGAGGGTCAGGCCACCTCCCTATGTTACTCCTGCCTCTGCAATGATCAGAATCTGTAATTCTTTTGTTAATTTTCGCCATCTGTGTTCTCCACCGGGCTGTAGGGTGGCTGAAGAGGGCCCAATCTACTATTCTGCTTCCAACACTTATCATGGAATAGGCCCCGAACAAGCATTTATTGAATGGATGGCACTGCTGTTAACACCTGGGTGCCTTATTTAATTTTATTTCCTTAAGAGTGTTGCGATGTGCTTCAAAAGAAAGCCATTTTACTCTGTAACAGAAAGGGCTGTGCACCAGTGAGATTTGAATTGCCTCTTGTGTTGTATGCTTTGGGTAAAGTTCATTTAAATCAGGAGCTTGTAAATGTCAGGTGAATTACAAGCATGGCATTTCTTTTTCTTCACTAGTTTAAAAGGGGGTCTTTAAAGTATATCATTCTATCCAGTAAAATTAAGGAAATAAGAAGGCAATCTTATCTGGGGGGACTGAAAGACTGCCAGTTCATAGGTTCAACAAAATCTTTGCACTGCCATGGAGTACCTGCTCATTAATTATCTGAGACACTGCTGAGTATTTAAGAGCAATAAATTAGTGAAACCCAGGAGTGCTTTTTAAAAGTCTGTGTAACAATTTTTTGTCAAGTAGTCTTAGTCTCTTACAGAGTGAAGCAAGTCAGAAAGAAAAACACTAATACAGTATATTAATGCATATACATGGAATTTAGAAAGATGGTAACGATGACCCTATATGCGAGCAGCAAAAGAGACACAGATGTAAAGAACAGTCTTTTGGACTCTGGGAAAAGGTGAGGGTGGGATGAAATGAGAGAATAGCATTGAAACATATATATTACCATATGTGAAATAGATCACCAGTCCAGGTCCGATGCATGAGACAGGGCGCTCAGGACCAGTGCACTGGGATGACCCTGAGGGGAGGGATGGGTTGGGGAGGAAGGTGGGAGAGGGGTTCAGGATGGAGGACACATGTACACCCATGGCTGATTCATGTCAATGTATGGCAAAAACCACTACAGTATTGTAAAGGAATTAGCCTGCAATTAAATAATTTTTTTAAAAGAATATTAATTCTATCAATTAGATTGCAATTCAAAAGTTACCATTGAGAAATAAAGGCTTATTTAAATCAAGTTTAAAACTTAAAAAAATTCAAAGCAACAGGTTTTAAATAGCTACAAAATCCCCGTCAAAACGCTGACGTTCATTGCCACCCTGACCTTGGGGTGCTCAGTCCGCCGCAGGGAGGGGCAGACCGACTGGATGGGCGCAGCTGTGTCTCAGCAGAAGCTCAGCGCTATCCTCCAATCAAGTCTGTACTCGATGACTTGGATTCCACTCCCTCTTGCTGGGGAAAGAAAGCACTGTTACCACCTGCTTGGTCTGGGGAATCTGCCCAAACACGCCCAGGAAACTGAACTAAACCGACCAGTTTACTGGAGGGGCTTGTGCCTGAGCATCACCCAAGAGTGGCCTGGATGAGTCATTGAGTACAGAAGATGGTGCAAACTTGCTCACAAATAAACAATTCACACCAGTGTTCTGTGCATTTCCCTGCTCACCTGGCTGGGGCAGAACTGGAGATGCTTATCCTGGGACCCTGCCCAAGTCTGGGGACATTTCTGTCCTGAGTAGCAGAAAGAAAGGAGAAGACATCCCTTGCTTTTAAATTCCTTTAGCTGAAGCTCCAATACTTTGGCCTCCTGATGCGAAGAACTGACTCATTTGAAAAGACCCTGATGCTGGGAAAGATTGAGGGCAGGAGGAGAAGGGGATGACAGAGGATGAGATGGTTGGATGGCATCATCAACACAATGGACATGAGTTTGGGTAAACTCTGGGAATTGCTGATGGACAGGGAGGCCTGGCGTGCTGCAGTCCATGGGGTCTCAAAGAGTCAGACACGACTGAGCGCCTGAACTGAACTGAGCTGTAACCCACCCCCTTCCAGGCTGTCAGGGACGCCTTCCTGGCCTCACCTTCCTGGGAGAGCTCTCTCATTCTCACACTCTCCTGCCTCCTTGTTTCTGCCCGGAACCCACTCAATGCCCATCCGTGAATCTGCCCTTAAAAGCATCTCGCCAATGTTACCATCTCTTAAAACACTCTGCCTCTCCGTTTACTCTCCTCCAACCCAAATCAGAGTTAATTTCTTCCTCGTAGGTACTGTCTGCATTTTATTAGTACTTTATTATTCTAACGTGTCATGATTGATATATATTTGTATGTTCAGCTCTCCCATTAGAAGTTACCTTGAAATGGGGACTTCCCTGGTTGCCCAGTGGTTGAGAATCTGCCTTCCAATGCAGGAGATGTGGGTTCAATCCTTGGTCAGGAAACTAAGATCCCAAATGCCTTGAAGCAACTAAGCCCTCACACTGCAGCTTAGAGAAGTGCCCCCAGTGAAGACCTAGCACAGACAAAAAAAAAGAAAGTTCACTTGAAATGGATTAAGGGCTTAAATGTAAGACCTGAAATTGTAAAGCTCCTACCAGAAAACAGGGAAAGAGCTCTTCAGCATCGATCTTGGCAAAGGTTTTTTGGATATGACACTAAAAACACAAGCAACAAAAGCGAAAAATCAACACGTGGGACGTCAAAGGAATAATCTTCTATACAGCAGAGGAAACAATCAACAAAATGGAAAGGCAGCCTATAGAATGGGAGAGAATATTTGCAAACCATCTCTCGATAAGGGACTGATCATCTCAAACATATTAGGAACTCATACAACTCAATAGCAGGACAACAATCCATTTTAAAAATGGATAGGAGACCCAAATAGACATTTTTTCCAAAGAAGATATATGCAAATGGTCAACAGATTCGTGAAAAAGTGTTCAACATCACTGATCATTGGGGAAATGTGAGTCAAAGCCACAGTGCGATGCCGCCTTACACCTGTCAGCACGGCTGTTATCAGAAAGACAGAGGTAAGTGCAGGCAAGGGTGTGGAGAAAGGGAGCCCGGTGCACTCTCATTATGCTGCCCTATTCATTATGAGAGGGGCTACAGGAGTGCCTGAATAGCAGAGGGTGAGAATCATCGGCTATCTTGGAAGCTGGATATCACAGAAATTGTATCAGTTGTATTACTCTATTTAAAGGATTTTTATATTTATTTTCATATTTTTATATTTGTATTTTCTCTGGCTTCCCTGATAGCTCAATTTGTAAAGAATCCACCTGGAATGCAGGAGACCCCGGTTCAATTCCTGGTTCGGAAAGATCCTCTGGAGAAGGGATAGGCTACCCACTCCAGTATTCTTAGGCTTCCCTTGTGGCTCAGCAGGTAAAGAATCTGCCTGCAAGGTGGGAGACCTGGTTTCAAACCCTGGGTTGAAAAGATCTCCTGGAGAAGGGAAAGGCTATCCACTCCAGTATTCTCCAGTATTCTGGCCTGGAGAATTCCAGGGACTGTATAGCCCATGGGGTTGCAAGAGTTGGACACGACTGAGTGACTTCCACATTTTCTCCATTATGCATTCGTTTTCTCTTTGATCTTTCTGCTTATATCTTTACTTCCATTATTTCAATTTACTGTTCTTTTTAAAAAGTTTTTTTGTGTGTGTGTGATAGATTCTTACATCATTGCTTTCAGCTTTCTTTTTTAAATAAATGCATTTAAGGCTATGAATTTCCCTCTGAGCCCAATTTTTTTTGAATTGTTTTGTAATATACAGACATATAAGAAAGCAGACAATGTTAAATCTGCAGGTTGATGAGTTATCACAAAGTAAACACACTCTGTTACTAGCACCCAGATCAGGAAAGGGATGCTGCTGCTGCTAAGTCACTTCAGTCGTGTCCGACTCTTGCGACCCCAGACGGCAGCCCACCAGGCTCTCCGGTCCCTGGAATTCTCCAGGCAAGAACACTGGAGTGGGTTGCCATTTCCTTTTCCAATAGGAAAGGGACTACCGCTAGTTATTAAGTCTGAGTCTCATAGTATTGCCATCTATTTTAAAGATCATAGCTGATCATTTCAACACCTGAATCACTTGTAGGTTTGTTTCTCTTTTCTCTTGTTCTCTTAATATTCAGTCATTTGGTCATGTATCCTGGAATTCCTGGTAATTTTTGATTGAATCCTTGACATTCTTTGTGAAAAATCATAGAGGTTTAGGTAGGCATTATCTATAGAGAACTTTATTTGCTTTTGGTTGGCGTTTAGGTTACAAGTAGATTACCTTGCCTCAGTTGAGGATACTCTGTTTTCAGTTTGCCCTTTTTTCTAGGATGTAGCCAGCCATTTCAGGGACATTGGCTGAAAATCTAGAGTTTTCATGAGTGTCCTTCCTTTACAGCAGGTCTTATACTTCATTTCTTGATCCCTAGCACCATGATATTGCCCAAATCTCTGCTTATTCATGGTCAACAACTTCCCTAAGGAGGAGTTGCTGGGCTCATTTCCCTGTGTCCCCTTTTCACTGGAATCTTGGCCCATTAAGCCTCGGATGTTTTGGCAGGCTTCAACTCCAGTGTTTTTGTGTGACTGTTGCAAGTTTTACTTTCCATTTGTCTTGCCCCAGCTGTGAATCAGCCACAGGGACTGTAGGGGGACTGTAGGGGGAATGTAGGGCCAGTTTTTATTTCTTTCCAAGTGACCAGGATCTGATCCAGGATTGTACACTGTGTTTAATTATCAGTCTTTTAGTCTTATTTAATCTAGAGAAGTCTCTCATATTTTTATTTTTCTTTCATGACACAGTTTTGAAGTGGCCAGCTGTCTTTATGGAATGTCCCAGGCTAGGTTTGTCAGATTGTTGCCTGAAGATGTGTTCAGTGAGGTATTTTCACAACGGATGTAACCTTACACTGAGGCTGCGGATTCCAGCTCTGTATCCTATTTTGATACAATGTCGTGGCTGTAGCGGAAAAGGAAGAGATAATTTTCTGGAACACAAGGGAAATTCGAGTAGTTGAAGAATCTCTTGAGAAGAGAAAAACTAGTTTCTCTGGGCTGTCAAGACTGTGCTACAAGAGCCAGTCAGTTCGCAGTGCTAAGCCACCCCTTGGTGCTTCCTACCATTGTAGGTGTGGGGCGGCAGGGCGGCAGGCAGCCTGGAAAGGAAAGGCGTGCCCTTCTTTTCTAAGAAATCTGCTCCGAGCAGAGGAGAGCCTGACATGCGTGAAATAGTTTTCCAGTGGAATAAGACAGTATACCTCAGCTTAGAGCCAGGGCCCAGATTTGGGCATGGCCAAGAATGAGTGAATCAGTGGCTTGTAATTGGGCCAAACCCTGCTCTCCGTATCTTTATTTGTACTGCTTCCCAGTATCCACTTATGACTCTAACTAGACCTGTGTCTTTGCAGCCTTCCATACGCACTACCCCTGGAGAAGGGAAAGGCTACCCACTCTAGTATTCTGGCCTGGAGAATTCCTCAGACTGTATAGTCCTTGGGGTCACACAAAGTTGGACACGACTGAGCGACTTTCACAAACACGCGCTGCAGTCATTCACGCTTTTATTCCTTCATCCAGTGCCCCGCCCTCCTCTGCTGTCTACTCTGCACTGGTGGGCGGCTCCTAAGATGTCCCCCAGGCCCCCTCCTGCCCCCAGCATCGTCTCCCTGGTCCCCTGCCCCGTTGTGCCAAGTTGGCTTGCGTGGCTGGTGGCATGGGGCCAGTGGCATGGGGCACAGTCCCTCCCTCGATTAGGTTGTAGATGACCGGAAGGTCTGCCTTGGGCCGATCTTCAGCCTCTCTCACCCTCTCTTTCTTTCTCTCTCTTCCCAACGTTGCCAAGACATGAACCCACTCAAGTGTCCCTCTGACCGGGAACCAGTGAGGACTGACTCCTGCCAACAACTCAGGGAGCTCGTTCATAGCCAGATTCTCCAGGCTCAGCTGAGCCTTGAGATGCAGGCAGTCTTGGCTGGCAAACTGACAGCCACCTCATGGGAGGCTCCAAGCCCTGTCTGCCCAACCAAGCCATCCCCAGACTCCTGACCCTCTAAAACTGCAAGATACTAGGTTCCTGTTTTAAGCCACGAAGTTTGGGGGTAATTAGTTATGCAGCCTTGGAATATCAGACACGGTCTTGTGTCTGTTACTGTAGCCCTGGCCTTCCTGACTCCAGGCAGCACTGATCTCATCCAGGCAGAACTCCTTTTGTACTTTGCCTCCTTTTCACTCTTTCTAGAATTTCTTATTTTACTTTTGAGATAAGTACTATGCTATGCTATGCTATGCCAAGTCACTTCAGTCGTGTCCGACTCTGTGTGACCCCATAGATGGCAGCCCACCAGGCTTCCCCGTCCCTGGGATTCTCCAGGCAAGAACACTGGAGTGGGTTGCCATTTCCTTCTCCGATGCATGAAAGTGAAAAGAGAAAGTGAAGTCGCTCAGTTGTGTCCGACTCTTAGCGACCCCATGGACAGCAGCCCACCAGGCTCCTCCGTCCAAGGGATTATCCAGGCAAGAGTACTGGAGTGGGGTGCCATTGCCTTCTCTGATAAATACTATAGTCTGTTGCTATTGTTTAGTCACTAAGTTGAGTCTAGCTCTTTGCAACCCCAGGGACTGTAGCCCTCCAGGCTCCTCTGTCCATGGGATTTCCTAGACAAAAGTACTGGAGTGGGTTGCCATTCCCTTCTCCAGGAGATCTTCCCAACCCAGGGATTAAACCCGTGTCTTCTGCACTGGCAGGCAGATTCTTTACCACTGAGCCACCAGGAAAGCCCACGTAACATAGTTACAAGTTTCAAAAATCCAAAGTTACCAAAGAGTACATAGTGAAAGTGACCTCTTCCTGTGACACTGTCCCCCAGTTCCCACCCTGCAGGCAACCACCTTGTTGATTTTTGATGTATCATTCCAGAGATAGTTTAAACATTGTGTATATATGTCTATACAGGTAAATTATATAAACTACATTCTTTTTCTCTATTCTATACTTTTTTTTTGGTCACCTGTTTTGGAGAGCTTTCTGTTCAATCCATCATGAGCTTTTTCATTTTTTTTAAACAACTCTGCAGTATCTACAGAATGAATTTATCTAATTTATTTAACCAGTCTACTGCCGCTGATCATTCAGTTTGGTTCCAGTCTTTGCTACCATGATAGGCTGAACAAAAGATGTCTATTTCCTAACCCCCCGAACCTGTGACTGCGTTACCTCCCACGGCAAAAGGGACTTTGCTGGTGTATTGAGTTAAGGATGGCGAAATGGGGAGAGCAGTTGTTTTATTCAGGCCCAAAGTAATCAACCACAAGCGTCTTCCTAAGAGGGAAGGAGGAGAGTCAAACGCCAGCAGCGGGTGTGAGGGTGGAAGGGGAGGCTGGAGCGATGCGAAGTCAGGCACTGCGGAATGTGGGAAACTTCTAGAAGCTGGAGAAGTCTTGGGAATGGACTTTCCCCTAGAGCCTCGGAAAGAACAGGCCTTGAGTTTCAGTTTTCGCTGGATAAGACTCATCCTGGACTTCCATCCTCCAGAGCTATAAAAGAATACATGTGTCTTGTTTTAAGCTACTTTGTTTGTGGCTTAAACCTCAAGGCTCAAATTGGGTACAGTGGCAGGAGGAAACCTGTACAGCTATTCTTACCACCACTTTAGACAAAGTTGCGCTAAATAACATGTCCTGTGCCTGACATTTTGCATTTGTGCTGGTATATTTGTAGAATAAATGTCTAGGTGTGGGACTGCCTAGAGTCAAAGGCAGTGAGAGTTTGATCATTGCTAACATCCTCCATGGCAGCCCACTCCAGTACTCTTGCCTGGAAAATCCCATGGACGGAGGAGCCTGGAAGGCTGCAGTCTATGGGGTCGTGGACGGTCAGAGCGACTTCACTTTCACTTTTCACTTCCATGCATTGGAGAAGGAAATGGCAACCCACTCCAGTGTTCTTGCCTGGAGAATCCCAGGGACGGGTGCCTGGTGGACTGCCGTCTATGGGGTGCACAGAGTCAGACACGACTGAAGCGACTTAGCAGCAGCAGCAGCAACATCCTCCAGAGGGCTTACACTAATTTCCTTTCCAATAGCAATATACATCTCCCTCTCTCCATAACCTCCCCAGCATGTGCATTTTCAGACTTCTGGATTTTTACCATTCTGTGAGTGATAAATCCTAATTTCCTAGTGTGACTGAAAGTAGGGGCTGGCTGCTCACCGCTCAAAAGCCAATACAGAGGCCAAGTTTATTGGTGGAAAGTTTGCTGTATTTTGGATGCCGGCAATGGAGGTGGAGGGGGGACAGACACCCATCCGAGGGCTGACTGCCCCAACCCCCAACCCCTCACAGTCGGGGGCAAGAGCTTTTATAGACAGAGTGAGGGGGTACATGCAGACACAGCACAGTCAGCTCTGTCGTCTTGAAATTGGTCGTCAGTGGTCTGAGCAGTGTCATCTTGTTTTCAGTTCAGTTCAGTTCAGTCGCTCAGTCGTGTCTGACTCTTTGCGACCGCATGAACTGCAGCACGCCAGGCCTCCCTGTCCATCACCAACTCCTGGAGTCCACCCAAACCCATGTCCATTGTGTCAGTGATGCCATCCAACCATCTCATCCTCTGTCGTCCCCTTCTCCTCCTGCCCTCAATCTTTCCCAGCATCAGGGTCTTTTCAAATGAGTCAGTTCTTCACATCAGGTGGCCAAAGGATTGGAGTTTCAGCTTCAGCGTCATTCCTTCCAAAGAACACCCAGGACTGATCTCCTTTAGAATGGACTGGTTGGATCTCCTTGCAGTCCAAGGGACTCTCAAGAGTCTTCTCCAACACTATAGTTCAAAAGCATCAATTCTTCAGCGATCAGGTTTCTTCACAGTCCAACTCTCACATCCGTACATGACCACAGGAAAAACCATAGCCTTGACTAGACGGACCTCTGCTTTTCAATATACTATCTAGGTTGGTCATAACTTTCCTTTCAAGGAGCAAGCGTCTTCTAATTTCATGGCTGCAATCACCATCTGCAGTGATTTGGTTTGTTTTATGTACAGTTAATCTTCAGTTCCAGAGTTGGTTTGTTTCCATTTCTTGAGGCCCATTCTTGGAATCGTGGCAGCCTATGTCGTGGCTAGAGTCAGGTCATCATGTAGTTAACCTCTCCACCTGGTGAGGGTTCCAATGTCTACAAGAGACCTCACAGGATATGGCTCAGAATATTATCTACAGCCTTTGAGGAAGAGCTAAATGTCCTTGGCTTTGCTTCATGACTACATTGTTATCATTATTTGGTCTTTGACCGTTCTCCTTTGTTTCTGCATGTTCTCACTTCTCTGATTAAACTTGTTCTTTGGATAAAGTTTTGCCACAGAGCAAAGGCAGGTAGAGGACCTGGGGGAAGGGCCATAGGCTCCTGCTTTGTTTCCCCAGAACAACCTGATTATTAACTTGTCCTCATCTGTACCGCATGTTTAGGGCGTGACCTTCAGGGCTAGGATTCGGTGTTTATTTCTGCCTTATCTTCCACCGTTTGCCTTTGTGCCCCTCCCACTACCTGACATAAAATGGGTTCTCCCCGGAGAAATTAGACAAGGAAATACCCAGAGGCAGGGATAAGAAATGTGACACAGAGTCCATTTTATCCATCTCTCTATCCCTCAAGTTCCGTTTGGAACACGAAAATGTCTATTTTGGACTCACATATCCTAATCGCAGTCCTTGACGAGTGAAGAGCTAAGGAACAGTTGCCTGGCAATGAGGGATCATTCTTGCTGTTGCGTGGACGTGGGCAGGGTCAGCAAACACAGCTAGTGCACGGCCCCACCTCCGACCCCAGCCTTTCCCCTGGAGGTCAACACAATCCAGGCTCCTCGCCAATCCTCGGATACTGTTTGCTCACGAAGTAAAACCTGCTTGCTGTGCCCAGTTCAAGGACTGGCAGCGGCATCAGGAACTGTAACTCATGTTGCAGTTTTCCTGTGAAGGAAACAAATGGAAACTTCCACCACCTTCCTCCTGTCTCCTTATCTTGGGGTTGAGCTGCACCCCCGTTCCTCACGTTTTCTTCTTCATTGGTACGGTTGACATCTTTTAAAAAATATTTCTTTTCCAAGTTTCCAGCATCCGTATTTACTTTTTTTGAGATCTTGAAACTTCAGGGAAAGGAAAAGCTATCACTGTCTTAAAAACACTGGAGAGGAAGTTTGTTGCTTTTGTTTATAATGTAGACTGGTTGGTCTGACATTTTAAAAAATTTTTAAATTTTGAGAAATCTCCTGGTTAATAACTTGAACTCAGCTGATTTTTAAAAAAACCTGTTTAATGTGTAGTGTTTAGCTTCAGTGTGAACCAGTGTTAGACTATGGGTTTAGGATTTTCAGAACTTCCAAGGAACAACAAAACTTAATGAAACAAATGTAATAAATCACGGATGTACAAAGGACCCCAATTACCATTTTTTTCCCCCTGCTGTTTCTTGAAGAGGAAAAAGGATACAAAACAGGGAAGCCTTTTAAGAGAAACATGTACCTTCTGCCTCTTTGTATTCTGAATGGATAATGACAAAAATACCCAACAAATGATTTTAAAGGTAGAACGGCGATTCTGTTTTCTTTCTGATTATGCATGCACATCTTTGTTGGCGCTCACTCGGCATGGCACCTAAACTTTAGTGTCTATCAGAAGGAAGGCAGGAGAAGGCAATGGCACCCCACTCCAGTACTCTTGCCTGGAAAATCCCATGGATGGAGGAACCTGGCGGGCTGCAGTCCATGAGGTCACTAAGAGTCGGACACGACTGAGCGACTTCACTTTCACTTTCATGCATTGGAGAAGGAAATGCCAACCCACTTCAGTGTTCTAGCCTGGAGAATCCCAGGGATGGGGGAGCCTGGTGGGCTGCTGTCTATGGGGTCGCACAGAGTCACGACTGAACCGACTTAGCAGCAGCAGCAGCAACAGCAGCAGAAGGAAGGCATGCTAGTAAACAGACTCGGTCCAGAGGCCTGGCTTTCCAGGTGCTTCCAACTGTAACTTGATGACAGATAACTTAGCGAGAGTCAGGCCAGTTTGCCACACTGGTGTCTACTAAGGCTTTCTTATGAGTCATCGCCTTCTGTAGTCACTCAGTCATGTCCGACTCTTTTGTGACCGCATGGACTGTAGCCTGCCAGGCTCCTTTGTCCATGCGTTAATTTTAGATGAAAACAGATTGTGGTCATGCCAGCAGCTCAGTGAGGCAAGGTAGCATGGATGGGCACGGGAGTCAGTCAAGCCTGGGTTCCTGTTCACTGGCTCCGGGATGCTTCCCGTTTCCCGTGGCTCAGGGAGACAGTGAGCCTGACCCTGCAAGGTTCCCGTGAAGGTTAAGTGAGACAGTGCGTGAACCGTGTCCACCACTGTGGGGCCTGGCTTGTTAATGACCATGTAGGTCACACGCTAACACTTGACATAAACTGTGAAACACGACCTGCAAGAAAACGAATGACATCAACCCAGACTGATCCGCCAAACGGAAGGCTGTCTAAGCACCACTGAGAGAGGGAGTTCATTTTCTATCACTTACGTAACCTTTAGAGTGATCACTTACGAGCTCACCAATGTCCCATGACAGTGTGGGACACTTCTGTTTTTCCCTGAGGAAAGTGACTTCTACGGACAGTTCCCCACCCCCAAAAGACTATGTAACAGTCTTCATATTTTGAGATGTCACATTCTAAATTTGCGTTACTTTTTCCTCATTCTCTAAACCACCTTTATGCATCACATTTGATATTTTAGAAAAGATTAGAGTAGTCCCTTTATGGGGGAAGTTCCACTAGACTTGCAGCTAGACTGCAGGCCCCGTGAGGTCAGGACCCAGCCCTGCCTGTGCATGTGCGGCATCTGCAGGCTCACAGGGAGGACAGCGGGTGGGCACTCGAGTATTGACTGAATAAGAGAATGGAAGACATGGAAATGTAGGCAGCATTGAAACCCAAAGACAGAGAAACGTTATGGAGAGATGGGTGAAGAAAGGCTGACGGAAAGCATGTATCCCAACCATTTTCACCATATTTTCTCCCCTAAGGAGAAAAACTAAATTCTCCCTAACAAGAGAAATTAAATACTAAGGAACAAGATATTTGTCATGTGTGGTTGAGTTTTGACAGACCACAAGCATGGTAATATCTAAGACCTTCCTTCTCCCTGATAACGTACTGTTGTGTTAAAGGGCTTCCCTGATAGCTCAGTTGGTAAAGAATCTGCCTGCAATTCAGGAGACCCCAGTTCGATTCCTGGATCAGGAAGATCCCCTGGAGAGGGGAAAGGCTACTCACTCCAGTACTCTCGGGCTTCCCTGGTGGCTCAGCTGGTAAAGAATCTGCCTGCAATGCGGGAGACCTGGGTTCGATCCCTGGGTTGGGAAGATCCCCGGGAGAAGGGAGAGGCTACCCATATCAGTATTATGGCCTGGAGAATTCCATGGACTGTATAGTCCATGGGGTTGCAAAGAGCTGGACACAACTGAGCAACTTTCACTTTCCTTCTCCTTCCTCCTGGCCAAGAGCACATTTGGGAGGACAGGTGGAAAGTGTATAACTGAGGCCTGGAGCTTCAAGCCCACGTCCAGCTCCTAAGCAGTTGATTCACTGCAGAAGGGCAGGGAGGTGGCTGTGTGATGAGAAGTGTGGTCTGTGAGCTCCTGGGTCAGGCTTGGCATGGAGGTGTAGGTAACAGGAGAGTTTCTGGCAATGAACTTGCCTCCACACAGAAGGAAGTATGCTGAGAGGGAGCCAGGAAGGCAGGGAACAGGTGGAAAACCCCTGGAACCAAATGACTGAGGCTGGCAGAGCCAGTCCCCGAAGGCTGGGAGATCAGTGAGCGATGAGTGTTAACCCACTGTGACTTTAACTTCAATGTATCCTTGAAGGAGGTCCGGTTAAAATTCAATGCTTCCGATAAGGGGCCCAACTTTCTGCTTTTCTAACAAAACCATCCCAGGTGATGCCTTCTACAAGCCATATTTGACTAGTATGAAATTAGCACATCTGTGGATGCTACTCATATTTAAGAGTAATTTTGTAAACAAAAGTAAAATTATGACTCTCAGATATAGCAAATACATGTTAAACATTTACTAATGAAATTACCACTAAGACGTTACCTCCAGTTCCAAGGCGGATCCAAAGGGCAGACACGTGTGTAGATCACGACTCCTGAAATAAACTGAAATGAGGCACAGACACGTGTGTAGATCACGACTCCTGAAATAAACTGAAATGAGGCACAGACACGTGTGTAGATCACGACTCCTGAAATAAACTGAAATGAGGCACAGACACGTGTGTAGATCACGACTCCTGAATAAACTGAAATGAGGCACAGACACGTGTGTAGATCACGACTCCTGAAAATAAACTGAAATGAGGCACAGACACGTGTGTAGATCACGACTCCTGAAATAAACTGAAATGAGGCACAGACACGTGTGTAGATCACGACTCCTGAAATAAACTGAAATGAGGCACAGACACGTGTGTAGATCACGACTCCTGAAATAAACTGAAATGAGGCACAGACACGTGTGTAGATCACGACTCCTGAAATAAACTGAAATGAGGCACAGACAACGTGTGTAGATCACGACTCCTGAAATAAACTGAAATGAGGCCACAGACACGTGTGTAGATCACGACTCCTGAAATAAACTGAAATGAGGCCACAGGACACGTGTGGTAGATCACGACTCCTGAAATAAAACTGAAATGAGGCCACAGACACGTGTGTGTAGATCACGACTCCTGAAATAAACTGAAATGAGGCACAGACACGTGTGTAAGATCACGACTCCTGAAATAAACTGAAATGAGGCACAGACACGTGTGTAGATCACGACTCCTGAAATAAACTGAAATGAGGCAGCAGACACGTGTGTAGATCACGACTCCTGAAATAAACTGAAATGAGGCACAGACACGTGTGTAGATCACGACTCCTGAAATAAACTGAAATGAGGCACAGACACGTGTGTAGATCACGACTCCTGAAAATAAACTGAAATGAGGCACAGACACGGTGTAGATCACGACTCCTGAATAAACTGAAATGAGCACAGACACGTGTGTAGATCACGACTCCTGAAATAAACTGAAATGAGGCACAGACACGTGTGTAGATCACGACTCCTGAAATAAACTCCTGAAATAAACTGAAATGAGCACAGACACGTGTGTAGATCACGACTCCTGAAATAAACTGAAATGAGGCACAGACACGTGTGTAGATCACGACTCCTGAAATAAACTGAAATGAGGCACAGACACGTGTGTAGATCACGACTCCTGAAATAAACTGAAATGAGGCACAGACACGTGTGTAGATCACGACTCCTGAAATAAACTGAAATGAGGCACAGACACGTGTGTAGATCACGACTCCTGAAATAAACTGAAATGAGGCACAGACACGTGTGTAGATCACGACTCCTGAAATAAACTGAAATGAGGCACAGACACGTGTGTAGATCACGACTCCTGAAATAAACTGAAATGAGGCACAGACACGTGTGTAGATCACGACTCCCTGAAAATAAACTGAAATGAGGCACAGACACGTGTGTAGATCACGACTCCTGAAATAAACTGAAATGAGGCACAGACACGTGTGTAGATCACGACTCCTGAAATAAACTGAAATGAGGCACAGACACGTGTGTAGATCACGACTCCTGAAATAAACTGAAATGAGGCACAGACACGTGTGTAGATCACGACTCCTGAAATAAACTGAAATGAGGCACAGACACGTGTGTAGATCACGACTCCTGAAATAAACTGAAATGAGGCACAGACACGTGTGTAGATCACGACTCCTGAAATAAACTGAAATGAGGCACAGACACGTGTGTAGATCACGACTCCTGAAATAAACTGAAATGAGGCACAGACACGTGTGTAGATCACGACTCCTGAAATAAACTGAAATGAGGCACAGACACGTGTGTAGATCACGACCCCTGAAATAAACTGAAATGAGGCCACAGACACGTGTGTAGATCACGACTCCTGAAATAAACTGAAATGAGGCACAGACACGTGTGTAGATCACGACTCCTGAAATAAACTGAAATGAGGCACAGACACGTGTGTAGATCACGACTCCTGAAATAAACTGAAATGAGGCACAGACACGTGTGTAGATCACGACTCCTGAAATAAACTGAAATGAGGCACAGACACGTGTGTAGATCACGACTCCTGAAATAAACTGAAATGAGGCACAGACACGTGTGTAGATCACGACTCCTGAAATAAACTGAAATGAGGCACAGACACGTGTGTAGATCACGACTCCTGAAATAAACTGAAATGAGGCACAGACACGTGTGTAGATCACGACTCCTGAAATAAACTGAAATGAGGCACAGACACGTGTGTAGATCACGACTCCTGAAATAAACTGAAATGAGGCACAGACACGTGTGTAGATCACGACTCCTGAAATAAACTGAAATGAGGCACAGACACGTGTGTAGATCACGACTCCTGAAATAAACTGAAATGAGGCACAGACACGTGTGTAGATCACGACTCCTGAAATAAACTGAAATGAGGCACAGACACGTGTGTAGATCACGACTCCTGAAATAAACTGAAATGAGGCACAGACACGTGTGTAGATCACGACTCCTGAAATAAACTGAAATGAGGCACAGACACGTGTGTAGATCACGACTCCTGAAATAAACTGAAATGAGGCACAGACACGTGTGTAGATCACGACTCCTGAAATAAACTGAAATGAGGCACAGACACGTGTGTAGATCACGACTCCTGAAATAAACTGAAATGAGCACAGACACGTGTGTAGATCACGAATCCTGAAATAAACTGAAATGAGGCACAGACACGTGTGTAGATCACGACTCCTGAAATAAACTGAAATGAGGCACAGACACGTGTGTAGATCACGACTCCTGAAAATAAACTGAAATGAGGCACAGACACGTGTGTAGATCACGACTCCTGAAATAAACTGAAATGAGGCACAGACACGTGTGTAGATCACGACTCCTGAAATAAAACTGAAATGAGGCACAGACACGTGTGTAGATCACGACTCCTGAAATAAACTGAAATGAGGCACAGACACGTGTGTAGATCACGACTCCTGAAATAAACTGAAATGAGCACAGACACGTGTGTTAGATCACGACTCCTGAAATAAACTGAAATGAGGCACAGACACGTGTGTAGATCACGACTCCTGAAATAAACTGAAATGAGGCACAGACACGTGTGTAGATCACGACTCCTGAAATAAACTGAAATGAGGCACAGACACGTGTGTAGATCACGACTCCTGAAATAAACTGAAATGAGGCACAGACACGTGTGTAGATCACGACTCCTGAAATAAACTGAAATGAGGCACAGACACGTGTGTAGATCACGACTCCTGAAATAAACTGAAATGAGGCACAGACACGTGTGTAGATCACGACTCCTGAAATAAACTGAAATGAGGCCAAAGTGGCTTTGCCCTGTGGAGGGAGGGCTGTTCTTCCATGGAAGAAGCCATCTGCATATCCGGGGACCAGAATCATTTACAGAGTCATCACTTCTTTTCAACTTAGCCCGTAAAATAGGTGGAGGGCAACGCCAGCAAAGAGTCAGACACGACTGAGCAATTGAACTGAGCTGAACTGAACGCAACACTAAATTGGAAAACCTGAAAGGGTGGAGTGATCTGAGCAGTGTGCAGTTTTCCCATTGAAGCACAGATTTCCCCACCTATAATTTGTATTTGAGTGGCATTTTCAGAATTTGGACTGCTCTATGTATCAGCTTGACAACTTGTATTCAACTGTTTTTGATTAGCAATTTCTTTTCTTTTTTTTCCTCATAATTTAATGATTCTGCTCCTCTGGGTAATGTGAAAAAGTAGAGAGAGCCCTTAAATAGGATTTCCATCAAGAGGAAGTAGGAGCTATCAGCTTTCCCTGAAGGTAGGCTCAGGAAGAAGATACTGTTAAAAGAGAACCTTTGTGAGGCCAGGACAAACTGTTCTGATGGCTCAATCTGGATTTTTGGTATATAAAAAGAAAATCTGTGGTTAAAACACTTGCCATTTGCATTATTCACAAGAGCTAAAAGACGGAAGCAACCTAAGTGTCTGCTGACAGATGAGCAGATAAAATGCTATTTAGCTTTTTAAAGGCAAGGAACACTGACACGTGCTACAACTTTTTGTATTTTTAAAAATGTTTTTATTGAATGGTTGACCTACAGTGTCGTGTTCATCTCTGCCGCACAGCGAAGTGACTCAGTTGTGCATGGGCCTGCATTCTTTTTTGTGTTGTTTCCCAGCGTGGTTTATCACAGCACGTTGATATTCCCTATACTGCGCAGTGGGACCTTGTTTTCATCCAGATGCACGTTACAACTTGGCAACAATGTAAGTGAAGTGAGCCAGTCCCAAAAGGACAAGTACTGTAGGATTCCAGTGTCTAAAGACAAAAGATAAGACCGCTGGGTAGCGGGTCTGTCCTGTATTCAAGAGAAAGCAACACATGCCCTGGAGGGCACGGGGCAGGAGGAGCCCTCAACCCCACGGTGTCTGGGCAAGAGTGAGGCTTGCAGCATTGGAAGCAGTAACAGAGACATGCCGTGGTTGGCTAGGGGTACATATTGGACCTTATTTAGAAACATTAAGGAGTGAAGAAATCAGGTGCAGATCCCAGAGCTGGATTGGCTGGCTGGATACACCATTTCTGGGGAAGCGGAGCATTTATAGGAACACGGAAGTTTGTTTTGCTGGTGTGGAACCCTGGCAGGAGTGGCTGCATGTGGGGCCTAAAAATTCGTGTCCGGATCTCTCACCTGGAGTGGTCAAGTTCACAGAGACAAGATAGTGTAGCGGGGCCCGTGGCTTGGGCAGGGGTAACGGGCCATTTGACAGATGGGTGCAGGGTTTTAGTTTACAATGACCAAGTTCTGGAGATGGGCAGTGCTCATGGTTGTACCACGGTGTGAATGTCCTTAGTGCCGCTCAGCTATCCACGGAGAAATGGTTTAAGTGGTAAACTTTGTCACATGTGTTTGTTTGGTTTTTTTCCTACCAGAATAAAAAGATTTTGAAACACTTGCCATTTAAACACCTACTGTGTGACCTAACAGTCGCACTCCTGGGCACATACCCAGAGAAAACTATAATTCAAAACGACACAAGCAGCCCGATGTTCATTGCATTTATTATAGCCAGGACATGGACACAACATAATTATCCATCAGCAGAGGAGTGGATAAAGATGTGGTGCATATAGCCAATGGAATATTAATCATAGAAAGGAATGAAATTGCATCATTTGTAAACATGGATGGACTTAGAGATTGTCATACAGAATGAAATAAGTCAGAAAGAGAAAGAGAAAAGCAAATGTCATATATTAACAAATATGGAATCTAGAAAAATGGTACAGTTCAGTTCAGTCGCTCAGTCGTGTCTGACTCTTTGCAATCCCATGGACTGCAGCATGCCAAGCTTCCCTGTTCTTCACCAACTGCCACAGCTTGCTCAAACTCATGTCCATTGCGTTGGTGATGCCACCCAGCCATCCCACCCTCTGTCGTCCCCTTCTCTTACCGCCTTCAATCTTTCCCAGCACCAGGATCTTTTCCAGTGAGTCAGCTCTTTGAGTCAGGTGACCAAAGTATTAGAGTTTCAGCTTTAGCATCAGTCCTTCCAATGAATATTCAGGGTTGATTTCCTTTAGGATGGACTGGTTTGATCTCCTTGCAGTCCAAGCACCACAGTTCGAAAGCTAACTTCTTGACCTAGGGAATTGCTTAGTATCAAATAGAAACAAATGCTCAAAAACCCTGGAGGTGAGACTGCTCCTTTGTTTCTCCTGGGACTGACCTGGGAGACCTTGAGGAATGAGGAGGGGAATCAGGCCTTGCCTTGTGATTCACATGAACCAGTTAAGATGAGCTAGCCCCTCAAGCTGTGGACTTGTGAACCATGATATCTAGAGAGGTCAATTTTCTGTGAGATACAAGGGATTTGAAACTGGTCAAAGGTATGCAAATTCAGCTGACTGTTGCTGACCTTAGCTGTTGGAGGTTCAGTTTTTCTGGCTGGGGTTCTGCTGGGCCCTTTTTCCTTCTCCTGTGACCCTGGGTGCACCTTCTTCCCATTGCCTCTGAAGGCTCCTTAGTCTCCATGGGTGATGAAATTCTCGGAGGTTGGCCATAAACCTCCAAGTGAGCTCTTTCACTGAATTTGATTGTATTCCGATCTCTTCTTTCTGACCTGACTTTTAAACCAACTCCAAAGCTGTGTGATTTTGCTTTTGAAATTTTATGATGTCTCTTGGGGCCTCTCATTCTTGATTCTTCACTTCACCACCCAGTAAGTGTGTGACTTTGTTTTTTTCTGCCTATACTATTTTGGGGATTTCTGTTAAGTATTGTGACTTTTCACAATGAGAAGAATATAGACTTTGCTGATTCGAGCTTTCCTGGTGGCTCCGTGGGTAAAGAATCTGCCTGCAGTACAAGAGACACAGGAGATGCGAATTGGATCCCTGGGTAGGGAAGATTCCCCTGGAGGAGGAAAATGGCAACCCCCTCCAACACTCCTGCTAGAAAAACCCCATGGACAGAATAGCCTGGTGGGCTGCAATCCAAAGGGCTGCAAAGAGTCAGACACGCCTGAGCGACTAAGCACAGCACAATCAGTATTCGTTCCTTTCAGTTCAGATGACACTGAGGCCATGCCAGATAACACAGGGCAAGAATACGGACTTAGGAGGTAACTACTGCCCCTCGCACTGTCTGTGACTGGGCTTTTAAACATTTTAGCATATTTGACCTCATTTGTTTTTCTCAGTGCTTAAGAGCATTGCCAAACATAAAATGGAATTTCAGACTAAAGTGAAGAAACATGATACAGAATACAGAATAAATCAGCAATCATTTGGCCTATACGTTTTGCTTTTTATTTTTCTGGATTTAAGATAAAGACCAAACCTTTATCTCTGGTTTGAGTCTTGCAGTACTGTGATGGCTCGTTTAGCTCAGTTTTAGATGTGACACTGTTTCCTTACAGCCATCTTTATAAGGTGTCCAAACGAATCGATACTGTTGATCACAATTCATTGATTTATTAAGCAGAAAAGGAACTTTCTTTTTTCTGAAAACTTTCTTTAAAAAATTTTTCTAATACATAGATTTTCTGTCTCTCGGAGTAGTCCTAGTAATAGTGCAAACACTGGAATGATCGTTGTTTTGGCAGAAGGCCATGGAAACGCTGCTGTTGCTCTATGTGGTTTATGGGAGGGGTTGACAAACATCGTTAGAGCAATGATCATAAATAGAGACTGTGTCAGAGTCTGGGCTCAGCCGCTGTGGTTGCTGTTGACCCAGAGCAAGCACTGGGAAACTTACATGCCAGCGGCGGGGTGCAGAATTTATAGCGATGGTTTTGCAGCTTGCTTGCCAGAACTCAAATCCATCAGTAGACCAGTACTTTATGTTAGGTGAGGCTCCTTGGTTAGGGTCTCTTTTTTGAGACAGAGGCTTAGTATGGGTTTACATATGTTTATAAAACAAATTTTTAGGAATAAAACAAATAAGTAGGAATACTTACTACTATTCTTTTGTGGAGACACATGCTGACTTTGCTGGCCACCTAATTATTTCCTTCATTAATCTGAAAACATTTGTGTCTACTCTTACTTCCTCTCCCTTGAACTTGGCTGCTCTTGCCTTTTGCACTTACATAGAAATTTTAATGAGACCTGGGATATCCATTGGGATTAAATCAATAGGTCATTCTGGTGAGAACTTTATAGTACTGAATCTTCCAATCCATGAATTTATCGAACCATTTATTATGTCTTTTCATTCTAAAAATGTGATTCTTTTCTTTGAAGGGCAATACATCTTGTAGATTAATTGCTAAGTTCATTGCATTTTTGGTGCTTTGTAAATAATTAAAATTTAATTCTGAATTGTTAGGTGTCTGACTAGCTAACTTGCTATATTTACCTATAGATTTTTTTTGGAGTATCAGTGTGTGCATAATCACCTTATGTATAAATGGATTTTTTTTCCTTCATTGGCAGTTCTTTTGCTTTTTATTTTCATTATCGCATTGGCTAGGACGCACAGTAAAATGCTGACCAGCAGTGCTGACAGTGGTCATCTTTGTCTTCCCAATTTCAGAGAATACTTTGTGTTTCATATCAAGAATGGTATTTATTGTTGTAATAGACCTCCTTTATCAGAATAAGGAAGTTCCTTTCTATTCCTAACTTGCTTACTATTTTTTAAAATCATGGAATGGGTTTTGAATTTTAACAAGTACTTTTTATGCATCTGAGATGATCGTATTCCTTTTTCTTTAATCGCCGGATGTGTTGATTATCTTAATTGTTTTTCCATGTTAAAATCAATCAAGCATTCTAGTATAAACAAATTTGGATTACACTTCTTACATTATCCTCTTTATATATTGTGGCTTTAGTTTACAAAGACATCTTTAAACTTTGTTTTCAAATTTACATACGCTACGTGTTATCTTTTCTGATGTGTAGTTCTATGAAGTTGCTCTGTGTGAATGTAAGTTTTCATTTCATGTGGGTAAGTGCCTAGGAGGAGGGTTTCTGATCAGTACATGTTTGTGCTGATTGTCAGTACATGTTTGACTCTGTGAGGTACTGCTGAATCGTTTTGGAAGTGGCCGTACCATTTCAGTGTCTTTAACGATACAGGCGTATTCATGCAATTTATTCTTGAGTCTGGTAGCACTTCATCTGACCTCTCTGCAGTTTTCAGCTGGGCTCTTTAGCAGATAGGTTAGCAAAAGAAAAACAGTGTATTCACTTGCACACTGTGCATCTCACAGGAGAAACTTCAGTGAGAAGTAACTCTTCCGTGGTGGCTTTGAGTTCTGGCTTCTATAGCATCTTCAACAAAGAGCAGTACCTTTGTAGAGAAATAACAGGGGAAAAGGAATGCCGTTTTCGTCTTTTAAGGGTGGCAAACTATGGTAAGGTAAATACACGAAAGGAAAACTTTAACGGAGTCAGGCTTGTCCTTGTGTTGTCGGTGGGCTGATGAGTCTCTAGTAAGAAAAGCAACAACAAGAAAACCCCAAATAAGTTATTCTGTCTTTAGGCAGAAATGGAAGAGGATGGAGAGCTTTTCTTGTGTATGCTGCTGCTCAATTCCCTTCAGCTCAAAAATAGTTTTTATGTCAGAAACTGACATCAAAAATTTAATAATTTTTAAATCAGACATTCTGATTTCCTTTGGTATTTTGCCTATGTAATCTGATCTGTAAAATGTATATGCATAATGTTTTATGTGGTTTCTTGTTTTTGATTTTTTTTAGTATCCCTTATTAACTTTCTAATGTCTGTAGGGTCTGTAATGATGCTCTCTTTTTCATTCCTGATGTTGATTATTTGTCCCTTTTTTCTTGCAGTCTGACTACAAGTTTATCATTAAAAAGGAAAAATCCCCCATCCCCCCCAAAAAAGCAAGCTTTGGCTTTCATTGATTTTTCTGTTTTAAATTTTCTTGGTTTAGTCTCTTTAACCTTCCTACTGCTTGATTTAGATTTATTCTGCCTTTCTTCATCTATTTTCTTAATGTAGATGCTTAGATAATTGACCTGGTATTTTTCTTTTCTGATGTAATAATTTAGTGCTATAAACTTTCCTCCAAGGAGGAATTTCGACAAGTTGTTTATTCAGTTAAATATTTCTTAATTTTCCTTGAGACTTCCTCTTTGACCCATGGATCATCTAAAGTATACTATTCAATTTCCACATGTTTGGAGGTGTTCTAGAAATGAGAACATACTTTATTTGATTTCTATTCTCTAACTTTATCGGAATTTGATTTATGACCCAGGAATATAGCCTATTGTACCCTGCCATACTGACCATTCTTCAAGTTCTGAACTTCTTTTCTCAATCTGCCTATTATTTACCTTTCGGAATCCTCAGGTCACGGGTTATATTTTGTCCAGCGTTTTTCTTTGAATCAGTGGGAATGACAAGCTATCACACCCATCCTACATACAGGGTAGACCACAAATTGTCAGTACATTAAAATTTTTTTTGATTCACACTGAACAACATTGGCCTGTAAAGCTCTTTTCTTGCACTTGCCTTAGGTTTTGATTTAAAGGTTATTTTTTATTTTAATCTCATAAAACAAATTGCAGAGTGTTTCTTTTTCTATTCTTGGAAAGAGTTTGTGTTAGATTTTTTTTTTTTAACTTCTATGTTTTGAAGGAAATTTTGATGAAGCCACCTAAGCCTGGAAATTTCTTTAAAGGAAGATTTTTTGACTACTGAATCAATATATTCAATATAAGACTGCTCATTCTACTTTGAGTCCATTTTGATGTTGCTTTTTACTGGATATTTATTTTTCATATGTACTTGAAAATCTGGCTTAAAGTTATTCATAGGGAAGGAAGTTTAAGAGGGGGGGTCGTATATACACCTATGGCTAATTCATGTTGATATATGACAGAAATCAAACCAATATTGTAAAGCGATTATCCTTCAATTAAAAATAAATAAATTAAAAAAAAGTTATTCATAATTGCAACTTATCTTTCAAAGTCTTCAGATCTATAGTTCAGGCCTTTTTAAAAGTTGTATATTGTTTATTTTTCTACTGCTTTTTTTCTGAATAACTCTTACTAAAGATTTGTCCATTTTATTATGCTTTTTAAAGAGTCAAGTTTTAGTTTGGTTGATTCTACTGTGTGGGTGGGTGGGAAGTTGTTTTTGCATTTTATTAATTTCTATTATGTCTTCCCTGTTTGAGTTTCTTATTCTGTTTCTAATTTATTGACCAATGTGTAGTTTATAGATTTTTTTGCAAAGTTCATTTTCTAATGCTCATGTTTAAATGTATACATTTCTGTTTAAGAATGGATTCAACTGTATCCTATGGTGTTTGAAATTCATAAAAGATAATTTTTCTTGTAATTTTATCTCTGATCTATGGGTTATTTAGAAGCGTGTGTCTCAGTGTCTAACAGTTGGATTTTCTAGTTAGCCTTTTATTTCCCATTGTTAACTTAATTACGTTATTGTCAAGAGATTTTGATCTGTATTATTCCACTAATTTGAAGGTTATTTGCTTTACCACACAAGTATATGGTTAATGTTTTGAAATTGTTTCACATTTACTCGAAAGGAAGTATATTTCCGGAATTGTTAGATCTGTGTTCCGATATATTCATTGAGTATATTTTTTTCATAATCTGTTAAAATCTTTGACATCCTAATTTTTATATTTTTTTCTGTTTGCTGAGAGATACATTAAATATCTCTCATGATTATGGCTTTGGCTCTCTTTATATTCTGTCAGCTTTTGCTAATATGTGAGGCTATATTTGGATATATGTGATTTAAGTGTATATTTGTGTGTGTGTGTGTGGTGTTTTTTGCTGTTGTTTTTTTCTACCATGTCGCTTGTGAGATCTTAGTTCCCTGAATGAGCTTGATCAAACTTGCACCTTTGGCAGTGAAAGCACAGAGTAAAAGCGACTGCTAGAGAATTCCCAAAATATATACATCTTGGTAATGTGAACATTTATCATTTATATCATTTATATACATACGTGCTAAGCCTTATGACTGATATAGCTACAGTAACTTTGGTTAAACTGTGCCGTGTGCATGGGTATGGCATGTGTATTTATTTATTTTTCTTTACTTTCAACCATTTTGTATCTCTGTATTTTAGATATAGTTTTGTAAATAGCATGAAATTGGATTTAGCAGTTTAACAATTTTTAACTAGGTCATTTAGTCAATTTGCATATATTATGTGCCCTGATATGGGTTCTATACTTATGGTTGAGGATCTGATATATATATATGTGTGTGTGTGTGTGTGTGTGTGTATTTATATGTTTGTATTGATTTATTTTATACCATCTGTTGGTCCTACTTTTACGTTCTCTCACCCTCACTTGTTTGCCTTTTGCTGGATTACTGTGATACTTGTAGTCATTTGGGAGTCTTTGTATTTTTTTCAGTGGTTTTCATGTTCATCTAAACATGTATATGTAACTTGTAAGTGTCTAAATTTGATTCATCCTTCTGAATGATAGAAGAGCTTTAGAGTACTTTAATTGCCTTAACTCTTCTTGAGTTACACAATTATATTTACATTCATTTTCAGCTTAGTATTGAAATAATTGCAGAACTACTTGTGACTGTCAGAACTGGAGATCCTGCATACCCCTCGCTCAGCTTCTCTCAATGTTGGTTGGTTGTTCAGTTGCTGGGTTGTGTCCGACTCTCTGAGACCCCACGGACTCAGCATGCTAGGCTTCCCTGTCCTTCACTCTCTCCTGGAGCTTGTTCAAGCTCACGTGCATTGAGCCAGTGATGCCCTCCAACCCTCTCATCCTCTGCCTTCCCCTTCTCTTCCTTGCTTTCAGTCTTTCCCAGCATCAGGGTCTTTCCCAATAAGTGGGCTTTTCACATCAGGTGGCCAAAGTATTGGAGCTTCAGTATCCATCCTTCCAATGACTATTCTGGATTGATTTCCTTTAGGTTTGACTGGTTTGATCTCCTTGCTATACAGGGGACCCTTAAGAGCCTTCTGCAGCACCACAGTTCAAAAGCATCAGTTCTTCAGCACCCAGCCTTCTTTATAGTCTTACTCTCACACTCGTACATGACTGCTAGAAAAAACCGTAGTTTTGACTCTACGGACCTTTGTCGGCAAAGTAATATATCACAACCAGGAAACTGATGTTAACGCAGTCTTCTGATCTTGCGCAGATTTAAGCAGCTTCACAAGTACTCATCTGTGCACATTTAGTTCTATGTATGTTTATGACGTCAGTGAGCACTACTGTTGTTCACACACAGAAGAGTCCAGCACAAGGGTCCCTTGGGCTGTTTTTTTTAGCCACAGACATTGCTCTCTCCCTCTCGCCCCTGGAAACCTCTAGTCTCTTCGTCTCTGTAATTTTGTCAAGAAAACAATTTTATAGATGTATAAGGCATCTATGGATAAGTACACACAGGTATAAGAAATATACAGGTAAGTTTATACATGTACAACTCAATGGATTTTTGCATAGTTAGTGTATAAGACTTGGAATATTGCCAGCACTCCCAGAAGCTTCTCTCTTGGATTTCCTTCCAGTGGCTACTCTTACCTTCTCCCCAAAGAGATCTCCATCTCTGACTTTTTACACTATAGTTTTGTCCACTCTTCATTTTGTAAACAGAAACTTATTTTTCCTGTGTCTGCCTTCTTTTCCTCAATGTGGGTCTTCTGAGGTACATCGTGGTGATGCCCTTGAGTACTGAGTTCATGTTCATTGTTGTATGCGTTTCATAGTCATGTACGGATGAGAGAGTTGGACTATAAAGAAGGCTGAGCACCAAAGAATTGATGCTTTTAAACAGTGGTGCTGGAGAAGACTCATGAGAGTCAGTTACACAGCAAGGATATCAAACCAGTCAAATCTAATGGAAATTAACCCTGAATAATCATTCATTGGAAGGATCGAAGCTGAAGCCTCAATTCTTTGGCCACCTGATGGGAAGAGCCGTCTCACTGGAAAAGACCCTGATGCTAGGAAAGATTGAGGACAGGAGGAGAAGGGGGTGACAGAGGATGAGATGGTTGGATGGCATCACTGACTCAATGGGCATGAGTTTGAGCAAACTCTGGGAGACAGTGAAGGACAGGGAAGCCGGGCGTGCTATGGTTCATGGGGTCACAAAGAGTTGGACGCAACTTAGCAACTGAACAACAACATCCCCCAAGGTCTTCATCTCTCCTGGCGGTTGTTTTCAGTTGGGTCTGTTATAAGGAAGTTGCATCTTCTGGTGCACATGTGTATGTGTCTACTGGATATTTATCAAGAGTGGTAGTGGTGTTTTATAGAGTATATGTGTGTTCAGCTTTAGGAGATAACTGCTAAAAATTCTCCACACTGGCCATGGCAATTTATACTTTCACTGCCTGTGTTTGAATGTCCCAGGTTTTTTTTTCCCCCCATTCTTCTCAATACTTACTATTGTGTCAGCTTTAAAATTTTTTTAGATTTTGATTTAGTCATTCTGAGGGGTGTGTAGTATCTCACTGTGTTTGTAATTTGATTTTCCTTGATGCCTAAATAGATTGAGCATCTTTCCATGTGTGTTAGTTTTGGCCGCTTGAATATTCTCTTTGGGGGAGAGGCTGCTTGAGTCTCTTGCCTAACTTCCTATTGAGTTGCTTGTCACTTTTATTATTGATTTGTAGGAATTCTTAACTGTATTCTAGATCAAAGTACCCTGATTATATTTTCTCCCACTTAGTAGCTTGCTTTTCCATTCTCTTCATGATTTCTTTTGATGAGTAGAAATAATTTTAATGTAATCAATCAATATTTTCCTTTATGGATAATGCTTTTGATGTTTTTCATAGAATTTTTTTTTTGTCTAATCACAGTTCTTGACAGTATTCTGTTATCTTATAGAAGCCTTTTCACATTTTTATTTGTCATCTGTCTGGAATTGATTTTTATTTATGGTGTATATTTTTAAAAAATATGGATGTGCTGTTGATAAAGCATCATTTATTAAAATGACCATTTTTTCTTCACGATTCTTCAGTGTACATTTTATTATGAATTAAGCACTATCTATCTATATATATATATGGACTCTTTTCAGGTCTCTAACCTCATTCATTGATTAATTTTGTTTTGTTCTGGGAGTAAGAAGCCTAATAAAACTGTCTCTGCTCTTAAAGTGCTTACAACTGAATGTAGGAATTAGTTAAGTAAAGTGCTAACTTCAATGTGATGGGTTGTAGAAAGAAAAAGTATTAAAATTGTGCTGTCATCTAAGCTTAGGATTAAACTGTTAAGATTCACTTTAGTACAGAAACTATAGTGCAGTAGTAAGAAGATTCTCATAGCTGAAAGAAATTTTGCATTTCATTTCCTAGACTTTCTTTATAGTTCACCATGTACAAATATATCCCTAAACATACATTGTTTAGTTTTTTTGCCTGTTTGGCTTTAATATCAAATGGCATCAAACCACGTGTATTCTGCACTGTTGTGGTTTAGGTTCAGTAAGCTTTTTAAGACTAATTACATTTTAATGATGGAAGTTTTTCAGGCAGTGGGGAAACCTTTGTGCCAACTGCTCCCATTAAATCAGTAGTTCCTAAAATATGGTGCTCAATGTGACTTTAGGCATTAACATTTTAGCACGTGGTTCATTTTATATTTATTTTTATAGCTGCTTTCTGAAGTTGATTTAAAAAGATGCCAGGTTTTTCATTTGCTTACGGCATAAAATTTCAAGTTAACTTGAGAACACTGAAGTCGACAGTTTTGCAGATGGTAGACGCTTTGTGCATCTATGGACAGGGAAGAAATTTGAGGAAGAGTGAGGAAGACATACTTGGGTAACACTGCCTCATTTAGCCAGGTAGTGCCTTTTTCATGGACTTCCTGGTGGCTCAGACGGTAAAGCGCCTGTCTACAATGTGGGAGACCCAGGTTCGATCCCTGGGTCGGGAAGATCCCCTGGAGAAGGAAATGGCAATCCACTCTAGTACTATTGCCTGGAAAATCCCATGTACAGAGGAGCCTGGTAGGCTACAGTCCATGGGGTCACAAAGAGTCGGATGCGACTGAGTAACTTCACTTTCACTTTCAGTGCCTTTTTCTGGCCCAGGGAATGGGCAGGGAGGTGGGGGGATCTGTCATTCCTTCCTTTTGACTGAAGCCACTATCTGGCAAGGTGAAGGTGCTCCTTAGGAAAGTTACCATAGGCTGAGACGGCAGCAGTGCACGAGGCAGGATTGTGAGAAAGGTGGAAGGGAGCTTAGGTCTGCCATTCTGCCCTGGCCACCTGTAAGGATGGACATGATTGAATGTCAACAAATCTGCAGTTTCTTTGGTTATAGGATTAAATACCCCCTTGTTGTCTGGTCTTCTTCCCTGGCAGCTGGGAAGGTAAAGGGTGGTATAAGTGTACTTGCATTTTGAATTGAGGAATGGATGTGCAAAAACTGTGCTCTGTCTTGAGCGGGTGGAGTCTCAGTTTCAGAAAGAGGGATGCTTGGAGGGTGGATGTCAGAGGATGGCAGAAGCTAAAGGCAAGACACAGAGCTGGAGCAGGAGGGTGGGGATAGAAGCGGAGAGGGTACGTGGGGAAAACCTCCATCCAAAGTGAATGCATGAGGCCACAGTGCCTTTCAGTGCTAACCTAGAGCAGATTTTATAATGCGCTCAAGGTGCTCGGCCATCTGCCTGCAGAAAGGAAGTGAGAATCAACAAGACCTGGGACTGTGGATGTGGGGGAGAAGTTCAGTTAGTTTGGGAGAGATCGTAAGAGTTCAGGTGTTGGACAGTGGAAGCATGATGACCTATTCATGACAGCAAAGAGCCAGCTGGAGGCAAGTTGAGGTGGACAGAAAGGGAGGCTCAGTTACCCTAGGAAATCTGAGGTTACTGGGGCCAGTGCATGAGGCTAAAATGGTCACCACAAACCTAAGCAAAGGTGCCAGGGGTGGGATCTTAGCCGGCTGGAGACAGTAAGTTAGAGCTATGGGAGTGGCATGAGAAGGAGACAGACAGACAGACTGACTCGGCGCAGAGCCCCAGGAAAAAAGCAGAAGGCCACAGCCGTTGGTGGTGTCCAGCGAGTGCCTCCTTGTGTACATTGTTGGTGCTCAGTCACTGTGTCGTGTCCGGTTCTCTGCAACCCCATGGACTGTAGCCTGCCAGGCTATTTGAAATGTTTGTTAAATACCTGTGTAGGTATTGGATGTCAGAAATTTAAGGGATGTAGTAAGACTTCAGCTTTTGGAGGTAGAGTTTGTGGCAAGCTTAACCTTGGAATGGGGTCTTATACGTGGTGGTGAAATTAAAAAAAAAAAAAGAAAAAATGACCTGCGAGTTCTTGTAGCAGTCAGCTTGCCTGAAATAGAGCCTAGAGCTTGGCTTCTCAGCCTCCCACTCAGAACCCGGTATGGCTCTCATTTAACACGTGCTTTTAAATAAGCGTGACTCTCTTTGGTCCTTTTCCACAGTAAGTTAGAACTCAGGCCCGAGGTGACATCTGGCAACCTGGTCTGGAGGGAGGAGACAGGACGCAGAATCAGATTGTGCTTGATGACTGGACACTCCTAAGGGTGCTGGGCTCTCCTAGAGCTGGGGCGGGTTACATGCTAAACAGGTGAACAGTGGCCCAGGTCAGGCGTGCAGGTCAGCCAGGCAGGCCGGCAGCATCTGACAGCGCTCGGTAAGGCCTCGGAGGAACCTGGTCCCGCGGGAATCTAGCTTCGGCAGTAGGTGGCAATGTCGGCAAGCCGATGAAAGCTACATTAACACATGAGAAAATATCATCATTTTAATAAAAGTAGAAAAGTCATTTGAAAGTCAGCTCTCAAGTATGGCTGAAAATGCTTAGCAAATAAGGAATTGGGGGTAGGAATGTTCTTAGCCTGATAAATGGTTTGCACAGATTTTTTTTTTTCTTTTATATTGTGTTGCCTTTAAAATCAGGATCAAACAAATATAATGTTTCAGCATTGCTGGACAAGGAGAACAAAGGCTAAAGACTGGAAAGGATGAAACCACCAAATAGTTCTTTTATTTTTTGCCGAGGTTATGAGTATCTACCAAAATGGTAGAGTTTATATCATATACAATAAAAATGAAAGACAAATGATTATCCCAGAGTCTTACAAGGTGACCAGCAGATCAACAAACATCAGTTGGTACATTTCTATAATACTGGTTAAAAATTGTTAGCACATTTTAAAATATCATTATGCCAAATTAAAGGAACGTAGGAATATCCATTTTGCTAGATGTGAGTCTTGTAATGAAGAAATTTATGCACCTTCACTGAAAAATAGTACAAAAGACACAATGATAAATTTCACAGGTAGGTGGACTGAGAATTGTAAAGTTATTTCTAATCAAAATTGTGCTGGGACAGCTATCAATATGAGGGAAACCTATGAAATTGGATCGCTATCTCCCTTTATATATAAAATCAGTACCAGATGAGTCAAGAATTAAATATGAAAGGTAAAATTTAAAATGTTTGGGAGGATATATAGGAAAATGCATTTCTAATTTTGGGATGGGCAATAACCTTTTTCATAGAAAGATCATAGAGCAAAGAAACAAATCAGTCCTGCAGAAATTGTGTTTGCTGCCAATCTGACAAAGTAGAGGGCACGTGGCAGTTCTCTGTACCGCTCAATTTTGCAGTGAACCTAAAACAGCTCTTTAAAAAAGCATATTAAAATAATGTCCAGGAAATTCCGTTTCAAAGGGATCTGAAAATTTGACAGCATGCTGTATTCCTGAGGGTATGGAAGTAGGTGTAGAATTGTGCTGGGTGTGTGTGTGTGTGTGTGTGTGTGTGCGTGCATGCTTCCCAGGCGGCGCTAGTTGTAAAGAGCTCACCTGCCAGTGCAGGAGATGCTAGTTCGATGCCTGCAGTCGGGAAGATTCCCTGGAGGAAGGCATGGCAACCCACTCCAATATTCTTGCCTAGGAAATCCCAAGCGCAGAGGAGCATGGTGGGCTACAGTTCACGGGGTCACAAAGAGTTGACACAACCGAAGTGACTTAGCATGCATGCACAGAGACGGAAGTCATATTAATCCAATTTAAACGTGTGTGTTCTCTGATTTTATCCTCTAGACACTTTCCTACATGAATGGAAAGGTAAGTATACACATTGTTTATGGTAGAAAAAGGTTGGAAACATTCTCAAAGCCCTGTAAAAGGAAATAGGCTAAATATAGTGCTTTCATATAATGGCATACTTCCTAGATATCAAAAGAAAAAGGATAATTCAGTCTTTTTTTTAAAAAATATTTTAGAAGAGTTTCAGCTTTGCATCTTTTTACTGGTAATTCCATGTACATTTTTAGGATTTTACTGACAAATTTGCTGAAACTTCTATCAGGTTTTGCTTTTTTTTTTTTTTTCCTGTGTGACCATTTCACATTTTGTCAGACCAGGGTTATCACACATATTCAGTAAGTTGAGAATACTTGTTATCAAACATTTTTTAAATTGTAAAGATTGAGGGCAGAAGGAGAAGCGGGCAGCAGAGGATGAGATGGTCAGATAGCACCACTGACTCAATGGACATCAGTTTGAGTAAACTCTGGGAGACAGAGAAGGACAGGGAAGCCTGGTGTGCTGCAGTTCATGGGGTCACAAAGAGGTCAGACATGACCTATCTTCATAATAGTGGCAATTATGAGTTATATTTTATCTTTAATTTGCTTTTTAAAGGAAAATTCAGCAAAAATTTTCACTATTTTCCCCATTGTTTTATCTGATTCACTTATCTCTTAACTGGATTATCAAAACAAACACAACAGAAGATTTCAGGGGCCTGTTCATTGTGCTTGAACTTTTATCCCTTCCCTTTAATTACTGCTTTTATTGAGAACTGAAAAATTTTCTCTGACAACTTACTTCTGGGTGTCAGGATGATTTTTACCTTATTGTTCATTTTTAATCACCTTCATTTCACATTTCAACAATTTCCTGCATTTTCTTCTGTGCTTAACAAATAAATTGAAACCCTTCATATGTCCAAATATGAAATTTAAGATATTTTTACTGCCCTCATCTAAAATAGTGTCTCAAAATTGCAGTTAAAATGGCAGTCAACCTTTGTTAGTTTTTAAAATATTAAAAAAAAATTTATATATAAGATACACACCTTTTACAAGTGTACAATCTAGTGGATTTTTTTAGTATGTTCACAAAAATATGTAGCTATCACTATGGTCTAAATTCATTTCATGACCCCCAGAGGAGATCCCATACCCATTAGCACTCATTCCCCTTTCCCTGTCCTCCCTGCTCCATGCACCCATTCATTCACTTCTGTCTATGGACTTACCTGTCTGAACTCTTCATATAAACAGGATTCCATGGTATGTGGCCCTTTGTACCACTATCATTAACTATTTTTTCCCTTTTTTATCACTGACTTTTTGAATAAACATTTTTGTGCCTAGTTTATGTTCAGATTTTCCTTTTCACTCATAGAAAAGGTTTTAGAGTCGTTAAAATGTCATTGTACTTTACAGTGTTGTTATGCTTCAAGATTTCATTAATTTAGAATGGGCGAGCGATCTAACTACCCTTCTCAGTTCAGTTCAGTCGTTCAGTCGTGTCTGAATCTTTGTGACCCCATGGACTGCAGCACGCCAGGCCTCCCTGTCCATCACCAACTCCCGGAGTTTACTCAGACTCATGTCCATTGAGTCAGTGATGCCAACCAACCATCTTATTTTCTGTCGTCCCCTTCTCCTCCCACCTTCAATCTTTCCCAGCATCAGGGTCTTTTCCAATGAGTCAGTTCTTCGCATCAGGTGGCCAAAGTGTGGAGTTTCAGCTCCAGTATCAGTCCTTCCATTCAACACCCAGAACTGATCTCCTTTAGGATGGACTGGTTGGATCTCCTTGCAGTCCAAGGGTCTCTCAAGAGTCTTCTCTAATACCACAGTTCAAAAGCATCAGTTCTTCTGCGCTCAGCTTTCTTTATAGTCCAACTCTCACATTCATGCATGACTACTGGGAAAACCACAGCCTTGACTAGATGGACCTTTGTTGACAAAGTAGTGTATCTGCTTTCTAATATGCTGTCTAGGTTGCTCATAGCTTTCCTTCCAAGGAGTAAGTGTCTTTTAATTTCATGGCTGCAATCACCATCTGCAGTGATTTTGGAGCCCCCAAAATAAAGTCTGTCACTTCTTCCACTGTTTCCCCATCTAGTTGCCATGAAGTGATGGGACTGGAAGCCATGATTTTAGTTTTCTGAATGTTGAGCTTTAAGCCAACTTTTTCAAACACCCTTTAGACTCTTTAAAAGAAAAATCCAGTTTGGCATGAATGTTTTAAAATACTCCATCTAATATAAGAGATAAACCCTGGAAAAGAGCATAGCTGTTATAAGACCCTGAAGTAGTCATCGCTTCTGTTAGTGGGAGGCAGATTTCCTGATGTGATTTGGGGATGAGCAGCATCTGAAATATATTTTAAATACCTAGATTTTCAGAGTGCTTGACTCTAGAGTCACAGGTGTGGAACGTGGGTTCCAGTAGTCCAGGATTGCATTCATCCTGTTGAAAAGCCAAAGCTGTATTTCAATGACTCTTGTATGTGCCTTAATTTCAGATGAGTTTGACCAAACACTTAAGAATGGGTTTTCTGCACAGCAAATTTGTTTCCTGTCTTCAAGCTGTACACATAGTGACATAGCCAAAGCAGTTCACTATTGTAGAATCTGAAGCAATCGAGTATTATTTGATGTCTGGTTTGTTTATTTGATTTCTCACTTCATTTAGTTCAAGTTTTCCCCTATTCTGATGAATTCTTTATGAGCTGTTTTGGATAAATAAGTCACATCAGTCCTTTCATTTTAACAGTTTGCCAAATACGCATGTAAAACTTGATCAAACCCAGCAGTTAGTCTGATTCTCTGAAATTTCTGTTGTTTGAAAGCATCAGTTTTCACTGTGCTATCTGACGGGTAAACCTTCTTGATTTAACTATTTAATACCCTCAACTGCTCTTTGTAGTAATTCACAATAATGCTGAATGTTCCTTCTTGTCTGTTCTTCAACGTGATGGTAAAGCACACTTTAATTTGATTTATGTGTAATCCAAGTAAACACAGTTTCCTCATGATCTGTGACCTCTGATTTTTGAGAGTTCTCATTACTTTTAATTCCATCTGAAAGCATATCTGTGTAAGTAGTGTGTAAAAATATTTAAAATAATACTTGTAAAAATACTTAACAATATCAACAAAACCTCCTGACATGTACATTCATCAGCAAACCCAATATATACATTCATCAGTTGAGGAGTAGACAAAAGAAAATCTGGTAACAATCTGTTCATCTTTGCATTTGTTTTACAGTATCTGTTGAAGAAGCGTTTTAATAAATTCTTTATATGTTCCATTTGACTCTCTGTAAATTGGGATCGCGACTTTGGAGGGAAAAAACTTGCATTCACGGTGTGTGACAGTCCAGGATGAAAATTCAGAGTACTTGTGGAAGTCAACAAATTCATTACAATGAGGCTGTGCAGACAGCAGAAATAGTTTTCTGTTTGGAAATTCTGTTTCATGTTTAGGAATACTCTGCTTCTCATAATCTTATCACTTCCGTCGTCATTTTTGTGACCAGTACTTTCTTGGCTATGATGATTCTTTTTTATTAAAAATTTATCTATTTATTTATTGGAGGCTAATAACTTTACAATATTGTATTGATTTTGCCATACATTGACATGAATCCACCACGGGTGTACATGTGTTCCCCATCCTGATCCCCTCTCCCACCTCCCTTCTCATCCCATCCTTCTGGATCATCCCAGTGCACCAGCCCCTAGCACCCTGTATCATGCATTGAACCTGGACTGGTGATCTGTTTCATATATGATAATATACATGTTTCAATGCCATTCTCCCAAACCATCCCACCCTTGCTCTCTCCCGGAGTCCGAAAGACTGTTTTATACATCTGTGTCTCTTTTGCTGTCCCGCATACAGGGTTATTGTTACCATCTTTCTAAATTCCATATATATGCGTTAGTATACTGTATTGGTGTTTTTCTTTCTGGCTTACTTCACTCTGTATAATAGGCTCCAGTTTCATCCACCTCATTAGAACTGATTCGAATGTGTTCTTTTTAATGGCTGAGTAATGTTCTATTGTGTATATGTACCACAGCTTTCTTATCCATTTGTCTGCTGATGGACATCTAGGTTGCTTCCATGTCCTGGGTATTATAAACAGTGCTGCAATGAACATTGGGGTACACTTGTCTCTTTCAATTCTGATTTCCTTGGTGTGTATGCCCAGCAGTGGGATTGCTGGGTCATATGGCAATTCTATTTCCAGTTTTTTAAGGAATCTCCGTACTGTTCTCCATAGTGGCTGTACTAGTTTGCATTCCCACCAACAGTGTAAGAGGGTTCCCTTTTCTCTACACCCTTTCCAGCATTTATTGCTTGTAGACTTTTGGATAGCAGCCCTTCTGACTGGCGTGAAATGGTACCTCATTGTGGTTTTGATTTGCATTTCTCTAATAATGAGTAATGTTGAGCATCTTTTCATGTGTTTGTTAGCCATCTGTATGTCTTCTTTGGAGAAATGTCTGTTTAGTTCTTTGGCCCATTTTTTGATTGGGCCGTTTATTTTTCTGGAATTGAGCTGCAGGAGTTGCTTGTATATTTTTGAGATTAATTCTTTGTCAGTTGCTTCGTTTGCTGTTATGTTCTCCCATTCTGAAGGCTGTCTTTTCACCTTGCTTATAGTTTCCTTTGTTGTGCAAAAACTTTTAATTTTAATTAGGTCCCATTTGTTTATTTTTGCTTTTATTTCCAATATTCTGGGAGGTGGGTCATAGAGGATCCTGCTGTGATTTCTGTCAGAGAGTGTTTTGCCTATGTCTTCCTCTAGGAGTTTTATAGTTTCTGGCCTTATGTTTAGATCTTTACTCCATTTTGAGTTTATTTTTGTGTATGGTGTTAGAAAGTGTTCTAGTTTCATTCTTTTACAAGTGGTTGACCAGTTTTCCCAGCACCACTTGTTAAAGAGATTGTCTTTTCTCCATTGTATATTCTTGCCTCCTTTGTCAAAGATAAGGTGACCATAGGTGCATGGATTTATCTCTGGGCTTTCTATTTTGTTCCCTTGATCTATATTTCTGTCTTTGTGCCAGTACCATACTGTCTTGACTGTGGCTTTGTAGTAGAGCCTGAAGTCAGGTAGGTTGATTCCTCCAGTTCCATTCTTCTTTCTCAAGATTGCTTTGGCTATTTGAGGTTTTTTGTATTTCCATACAAATTGTGAAATTATTTGATCTAGTTCTGTGAAAAATACTGTTGGTAGCTTGATAGGGATTGCATGGAATCTATAGATTGCTTTGGGTAGTATACTCATTTTCACTATATTGATTCTTCTGATCTATGAATATGGTATATTTCTCCATCTATTTGTGTCCTCTTTGATTTCTTTCACCATGTTTTATAGTTTTCTATATATAGGTCTTTTGTTTCTTTAGGTAGATATATTTCTAAGTATTTTATTCTTTTCATTGCAATGGTGAATAGAATTGGTTCCTTAATTTCTCTTTCTGTTTTATCATTGTTAGTGTATAAGAATGCAAGGGATTTCTGTGTGTTGATTTTATATTCTGCAACTTTACTATATTCATTAATTAGCTCTAGTAATTTTCTGGTGGAGTCTTTAGGGTTTTCTGTATAGAGGATCATGTCATCTGCAAACAGTGAGAGTTTTACTTCTTCTTTTCCAATCTGGATTCCTTTTATTTCTTTTTTTGCTCTGATTGCTGTGGCCAAAACTTCCAAAACTATATTGAATAGTAGTGTTGAGAGTGGGCACCCTTGTCTTGTTCCTGACTTTAGGGGAAATGCTTTCAATTTTTCACCATTGAGGATAATGTTTGCTGTGGGTTTGTCATATATAGCTTTTATTATGTTGAGGTATGTTCCTTCTATTCTTGCTTTCTGGAGGTTTTTTTTTTTTTTTATCATAAATGGATGTTGGATTTTGTCAAAGGCTTTCTCTGCATCTATTGATATAATCATATGGTTTTTATTTTTCAATTTGTTAATGTGGTGTATTGATTGATTTGTGGATATTGAAGAATCCTTGCATCCCTGGGATAAAGCCCACTTGGTCATGATATATGATCTTTTTAATATGTTGTTGGATTCTGTTTGCTAGAATTTTGTTAAGGATTTTTCATCTATGTTCATCAGTGATATTGGCCTGTAGTTTTATTTTTTTGTGGCATCTTTGTCAGGTTTTGGTATTAGGGTGATGGTGGTCTCATAGAATGAGTTTGGAAGTTTACCTTCCTCTGCAATTTTCTGGAAGAGTTTGAGTAGGATAGGTGTCAGCTCTTTTATAAATTTTTGGTAGAATTCAGCTGTGAAGCTATCTGGTCCTGGGCTTTTGTTTGCTGGAAGATTTCTGATTACAGTTTCATTTCCATGCTTGTGATGGGTCTGTTAAGATTTTCCATTTCTTCCTGGATCAGTTTTGAAAAGTTGCACTTTTCTAAGAATTTGTCCATTTCTTCCAAGTTGTCCATTTTATTGGCATATAGTTGCTGATAATAGTCTCTTATGATCCTTTGTATTTCTGTGTCATCTGTTGTGATCTCTCCATTTTCATTTCTAATTTTGTTGATTTTTCTCCCTTTGTTTCTTATTGAGTCTGGCTAATGGTTTGTCAATTTTATTTAACTTCTCAAAGAGCCAGCTTTTGGCTTTGTTGATTTTTGCTATGGTCTCTTTTGTTTCTTTTGCATTTATTTCTGCCCTAATTTTTAAGATTTCTTTCCTTCTACTAATGCTGGGGTTCTTCATCTCTTCCTTTTCTAGTTGCTTTAGGTGTAGAGTTAGGTTATTTATTTTACTTTTTTCTTGTTTCTTGAGGTATGCCTGTATCGCTATGAACCTTCCCCTTAGCACTGCTTTTACAGTGTCCCATAGGTTTGGGGTTGTTGTGTTTTCATTTTTATTCATTTCTATGCATATTTTTATTTCTTTTTTGATTCCTTCTGTGATTTGTTGGTTATTCAGCAGCGTGTTGTTCAGCCTCCATATGTTGGAGTTTTTAATAGTTTTTCTCCTGTAATTGACATCTAATCTTACTGCATTGTGGTTCAGAAAAGATACTTGGAATGATTTCAGTTTTTTAAAAATTTACCAAGGCTAGATTTATGGCCCAGCATATGATCTATCCTGGAGAAGTTTCCATGTGCGCTTGAGAAAAAATTGAAATTCATTGTTTTGGGGTGAAATGTCGAATCCCAGGGACGGGGGAGCCTTGGTGGGCTGCCTTCTATGGGGTTGCACAGAGTCAGACATGACTGAAGTGACTTAGCAGCAGCAGCAGCAGTCCTATAGATATCAATTAGGTCTAACTGGTCTATTGTATCATTTAAAGTTTGTGTTTCCTTGTTAATTTTCTGTTTAGTTGATCTATCCATAGGTGTGAGTGGGGTATTAAAGTCTCCCAATATTATTGTGTTATTATTAATTTCCCCTTTCATACTTGTTAGCATTTGTCTTACATATTGTGGTGCTCCTATGTTGGGTGCATATATATTTATAATTGTTATATCTTCTTCTTGGACTGATCCTTTGATCATTATGTAGTGTCCTTCTTTGTCTCTTTTCACAGCCTTTGTTTTAAAGTCTATTTTATCTGATATGAGTATTGCTACTCCTGCTTTCTTTTGGTCTCTATTTGCGTGGAATATCTTTTTCCAGCCCCTCACTTTCAGTCTGTATGTGTCCCTTGTTTTGAGATGGGTCTCTTGTAGACAACATATGTAGGGGTCTTGTTTTTATATCCATTCAGCCAGTCTTTGTCTTTTGGTTGGGGCATTAAACCCATTTACATTTAAGGTAATTATTGATAATAATTACTTTGCCGATGCAAAGTAATGCTGATGCCATTTACTTTATTGTTTTGGGTTTGAGTTTATACACCCTTTCTGTGTTTCCTGTCTAGAGAAGATCCTTTAGCATTTGTTGGAGAGCTGGTTTGGTGGTGCTGAATTCTCTCAGCTTTTGCTTGTCTGTAAAGCTTTTGATTTCTCCTTCATATTTGAATGAGATCCTTGCTGGGTACAGTAATCTGGGCTGTAGGTTATTTTTTTTCATCACTTTAAGTATGTCTTGCCATTCCCTTCTGGCCTGAAGAGTTTCTATTGAAAGATCAGCTGTTATCCTTATGGGAATCCCCTTGTGGGTTATTTGTTGTTTTTCCTTGCTGCTTTTAATATTTGTTCTTTGTGTTTGATCTTTGTTAATTTGATTAATATGTGTCTTGGGGTGTTTAGCCTTGGGATTATCCTTTTGGGACTCTCTGGGTTTCTTGGACTTGGGTGACTATTTCCTTCCCCATTTTAGGGAAGTTTTCAACTATTATCTCCTCAAGTATTTTCTCATGGCCTTTCTTTTTGTCTTCTTCTGGGACTCCTATGATTTGAATGTTGGGGCATTTAACATTGTTCCAGAGGTCTCTGAAGTTGTCCTCATTTATTTTAATTCTTTTTTCTTTTTTTCCTCTCTGTTTCATTTATTTCTAACATTCTATCTTCTACCTCACTAATCCTATCATCTGCCTCTGTTATTCTATTGTTGGTTCCCTCCAGAGTGTTTTTGATCTCATTTATTGTGTTATTCATTATATATTGACTCTTTTTTATTTCTTCTAGGTCCTTGTTAAACATTTCTTGCATCTTCTCAATCTTTGTCTCCCAGCTATTTATCTGTAACTCAATTTTGTTTTCAAGGTTTTGGATCACTTTCACTATCATTATTCAGAATTCTTTATCAGGTAGATTCCCTATCTCTTTCTCTTTTGTTTGGTTTGGTGGGCATTTATCCTGTTCCTTTACCTGCTGGGTATTTTTCTGCCTTTTCATCTTGTTTATATTGCTGTGTTTGGGGTGGCCTTTCTGTATTCTGGCCGTTTGTGGTTCCTCTTTATTGTAGTTTCCTCACTGTGGGTGGGGATGGACGGGTGGCTTGTCAAGGTTTCCTGGTTAGGGAAGCTTGTGTTGGTGTTCTGGTGGGTGGAGCTGGATTTCTTCTCTCTGGAGTGCAATGAAGTGTCCAGTAATGAATTTTGAGATGTCAGTGGGTTTGTTGTGACTTTGGGCAGCCTGTATATTGAAGCTCAGGGCTATGTTCCTGTGTTGCTGGAGAATTTGCATGGTATGTCTTGTCTGGCCCTTGGGTGGAGCTTGGTTTCAGTGTAGGTATGGAGGCATTTGATGAGCTCCTATCGATTAATGTTCCCTGGAGTCAGGAGTTCTCTGGTGATCTCAGGATTTGGACTTAAGCCTCCTGCCTCTGGTTTTCAGTTGTATTCTTACAGTATCCTCAAGACTTCTCCATCTATACAGCACTGATGATAAAACATCTAGGTTAATGATATAAAGTTTCTCCACAGTGAGGGACACCTGGAGAGTACACAGAGTTACACAGAGAAGAGAAGAGGGAGGAAGGAGACAGAGGTGGCCAGGAGGATAAAAGGGGGAATCAAAAGGAGAGAGACAGATCCAGCCAGTAATCAGTTCCCTAAGTGTTTTCAACAGCCCAGAACACATAAAGAGATTCACAGAGTTGCATAGAGAAGAAAAGGGGGAGGAGGGAGATAGAGGCAACCTGGTGGAGAAAAAGGGAAGTCCAAAGACGGGGAGAGCAATCCAGCTAATAATCTTGCTCCCAAGTAAAAATGGGTACTGAAGATTGGGTTCTAAAGGTACAAAATTGATAACAAATACCAAAAAGCAAAGATTAAAAATCTAGAGGTTAGATTCTCAAAAATACAATATTAAAGAAAAGAACAAAGTCACAAAAATTATAAAATATATATATATGAAGTTTGCTTTAAAAATAGGGTCTTTTTTTTTTTTGCAAAGGAATAGTAGGTTAAGTTTGCTTTAAAAATAGGGTTTTTTTTTTTTTTTTTGCAAAGGAATAGGTTATAAAAATGAAAATTAAAGGAGTAATAGAGGACTTAAAATTTAAAAAAAATTAAAAATTAAAAAAATGATAATAGTAAAAATATATCTAGGACTTTCTCTGGTGTTGTTGTGGACATTGTGGGGTCAGTTCATTTTCAGATAGTTCCTTGATCTGACTTACACTTCTCAAGATCTATAGGCCCTTTCCTATGTAGTCAGTGCTAACTGCAGGGTTTTAATCTATTGCAACTGTCACTTCCAAAGCGGTTCCCTCTGTTTATTTTAGCTTCTGTTTGCTGGCCTCTTCAGCGTCTAATTTCCACCCTGACACAAGGGGGCGGCGGTGGTCACTTGTTTTAGGCTCACTTGTTCAGTCGTGCTGTGGGGAGGGAGGAACACTGCAAACAAATATCACTGGTGTCTGTGGGGAGTGCTCCTGGTGTCTTGGCCACACTGGGTTTGCCCTGCTCACGGCGAGTGTGTTTTCCCAATCTACACTGCTCAGGCTCTAGGTTGCTCTGCCAGGCACTGTCTGAGGCCGGTTCTGGGTTGAGTGCACTTCCCAGGTCAAAGCTGCTCAGGTTCAGGTTCTTGGGTACTCCACAAAGGCGCAGACTTGATTGGGCCTGCATTTTGTGCCTTTCCCCTGTCTGAGAAACTCAGGTGACCAGGTGCTTGGCTAGCTATGACTTATCGCCTCCCCTGTCCCAGCCCCTCGGTTTTCTGGGTGTACAATGGGCGCACCTTCTCAGGTGTACCGTGTGTCTCCTCTGGGGAGCTGTCCTCTGGGGAGCTGATCTCTGGCTGCAACCCTCCCAGTGGATGTCGACTGTCCAGAATCCCAAGGAGTCTTGGTTAGCAATGAAGCCTGCTTGCAGTTTGGTAGATGATGCCTCTCTGGGGCCACGATTGCCCCCTTCCGGCTCTGGCTGCCCTCACCTGTCTGTCTCTGGTGGGGAATGGGCTGGTCCACAGCTGGCTAGCTCTGCTCAGCCCTTTGTTCTGTGAGCAGGCCTGGCAGTGTTTTAGGTTAGGGCTTTTCGCCCGATAGCTATCCCACAGTCTGGTTTGCTATCTCAAGTTAGTTCCCTCAGATTGCCCTCGGGGCATTCAGGCCTGGTCCTTACTCTAAGCAATGCAGCCCGCAGCTCCCTGCCCAGCCCCGACTTGCTAGTGGCGGATGCAAGCGTCTGTGCTGCTTCTTCGCTGGGAGTTGCCTTAGGCACGTAATCTGTGGGGTTTAATTATTTATTTATTTTTCCTCCCAATTTTTTGCCCTCTGAGGTTCCAAGGCTCGCCACAGATTGCCAGTAAGAGTGTTTCCTGGTGTTTGGAAGCTTCTCTCTCTCTCTTTTTTTTTTTAGGCAATAAACTTCACATTATGAAAGCAATATATTCCAAGTTCCAAAGATTTGACAAATTCTGTAGAATGTCTTTCATCAGCAGATGGAAACTCTCAAACGCCACAGTCTTCTGTCAGGTAGGACTGGGTGTCATTCACTTTACCTGGTCTGAGGTCGAATCCATTTCAAGGCATGTCGTGGTGGTACAGTAATGGTGGGATGGTAGAACGTACAGTCAGGTCGTGTACACTGAGTGTTAAATCTACAGTGTTTCGGATGATAGAAGGGACACTCCATTTTCTTACACGCTGGGAAGTAGCGGCACAGCTGACTACTGGAAGGCGGTGCTGGTGCTGTGACTGGTTTTGGAGGCAGTCCTGGTGTTCTTCAGCTCATGTGAGTGAAGGGACAGTCTGGTTTAGTACATTTTGCATCGTATTTACAATTTGGATGAACAAACAGACGCTTCTCAGCAAATTTACAATTGGAAAAGGCTTTGCAAGGCGACACGGGGTGATGGTAAGCGCACTCGTCCCCGTTCTTGCAGGCAGGCCAGTACTTGCAGTGCTCCAGCAGCTTCTCCGGCTTCTGCGCCACGCTCAGCTCGCTCATCTCAGCTTGACTGATCTGCAGAGTTTCTGCCATTACGTGGTCAATTTGCAATCGGGATGACAACTGCCTCTGTTGAGTTCCTTGACTTTTGTCTATATTGTCTCCTTTTGCTTCGTCTTCTTTAACAGGAGAACTTATCCTAGGGACTCTGCCTTGTCCCTCGACCATTTCTGCTAGCAATTCTTCCTGAGAAGTTCGAGTTCTGGGAGCAACTGACTGTAGAATAGTTAGTTGTTTTTGTTACAGATTCTTGAGCTTCAGATATAGCCTTCAAAATTAGATTCTTGTTAGCTTGTTTAGAAGGTGGAAGTGACGGTCTCCGTTCAGGCTTCACTGGCACTGACACACTGCTGGAGATGCTTCCTGTACGGGACCCACAATCATCATCTTCCTCCTCCTCTTCTCTGTCATGACTGAATTTTTTTACTTTAACAACTGAACTTACCACAGGCAACTTTCTCTTCCGAAAGTTTTCTTCCTCAATACTCATCTTTTCTGCGTTGCTTCTGAAGAAGGGACTGTAAGTCTCTTCTAAGCTGTTAAGCACTTCTGGTTCACACAAGCGTCCTGTTTCATACACCCGGCTGCTCTGAATATCAAGTTGCTTGGCAGCATGAATACTGTCTTGCTGCTGTTGAAACTGCAACCTGTTTAGATGAGCACCACTGTCTGTGTTTCGAGTTGCAGGTGGCCGATAAATTTCAATAGAAGGGCGAGAAGAACCATATGTGTCACTGTGGTTTTTTTCTGAGATAAGGGATTCTCCTGCACAAAGTTGAGGTCTTCATCAATGAGATCATCTGGTTCTGGCTTAATATCAATCACATCTTCAGAGGGTGCTAACTCCCTCAAAGGTTTCACTGTGACATTAGTCGGGTTGCAGCTCCATCATCATAAGTCTGTCTGACATTAGTGGCTTTCTGTTCCTGTGAACTTGTAGAAACTCTAGACTCTCTTTTTTCAGGCCTAGTGCCAGAAACTGCAAGAGGTGGCACCGCAGCTTCGTGCCTTCTCTCATCTCCTCGACTGAAACTGCTCTTGTTTGAAGGTACGTTACCATCAAAGAGGTTGGTATCAGAAGACTTCAGACTAGAGGGGTCGGTTGTTACAGAACGAAGTTTATCTAATACACCGTGAAGCCATACGGTGAATCGAATTGTGTTGTTCCTTAGAAACAGGGACAGGTCCTCTGTCATTTGGTCCTGACTTTTCTTGCTGGCCACCATCACCATAATGTAACCAGGAAGTTCTTCATCGACGTAAGCTCCTAATTCTTGCAATTTCCCCTTAATGGCACTGGCTGATCTCCGTGCCGATCTCCATGGCTCCGCGGCGGGAAGCGGCGGGCACTGCGCAGCATCCCGCGGACCAGGGCACTTCTTTCTTTTTTAAGACTCCCTTCCTGGGATGGATCTCTGTCCTTCCCTCTTTTGTCTCTCTTTTTATCTTTTATATTTTTTCCCCTACCTCCTTTTGAAGACAATGGGCTGCCTTTTTGGGTGCCTGATGTCCTCTGCCAGCATTCAGAAGTTGTTTTGTGGAATTTGCTCAGCGTTCAAATGTTCTTTCCATGAATCTGTGGGGGAGAAAGTGGTCTCCCCATCCTATTCCTCTGCCATCTTAGGACCACCCTCTGATGATTCCTTTCTAAATAATTCTGCATACCGTTTCAGCCTTTAGGTTTTAAAATTTTACTATTATATAGGTGAATTTTTAACTTTTCAAAGGTTCTGCCAATCTTCATTCTCTACCCCCGCCAGTTTCCTCCTTTAAATTCTGCTAGAATCCTTACTTTCCATTGCATTTAAATTTGGGATGATCTGTAATTGTAGAAAACAGTGGAAAATTTATCTGAAATTAAGGCAGATAAGAGAGTAATTCAAGTGCACTTAAAATTTGCCACTGTGTTCAATTGAACCCCATAATTGTATAATCAAATTATTCTTATACTACAAATATTGAATTATTGATGGGGTATGTGTCAGAGTTTTTCACTGGAACATTTGTTTCTTCAGGCTACTCTGCTGTATTGGTGGTGATTTCGCATGCTGTTTTATCTGGAACTGTCAGACTTTGTGAGGGCAAGATACATCAGATAAGTTAAGGTGTGCATAAAGAATGCATAAATCATGCTGCCCCGTCTTTAGTTATACTCGCTCTTTGCCATAATGCTTTGTGTCCTACAAACCAAGACTTATGACAAATTTTATTTCCTGTGATTTGCTGCTAAAAACAAAGTGTCGTGTGTTTATGATGGCATACACTTTTCATTGTGTGTGTTTCTGACAGGTAAAAAATTGTGTTTTAACTGTATATTAATGAGATCCAAATCCTCTGCTTGAGACTTTAAATATTTGTTTGAAAGAATTTTCTACAGACTAGCGCTAGTAGACTTCAGTCTCCTCTACTGTTCATAAGGCAGTAGGACCTTTCACCTCAAACCTGTGTGATGGGGTGTGAGCCCAGGGCATGGTGGGAGTATCCCTAGAAGTGATTGCCACAGGGGATGGGGGGATAGGACCTCAGTTATAACAGGAGTGACTGCAAACTGCACAGCTGTACTTTGTCAAATCGAACCAAATGCATTTCCAGCTCCACTTCCCTTTAGTCCAGCAGAAAATTTTCCCACAGACCGGGGAGCGGGAGGTGGTTTCGGATGATTCAAGTGTGTTACATTTATTGTGTAGTTTTTTCCTATTAGTATTATATTAGCTCTACTTCAGATCACCAGGCAGGAGGTACCGGAGGTTGGGGACCCCTGCTTTAGTGCTGTCTCTAGAGTACCAGTTCATGCTATACACCAGACATGGGGAGGTGGCTGGAGGGGATGTTGGGGTGGGGAGGGGACACTCCGCTAACAACCTGGGAGTTCAAACATTGCACGATTTACAAGAAAATGTTTTACCACGTGTTACACTGCTAGGATCCCTCATTGAGTCTTGCAAGGGGCTTGTGCAAATGAGAGACCCTCCCACCCCCCTGCCCCACACACAAAAATTCAGACTTTATTAGCTTTATACTAAATCTCTCTCTGGGTCTGATTATTTCATGGCTTAGGGACCCCTTTGGCCCACCAGAATCCTTAGTAAATATGGGTTCAGCTGGGCAGCATTCCTCCCCTGGACCTACACCGTGTCCAGATGCCTTGTGTAGACACACACTGTGTCCAGATGCCTGCATGCTCCCCTCTGTGCTGGAAAGCGCTTTCTGTCGCGTGGCCTCTACTTTTGGCAGGATTTAGCCCCGGTCTGCTTAAATGTCTGTGGACAGAGTGTGGTAGCCCAGTCGTGGGACCTGGGGAGCAGAGCAGCTCCTCTGTCTGTAACAGGAGGAGCCCCTCTAATGACTCCAGAATGAGGAGCCAGGAACCACGCTTGGAGAAGCCCTCGGCCTCTGGCGGCCAGGGCCCCCTGTTCCGGGAGGGCTGCTGGGCTGGGCCCTTCCTGCCTTACATCTGCCTCTCTGACTGAGGCGGAGTCTCTGAGAGAGGCCACAGCCCTGGCCTGGCCTGCAGGCTGCCTGGTGATCTACCTCAGGGGTGCAGAGAGGAGCTGCCTCAGGGCGACCTCTGAGTGGGAAGAGGGGTGTCTCCAGACACTGCCCGCCCCCTCACCAACTGCCTTCTTCTCCGCTCCATCAGTTCTGGTTCTGTGTCTCCTATCTTGGAATCTTTAAAGCTGAATTTATCTGCAGGATGATTTCCATCGTAGGGGAAACAAATGACTGCGACAACCTGAGTTCTGGGCTCTGGAGAATGGGAAGCCTGTGAAAGTTCTCTGAGATCCGGGTCCCAGGGATCCAGCAGGGCCCGCAGTGCTTCTTGGTTGCTAACTTGTCATTTTTCCATTTCCTGGGGAGCCACGGCCCCAGACCCAGCAGAGCTTGGCAGTGTCTGGAGTTGGACAGACTAGAGAAGGCTTTGAGTCCCAGCCTGAAATGTGGGTAAGGGATCAGCCTTGCTCCAGGTGCCTGAGCTAAGACAGTGGCTTCAAAGCACTTAGCATAGCATCTGGCCATGTGAATGCTTATATAAATGTTAGTATTACCACAACAGTTTTGTTTCTGTGGTGAAAAGCATAAAAGTATCCTAATAGAATCAAACAAATTTTAAATGAAATTGATATAAATTTGATATTCCAGAAGAATTTTAATAATTAATGGATTCTTTTTTTTTCCCCCCTGTTCTGGGCAAAATGGATTTTTACTTTAAAAAGACATGGAGAGGAACAATAATTAATAGCACCCTTATATAACTCAGAATGAACTATAGTTTAAAAAGAACAGTTGCCTAAAATGATAGCTTTGCCAAAGTGACTGGAATTTTTTTGTCAGTTGCTTTGTTTGTTGAAGAATTTCTGTGAAACCCTTGTAATACTCGTATTTGAGGCACCTATCTTATTTTTAATGACATTTTAATAAAAACCCCAGTTACATGCTTCATATCAAGTGATTTTCTTAGCTCCCATACAAAATCAAGTTTGTTCTAAGTAAGAAAAAATACGCTTTCTACGGAAGTGGAATGTCAAGGAGGCAAAGGTGGAGCAAAGGAAATATATCATACACAAGGAAAATTCAAAGAATTTTAGGTTTTGGAAGTTTTCTATTTGAATGAACTATGATCACTCATCCCAGATATGGCAGAATGCCATCTAAAGCCACATTCTTATTTATTCACATTTAAAAATAATGGATTAGTTCATAATTTTATTTTAAAGTCGTTATTGAATTTGTTACAACACTGCTTCTGTTTTTTGTTTTTTTTGGCCATGAGGCATGTGGGATCTTAGCTTCCCGGCCAGGGATTAAACCTACGCCCCTTGCACTGGAAGGAGAGGTCTTAACCCCTGGACCACAGCAGGGAAGTCCCATTTATTCACATTTTAAACTTAGACTCAGGAGAGAAATGGAGATTGATATAAATATTGAATAACTTGGCTGTATAGCAGTTTGGCTACAAAGTATGTATTCTTACCATGAACGTGAACATTTTACAGAGAATGCATGATAGCTCTTAAAGCTTAAACCAGTACTTTGTTTAAAATTGAAATATAGTTGATTTGCAGTGTTATGTTAGTTTCTGCTGTACAGCAAAGTGATTCAGTTATGCAATATGTATGCTTTTTTTATATAATTTTCGTTATGGTTTATCACAAGACATTGACTATCGTTCCCTGTGCTATACAGTAGAGCCTTGTTGTTTATCCGGTCTATTTATCATGTTTTGCATGTGCTAATCCCAAACTCCCAATCCGTCCCGCCCCATCCACACTCCGCCTTGGCAACCACAAGTCTGTTCTGTAGTTAAGCCGGTACACCTACCCTGGAAAGGAACAACAGCCAAGATAGGGATTGAATACATCTGAAGGGGGATTCAAGGTGATATTTATTGAGGATTCCACTGTAAGAAAAGCAAAAAAAAAAAAAAGGTTTTCTTGAAGATTGTAAAGAAAATATGATTTATTGGAGATATCCCTTGCTTCCATGCTCTAATATCAAGCCTCCATATATAATGCAAGTTTTATACTAGCATAGAAAAGGGAAAGGAGCAGTCAGATTTACTGTTATGTATGAGCATGAATAATTTTTATTTTTATTGCTTTCCTACTTCAGATCAAGTTGAAGTTTTTCCCTTTTGACCAAAGGCTCTTGTTTGGTTTGCAGAGAGTATAGCAGAGGTACATGAAATGTCATATATTTATTGTGTACGTTTGTGATGGGATGTAACATAATTGAAGTAGTAATTCAAAAGTTATGGTTAGGAATTTTAAATAAATTTAAAGTCAGAGTTTAGTAATTAACTTCTAAGAGTTAAGCAGTTGTGTGATAATCTGTGGGTAGACTCATTTAGCGACCAAGAAGGGACTCACTCAGGCCCCTTAAGAAAGTCTCTGACAAACCAAAGGGAAGATAATTTTAGTAAACAATTCAGAAGGAGAAATGTGAACTCATTATGAACTTGTAAGGGTGAGTCCTGGGTAGTGTAGAACCTGTCACGATCTTTCTCTAAATAGTGCCATACGATTTTACGTTATGCATAGGAATCTTAGAAGAGTCCATTTCCGTCCTCCACAGCCTTTGTCTCATTCTGGTTTGCTTCTGTATATCCCATTAACCTCCCAACGCATTTCTATAATGTTTACTTTAGGAAGATGATGTATTTTATGCTTCCCCATACATTTGCTGTTTCTCGTGACCATTATTCCTTTGTGTAAATGCAGATTTTCATCTTGTATGATTTCTCTTCTGCCTGAGAAACTTTCTTTAACATTTTTTATAATTCAGCATTGCTGGTGATGAATTCTCTTGGCTTTTTTTTTTTTTTGCCTTAAATCTAAAAAAAGCCTTTATTTTCATTTTATTGCTTAAAGACATCGTCCCTGGGTAAAGAAATCCAGCACTCAGAACTTGAAAGACGTCTCTGCACGGTGATAGGTTTCCTGGTGGCTCAGATGGTAAAAGTGTCTGCCTGCAATGCAGGAGACTGGAGTTTGATTCCTGGGTTGGGAAGATCCCCTGGAGAAGGAAATGGCAACCCACTCCAGTATTCTTGACTGGAAAATTCCATGGATGGAGGAGCCTGGCGGGCTACAGTCCAAGAGGCTGCAAAGAGTCGGACACAACTGAGCGACTTCAATGCAGTGTGATAGGCTTGCATGTTTCTGAGGAGATGTCTGCTGTCAGTCTTATCTTTGTTCTGTGATTCGTTTTTTTCAATCTGTGGCTGCTTTTAATATTATTTGCTGAATTTCAACAATTAGATTAAAACCAATGCTATCAATATTTGGCATGGTTTTCTTAAGTTTATTCTGCTTGAGGTTCTTGAAGTTCTAGGTCTGTGGGTTTATACTTCTCATCAAATTTAGGAAATTTTGGCTTTTTTTTTTTTTTTTTTGGCTTAAAACAACATCAGTTTATTGTCTTACACTTCTTGAGGCTGGGCTCCCCCTGAGGCCTGTAGGAGAGGATTATTCTTTGTCTCTTCCAATTTCTGGTGTTCTCCTGGGAATCCTTGATGTTCTTGACTTGGAGACACATCACTTGGATCTCTGCCTCTGTTGGACAGAGGACAGACATAGCATTGTCCTTGTGTCTGTCTAGGTCTCTTTTCTTCTTGTTAGGACATGAGTCACATTGGACTTTCGTCCCCCTCCACTCCAGTAAGACCTCTCCTAACTAATTACATTCGGTTATCCTCTGTGCAAAGAAGATCGCATTTCCAGGTGCTGGGGACTGAGGACTTCTACATACGTTTTTCGAGTGTGAAAATTCAACTCATAACAGGGAAAGAATTGAAGATGTAAGTGAGAGACTCCCGAGTTTAGTTTTCTGTAAGAAAAATGGAAAATGTAAAATCCATGAGCAAAATTAAGTGGTATATGATGCTCAGTTTTTAGCCCTTTACATTGTATTTCCAGTTTACTTTCTTAAATCTAGGCAATGTTTCCATATATTCTTTCTTTTCACCAGCTGCTATGGTAATATTCTTCCTCTGTATGCATATTTCTATTGCATTTCCCTGGATTTAATAATAATAAGCATTACCAATAGTGAGATAAGAATGATAAGGTGTTTCCTACACAAAATTTTTATGATTATCTCACTTGGAAAAAGGAGAAATAAAAGATTAGAGGAATACGTTTTGTTTTAGAACGTTATGTTGAATACATCAGTTAAAATCAGTGTGCGGCTACTGCACAGCATGATATGGCCATGAAGATACACAAGCAAGGTTAAACATTTGAACCAAAAATGACCCTCAGATCTCTGAGCAGTTCTCAGATGTATTGCTATTATTCTTCTAATTTTCTGTCTCCTTTTTCTCCTTTGAACTACAGTTACATGTATGTTGAACTGCTTGATGTTCTTTTGAGTCAGTGACTGAGTTCTCATCTTTTCTCTCATTGTGGTTCATTTTACCAGTTTTGTACTGCTGTGTCTTCTAGTTTATTGGTGCATTTTCTGCCATGTGTAATCTGCTTTTGATTCCACTCCATTTTTCATTTCAGATTGTATCTTTCATTTCAAGAAGTTTCAATTTGGTATTTTTATGTCTTCTGGCCTTTTTGTTTATCTTCTTAAACGCACAGAGCATAGTTACATTAGGTAATGTACTTGTTTATAAATTCTGTCACCTCTGTTACTTCTGGGCTCATTCCTATCGATTGTTTTCATTACGGGTTGTATTTTCTGCCTTTTGCATATTGGTGATGTTGTTCCTAAAATAAAGTTTATTGTTTTTTTTTTAAATCACAGTTTAGAGTTATAAAACAATTATAAAAATGAAATAGTATGGGTTCTCACATAATCCACAGTTTCCCCTATTAGCCTCTTACATGAATATGGCACCTTTGTTACAAGTAATGAACCAATGTTGATAAATCATTATTGACTGATTCAGATTTCTTTAGTTTTTACCGAATGCTCTTCTTCTGTTCCATGATCCCATCCAGAATACACATTACATTTCGTCTTCATGTCTCCTTAAGTTCCTCTTGGCTGTGACAGTCTCAGACTCTTTTCGTTTTTGGTGACCTTGGCAGTCTTGAGGAGTGCTGGTCAGGTGTTTTGTAGAACATCTAAATTGGGATTTATCTGCAGTTTTTCTCATGATTAGATTGAGTTTATGGGTTTTGGGGGCAGAAAACCAGAGGTGAAAATACCATTTTCATTTCACTGAATTAAGGACACACCCTGTCAACGTGACTTAACACTATTCACGCATACATTTTAATCTCCCGGCTGATACCCTGCTTGTCAGGTTTCTTGGTAAAGTTACTCTCCTTTTCCCCTTCCTTTCCCTACTGAATGCTCTGTGCAGCCCGCACTGACGGAGAAACGAGTTATATTCTATTTCCTTGAGGGCAGAGTGTCTCCATCAATTACTTGGAGTTCTCCTGCATAGGAGATTTGCCTCTTCTCCCATATTTGTTTTGTTCACTCCTTTATTTATATTAGTGTGAAGTCAAGGATATATATTTTATACTTGGAGTTATAGTCCAATGCTCAATTTATTTTGCTACTCAAATGTGCCAGTTTTCACCATTGGGAGTTTTCTTTTTTTTTCTGGCTGGCTCTTACTTCTTTTGGCGTACCCACTGTGCTGGACTTTTGTTTTCTTTTAGCATTAACTTACTTTCTGGAAGACTAAGATGCTTCAGGCTCATTCATCTTCCGTGTTTCCTGCCCCATTTCTAGAATCAGCCCTTTAATCAAGGAGTTCTTCTTTCTTTAATTGAAGCATTAGGAACCCAGATCTCTGTGCTAGATGAGCTTATTGCTATTGGCATAGCTGCTTTTAGCCCTTCTCCTCTGACAGAACAAGGAAATACGAGCATATGCGTGCATGCGTGCTAAGTTGCCTCAGTCGTGTCGACTCTCTGCGACCCTATGGACCGTAGCCTGCCAGGCTCCTCAGTCCATGGGATTCTCCAGGCAAGATTACTGGAGTGCCCTCATCCTGGGGATCTTCCTGACTTAGGGATTGAACCCGTGTCTCTTGCATCTCCTGCGTTGGCAGGTGGGTTCTTTACCACTAGCACCGCCTGGGAAGCATACATACACGTACCTAATGAATATTTGTGTGTGTGTAAGTGAAGCGAGATATGCAGTCATGCTGTCTCCAACTGTAGTTCACTAGCGTGTGGATCGTCCTAACCTCCTCTGCCTGCTCATCTGTAAACACCCACTCCAGCAGAGAAATCCGACTCCCACTATCTGCCGTCCATTTAGTTAATTGTCTAAACTTTGTATGCTAAGTCACTTCAGTTGTGTCCGACTCTGTGTGACCCCATAGACGGCAGCCCACCAGGCTCTGCTGTCCCTTGGATTCTCCAGGCAAGAACACTGGAGTGGGATGCCATTTCCTTCTCCAATGCATGAAAGTGAAAAGTGAAAGTGAAGTCGCTCAGTCGTGTCTGACTCTTCGCGACCCCGTGTACTGCAGCCTACCAGGCTCCTCTGTCCATGGGATTCTCCAGGCAAGAGTACTGGAGTGGGGTGCCATTGCCATGCATGTTAATATCAGAATGCTTAACCTGTACCCTGGGGGAAATGAGGTGATCAGCTAGTGTATAGTGCTTGGGTACAGTTTCTTTAGCCCTCAGTTTTAGAGATTCTGCTTATTTCCAAAGTGACTTAGGGCAGAAAGAGCCCTTTCCCCTGCCTCAAAGAGGAGACTTACACATCCGTAATAGAGTTTGATTGTTTTGCCACACTCTGCATTCTGCCTTGAGATTCTGCAACCACCTAAATGATTTTTTAAAATGTGCACATAGTAAGCTTCATTCTTTGTATTGTAAGGGTCTATGTTGTTCACTCAGTCATGTCTGACTCTTTGCAGTCCCATGAGCTGCAGCACACCAGGCTTCCCTGTCCTCCACCATCTCCTGGAGTTTTCTCAAACTCATGCCATTGAGTTGGTGATGCCATCCCACCATCTCATCCTCCGTTGCCCCCTTCTCCTCCTGCCCTCATCTTTCCTGGCATCAGGGTCTTTTCCAATGAGTCGGCTCTTTGTAAGCCTCTATGGTTTTTGACAAATGCTGTGTCACGTGTCCACGTTTACAGTATCATGGTTGTTTCACTGCCCTGAAAAATGCCCTGACGTTTCACCCCTTCATCCCGCCTTCCCTCTCTTGAGACCTCTGGCTGCTCTCTTTCTCCTGTCTCCATAGTTTTGCCTTTTTGAGAACATTACAAGTAGACTCATACAGATGTATCTCTTTCATATTGGTTTCTTTCATTTAGTAATTTGCATTTAAGAGTCTAACATTTTTTTCATAGCTTGATAGCTCATTTCTTTTCATTGCTGAATATCATTCTGTGGTAGGGAGGTACCACAGTTTCTTTATCCATCAAAGGACCTATTGTTTCTGCTTGTTTTGGTGGTTATGAATAAAGCTGTTGTAAACATTATCAAGCTTTTTGGGTAAACATAAGTTTTCAAGTCAACTGGGTAACTGGGTGCATGATTGCTGAATCGTATGTTTAGCTTTGTGGAACATAAGGCTATGTTTAAATTGTGGGAAGAAAACAACAACAAAAAAAACCCAAAAAACCCTGCCAAACTGTCTTCCAAAGTGGCCACACCATTTTGCATTTTTACCAGCAGTGAATGAGTTCCTACCGCGCTGCATCTTTGCTAGCATTTGGGATTGTCAGGCTTTTGGATTTCAGCCATTCCAACATACCGTGTAAGTGGCGTCACGTCGTTATTTTAATTCGCAGTTTCCTAATGATGTATGATCTTGAGCATCTTTTCACGTGTTGTTTACCATCTGTGTGTCTTCTTTGGTGAGGTATCTGTTCAGCTCTTTTGCCAATTTCTTAATTGAGTTGTTTTCTTATTGTTGAGTTTTAAGAATTCTTTTTTATATTTTGGATACAAGTTCTTTATCCAGCATATGTTTTTACAAATATTTGCAAAATGCTTTCATTTTTGTTGTTGGTAAATTTGTTTGTTTCATTCTTGCTCCTGAAGGGAATTCTTTACTGAGTATGCTGCTCTAGACTGATGGTTCCCTTTCCCTTCCCCTCTGAAGGTACTTCTGTGTTGTTTTATGGCTTCCCTTGCTGTTGTCGAGAATTCTGCAGTGATGCTAATGTTCCTTTGTAAGGGGATGTGTATTTTTTCTCTGGTTGCTTTTGGGGTCTCATCATTACCTTTTTCTTCTTGTTCCATTTTTCTGTCTGGGTATGTTTTTCCTGCTGATCCTGTTTGGAAAGTGTTTTGCTACCTAAAGTTGTGAATTCATGTTTTTAATTAGTTATGTCGCATTTTCAGTGATTATCCTTTAAATGTTGTCTCTCCCCTATTGTCTCCATTCTTCCCTTGAATAAATATGTTAGATCTTCTCTTTCTGTTTTCTTAGTCTCTGTTTTATACGTCCATTCTTTGCTTTATTCTGGGAAAGCTGGGTAAATTCTTCAGATATATAATTATCTTTTCACTTTTTGCTTACTTTATTATTCACCCCACCTACTTAGTTTTATGTTTCAGCAATTATATTTTGACTTCTAGAATTTCCAGTTGCTTTTCTCCTCAGATATTTTTGGTCATTTCTAACAATTTGTTGTTGTTGTTATATACTCAACTTTGGGAAGAATTGTTTTATTTCTTTAAAACTTCTGTACCTGGCTCTTGGATAGCCTGAATCTGACAATTTCAACCTCTTCCGTTCTCAGAGGGTGTTTGAAGTGTGGGTTTTATTATAATTTAGGTGTGGTGAGGCTGACAAAGCAGGAGATGACTGCAGCAGTGGAGAAGGTGACTTGTTACAGTTCCCAAGGGGCAGGGAAATGCCATGTGGGGGCTGCCCAGGGAGGCGCCGGGAGGCAGCGTGAGCAAGTCGAACTGCAGGCAGGAAGGAGCCTCGCTGCTGTGGTTTCTGTGCAAAAAGCTTACATGGCACAGTAAGCAGGCAGCAGGCTTCAGCTTGGCTAGTTTGAATAATTTCCACAGGCTCTGGCAGGGAGGCCCTGTCCCTGGTTGGTTGGTACCATCCTGGAGTGATGAGGGCTGGAGATGCTGGCCTGGAGTTTGTCATCAGAAGAGGTGGGGGTTGTGTGGACTCTGGCCTGGTAATTTTTGTTCATATGAAAGGTGCACTGGAGGGCAAACTTATCATCTCCAGGAATCGGCTAGCCCTGAGAGGGACTGTTTGCCCAGGGTCAGTAGGGCCCCAGATGTCTAAACAGCAGAGGGAAAAGACATGTTTTCTACCGAAAGACACGTCTCTGACTCTGTGAGCTTGCTTGTCTTCCTTTGTGTTTGGCGATCTTTGATCTTAAGTTATGGCTGAACTGGGGACTCTTTCCTTCAGAAAGCATTTGCTTCTGCCCTGGGGGTAGCTGAGGGGCTCATGGGAACGGTGACCACTTTGGAGTCCCTGGAGACGCTCAGAGCAGGGGCTCTGGCTCAGCAGCTGCCCTCCAAGTTCAATATCCTGGTAGCATCTTTGCTGTGTTGCCCTGGGCTCCTGATAACTTTATGCCCTGCTGTTTACAGGTCAGGCCTGCTCTGCATCTCCACCCCTCTGGCTCCCTGCTTCTCTGGTCCTGGTTCTCTGCCTCTGTAGGTTCCGTGGTTCCTGTTTTCTGGGTGTTGCTACACAAGCAGACCTTGAAGGTATTGTGGGTTCAGTTCCAGACTGCCGTGATAAGGCGAATCTCACAAAAAAGTGCATTACTCAAATGTTTTGGTTTCCCTGTGCATATAAAAGTTCTGTTTAGACTATACCATTGTCTGTTAAGTGTGAAGTAGCCTTAGTCTGGAAAAACAATGTGCATCCCTTAAATAAAAAATACTTTATTGCTAAAAATGCTATCATCCAAGCCTTCAGTGAATGGTAACATCAAAGATCACAGATCACTATAACAAATATAACAGTAATAATAAACACGTTTGGAATACAAGAAAATGACCAAAACACGACACAGAGACATGAAGGAGCAAATGCCGCTGAAACAGCAGCGCCGTTAGACTTGCACAGTGTGGGCTTGGCGCAGACCTTCGCAGTTTTTTTTTAAAGCTAAATCTGTGAAACATCATATGAACCGTAGCCCACCAGGCTCCTCTGTCCATGGGATTCTCCAGGCAAGAATACTGGAGTGGGCTGCCATGCCTTCCTCTAGGGGATCTTTCCAGCCCATGGATCAAACCCTCATCTCTGACATCTCCTACATTGGTAGGCAGGTTCTTCACCACTAACGCCACCTGGGGAGCCCAGACTTTATAATAAATCCAAGTGCAGTAGAAAGGTGAAGGGGGTGTGCCTGTCCTGCCTTCGGTACACGGAGGCACTGATTTCTCTTCCCTCTGGTTGCTGATTGATGCAAATCCTGCTCATATTTTAAAACTTTCCATGGAGTGGGGAGGCAGCTGAGAAGTGGGCTGTCTCTAGGTCATTCTACCTTTGATGAGACCAACAGTGTCTCAAAGGACACGTCCCATCCCAGGTCTAATTGTTGTGGCGTGGAGGGCCCTTTAGAAGACAGTCTTTGATGTCTGAATCTCATCCCATTCCATGACCGATCTCACTGCCTCCCTGGCCCTAACTGACCGCCCCGACCTTCCACCTGAGTTGCCGCAGTGGCCTCCTTGATGGTCTCCTTGCTCCCATCCTTACCCACTTCGGTCTGTTTCCAATATGGTAGCTGGAGGGATCCTGTTAAACCCTAAATCAGATCACTCTTGTCCTTACAACCTTTGAATTGCTTTCTATCTCACGTAGAAGAAAGTAAAGTCGCTCAGTCATGTCCAACTCTTTGCGACCCCATGGACTGTAGCCTACAAGGATTCTCTGTCCATGGGATTTTCCAGGCAAGAATACTGGAGTGGGTTGCCATTTCCTTCTCCAGGGGATCTTCCCAACTCAGGGATGGAACCTGGGTCTCCCTCATTGTAGGCAGACACTTTACTGTCTGAGCCACCAGGGAAGTCAAACATTTTTACAGAGACCCAAAGGCCCCAGGTAACACCCTCCCCTGCCTCTTCTCATGCCTTCTCTCACTCACCTCCTCCTGTGGATGCTTCCTGGGCTCCGTGCAGTGCAGGGACCATGCTGGGCCTGCTCTTGCCTCAGAGCCTTTGCACTGGCCATGCCGGCTGCATGCGGTGCCTTCCTCCGACTTTGGCATGACTTATGTGCTGTCCTATCAGCTGCTTGCTCACAAGTGTCACATCCTCAGAGGGACCATCCTCTGCCACCCCAGTGTAAAACTGCAACCGACCCCACGCTCCCTCGTCCCATTCTGCTTTATTATTTTCTTTCTTAACACTTAGTGTCATCTTACGTACTGTATATTTTATCTTGTAAAAAATCAACTTTATCGGGATGGGACTTACATGTGGTATTAATAAAATGTAACGCTGTGTAAGTATGCAGTTAGATGACTTTTGCCAAATGGATTCATCAGTGTAACCATTGCTGAGGTCTAGAGAGGGCATGTCTATCACCAACAACTCCCCGTAGGTCCCTCTGCTACTTTCAGTAACAGCTTGAGGATCTGATGACGGTCACCATCAATGCTTGCCTTTTCTAGAACGTCATGTAAATGGAGTCAGTCTGTATGAACTTGGTTGTCTGGCTTATTTTATTCAGCCTCATGTTTCTGAGCTCCATCTAGGTTACAGTGGGGCTTCCATGGTAGCTCAGATGGTAAAGCGTCTGCCTGCAACGTGGGAGACCCAGGTTCGATCCCTGGGTCGGGAGGATCCCCTGGAGAAGGAAATGGCACCCCACTCCAGTACTCTTGCGTGGAAAATCCCATGGACAGAGGAGCCTGGCAGGCTACAGTCCATGGGATTGCAAAGAGTTGGACACGACTGAGCATTCACACACTAGGTTACAGCACATATCTGTAATGGTAACTAGTCACTGGTTATGATGATTAGCTGATCAGTCTTTTTTTATCGCTGAGTGGTATCTCCTTGCATGGATGTTCTATAGTCTGTTCATTTACATGCTGATCGGCACTTGGATTTTCCAGGTTTTATTGATTATGAGTAAAGCTTCTCTGAATGTTCACGTGTGGCCATATGTCTCATTTGCTTTGGGTAAATGCCTAAGGGTGGACTTGCTTGCTCATTGCGCAAGTCTATATTTACCCTTTTGAGAAGCTGCCCAACAGTTACTGAAAGGGATGGCACCGTTCTGGATTTCCACCAGGACTGTGCGGGTTGCAGCTGTTCCGCATTCTTTTGACACTGGGGGTCCTTAGTGTCTCTCATTTCAGGTGTTCCGGGTGTCGTCTTCTCATTTCAATTTCCATTTCCTGGTGACTAGTAATATTGAATATCTTTTCATGTTCTTTCTAGCCATTTGTAAATCTTCTTTTGTGAACTATTATTTCATGTTTTCTCCTTGTTTTTAAATTTTGTGTCTTCTTCTTATTGAGTTGTAATATATTGACATATTAATAATTATTGTCTGGACACAAGTCTTTTTAGATATATGAATTGCCAATATTTTCTCCCACTGTATGTATTACCTACTGGAGAAGACAATGGCAACCCACTCCAGTACTCTTGCCTGGAAAATCCCATGGACAGAGGAGCCTAGTAGGCTAAAGTCCATGGGGTCGCAAAGAGTCAGACACGACTGAGCAACTTCCCTTTCCTATGTATTACCTTTTAATTTTACTAGCAGTAATTTTACAAAGAGCAGAACTTTTCATTTTATTGAAGCTAAGCTTATCAAATTGCTTTCTTTTATGGTTAATGTTTTTTGTGTCCTGTGTAAGAAATTTTTTGTGTAATCTATGGTGGTAAAGATTTTCTCCTAACAGTCAGTGTACTTTTTGTATCTTTTCCCTCCACCCATTAAAACACAAGCTCCTTGAGGTGGAGATTTTTTTTTAAATTTATTGTTCAATCCCCAGTATTGCATCAGTTCATCATTCATAGTAGGCTCTCAGTAAATATTTGTTGTTGTTGATCAGTCTCTCAGTTGCTTCTGACTCTTTGTGACCCCATGGACTGCAGCATGCCTGGCCTCCCTGTCCTTCACCATCTCCAGGAGCTTGCTCAAACTCATGTCCATTGAGTCGCTGATGCCATCCAACTATCTCATCCTCTTTTGTTCCCTTGTCCTCCTGCCTTCGATGTTTCCCAGCATCAGGGTCTTTTCAAATGAGCCAGCTCTTCACATCAGGTGGCCAAAGCATTGGAGCTTCAGCTTCAGCATCAGTCCTTCCAATGAATATTCAAGACTGATTTCCTTTAAGATGGACTGGTTTGATCTCCTTGCAGTCCAAGGGACTCTCAAGAGTCTTCTCCAACACCACAGTTCAAAAGCATCAGTTCTTCAGTGTTCAGCTTTCTTTATGGTCCAGCTCTCACATCCATACGTGCCTACTGGAGAAACCATAGCTTTGACAAGACAGACTTTTGTCAGCAAAGTAATGTTGTCTGCTTTTTATTATGCTGTCTAGGTTTGTCATAGCTTTTCTTCCAAGGGGCAGGCATCCTTTAATTTCATGGCTGCAGTCACCATCTGCAGTGATTTTGGAGCCCAAGAATATAAAGTCTGTTACTGCTTCCATTGTTTCCCCATTATTTGCCATGAAGTGACAGGACCAGATGCCATGATCTTCATTTTTTGAATGTTGAGTTTTAAGCTGGCTTTTTCACTCTGCTCTTTCACCGCCATCAAGAGACTCTTTAGTTCCTCTTTGCTTTCTGCCATAATGCAGAAAGGTGTCATCTGCATATCTGAGGTTATTGGTATTTCTCCTGGCAATCATGATTCCAGCTTGTGCTTCATCCAGTCCAGCATTTCTCATGATGTACTCTGCATGTAAGTTAAATAAGCAGGGTGACAATATACAGCCTTGACATATTCCTTTCCCAGTTTGGACCCAGTCTGTTGTTCCATGTCCAGTTCTAACTATTGCTTCTGACCTGCATACAGGTTTTGCAGGAGGCAGGTAAGGTTGTCTGGTATTCCCATCTCTTGAAGAATTTTCCTCAGTTTGTTGTGATCTACACAGTCAAAGGCTTTAGTGTAGTCAATGAAGCAGAAGTAGATTTTTTTCTGGAATTTTCTTGCTTTTTCTACAATCCAATGGATGTTGGCAATTTGATCTCTGGTTCCTCTGCCTTTTCTAAAACCAGTTTGAACATCTGGAAGTCCTTGGTTCATATACTTTTGAAGCCTATAATGGAGAATTTTGAGCATTATTTTGCTAGCATGTGAAATGAATGCAATTGTGCGATAGTTTGAACATTCTGTGGCATTGCCCTTCTTTGGGATTGGAATGAAAACTGACCTTTTCCAGCCACTGCTGAGTTTTCCAAATTTGCTGGCATATTGAGTGCAGCACTTTCACACACTGATCTTTTAGGATTTGAAATAGCTCAACTGGAATTCCATCACCTCCACTAGCTTTGTTCGTAGTGATGCTTCCTAAGGCCTACTTGACTTCATACCCCAAGATGTCTGGCTCTAGGTGAGTGATCACACCATCGTGGTTATCTGGGTCATGAAGATCTTTTTTGTACAGTTCTTCTGTGTATGCTTGCCACCTCTTCTTAATATCTTCTGCTTCTGTTAGGTCCATACCATTTCTGTCCTTTATTGTGCCCATCTTTGCATGAAATCCTTCCCTTGATATCTCTAATTTTCTTGAAGAGATCTCTAGTCTTTCCCATTCTATTGTTTTCCTCTGTTTCTTTGCATTGTTCACTTAGGAAGGCATTCTTACCTCTTCTTGCTATTCTTTGGTACTCTGGATTCAAATGGGTGTATCTTTTCTTTTCTCTTTGGCCTTTTGCTTCTTTTCTTTTCTGAGCTATTTGTAAGGCCTCCTCTAGCAACCATTTTGCCTTTTTCATTTCTTTTTCTTTTTTGTAGTTTCTTTTTTTTTTTTTATTTTATTTTTAAACTTTACATAATTGTATTAGTTTTGCCAAATATCAAAATGAATCCATCACAGGTATACATGTGCTCCCCATCCTGAACCCTCCTCCCTCCTCCCTCCCCATACCACCCCTCTAGGTCATCCCAGTGCACTAGCCCCAAGCATCCAGTATCGTGCATTGAACCTGGACTGGCATCTCGTTTCGTACATGATATTTTACATGTTTCAATGCCATTCTCCCAAATCTTCCCACCCTCTCCCTCTCCCACAGAGTCCATAAGACTGTTCCATACATCACTGTTTCTTTTGCTGTCTCGTACACAGGGTTATTGTTATCATCTTTCTAAATTCCATATATATGCGTTAGTATACTGTATTGGTGTTTTTCCTTCTGGCTTACTTCACTCTGTATAATAGGCTCCAGTTTCATCCACCTCATTAGAACTGATTCAAATGAATTCTTTTTAATGGCTGAGTAATACTCCATTGTATATATGTACCACAGCTTTCTTATCCATTCATCCCTCTTACACTGTTGGTGGGAATGCAAACTAGTACAGCCACTATGGAGAACAGTGTGGAGATTCCTTAAAAAACTGGAAATAGAACTGCCTTATGATCCAGCAATCCCACTGCTGGGCATACACACTGAGGAAACCAGAAGGGAAAGAGACACATGTACCCCAATGTTCATCGCAGCACTGTTTATAATAGCCAGGACATGGAAGCAACCTAGATGTCCATCAGCAGATGAATGGATAAGAATGCATTTCTTTTTCTATGGGATGGTCTTGATCCCTGCCTCCTGTACAGTGCCACAAACCTCCATCCGTAGTTCTTCAGGCACTCTGTCTATCAGATCTAATCCCTTCAATCTACTAGTCACTTCTACTGTATAGTCATAAGGGATTTGATTTAGGTCATACCTAAATGGTCTAGTGGTTTTCCCTACTTTCTTCAATTTAAGTCCGAATTTGGCAATAAGGAGCTCATGATCTGAGCCACAGTCAACTCCTGGTCTTGTTTTTTCTGTCTGTATAGAGCTTTGTCTTCGGCTGCAAAGAATATAATCAATCTGATTTCGGTATTGACCATCTGGTGATGTCCATGTGTAGAGTCATCTCTTGTGTTGTTGGAAAAGGGGGTTTGCTATGACCAATGTGTTCTCTTGGCAAAGCTGTGTTAGCCTTTGCCCTGCTTCATTTTGTACTCCAGGGCCAAATTTGCCTGTTACTCCAGGTGTTTCTTGACTTCCTACTTTTGCATTCCAGTCCCCTATGATGAAAAGGACATCTTTTTTTTTTTTTGGTGTTAGTTCTAGAAGATCTTGTAGGCCTTCATAGAACTGTTCAACTTCAGCTTCTTTGGCATTAGTGGTTTGGGCATAGATTTGGATTACTGTGATATTGAATGGTTGGCCTTGGGAATGAATAGAGATCATTCTGTCATTTTTGAGATTGCATCCAAGTACTGCCTTTTGAACTCTTTTGTTGACTATGATGGCTACTCCAATTATGTAAGGGATTCTTGCCCACAGTAGTACATATAATGGCCATCTGAATTAAATTCACCCATTCCAGTCCATTTTAATTCATTGATTCCTGAAATGTTGATGTTCACTCTTGCCATCTCCTGTTTGACCACTTTCAATTTACCTTGATTCATGAACCTAACATTCCAGGTTCCTATGCAATACTGTTCTTTACAGTGTTGAATTTTACTGGATGAATGAATGTTTTAAGAATTTTCTTACACATGTGTATATAAACAACACGTTAGATTATTTTGCATATTTTATAAGGTAATATAGTGGATATGAGCTGAAGTTAGAAGCACAGTGGTTCCAGGTATAAATAGAATATATTTATTTTTATATATAATATTGTCATATAAATGAAGCTCAGTCTATTTATTTGCTCTCTTGTTGAGATGGCTATTTCCAGTTTTTCATTAATATGCTATTAATAATGTGAAAGTGACTTTACCTGTGTGTGAATATGTTTCGTATGACACCTGCTTTGAGGGGTTGATAATCTTGCTTACCTGATGTGAGAAAATCAGTCTCCCCCATAGCGTTAGTACATTGAAATAGGCTCCTTTTAAAGGAAATTTTGCAGTATGTACCAAAATTAAATATATATACATTTAAAGACTCAACAGTTTTACTTCCAGCAATTTGTCTTGTAAAAATACTTGCATCACTATGTAAAGTTAAATGCACAAATTTTTTTTTATTGAAGTATCATCTGTAATAAATGATAGAATACAAAGAGAAGTTTGTCTTTAAAAATTGCATTAGTTACATGTATTAATATGCAAGAATCTCAATCTGTTAAATGAAAAAGGCGAACTTCAAAACAGTACCTTGAGTATAATGCCATCTTTGTAAAATTTTGCATGTTTGTCAAAGAAATCATTGACTTTTCATCAAGTTATTGCTGGTAATCATCTCTGGGGAGGAGATTATGAGAGAATTTTATTTCCTGTTTCAGTATTTTTGTATTGCTTGACTTTTATTTTTTAAGGAAAAATGATGACTAGGTATTTTATATTATTAATAGAAAAAATAATGCTATCACTATTTTGGGGAAAATGTGCTTCATTGAGAGAATTGTTTTTCAAAGTTTCCAATGAATGGGCTTCCCTGGTGGCTCAGACAGTGAAGAATCTGCCTGCAATGTGGAAGACCTGGGTTCGATCCCTGGGTTGGGAAGATCCCCTGGAGGAGGGCATGGCAACCCACTCCAGTGTTCTCGCCTGGAGAAACCCCGTGGACAGAAGAGCCTGGTGGGTTGCAGTCCATGGGGCTGCAAAGAGTTGGAACCACTGAGCACTAAGCACAGCACAAGGCATGAATAACTCTTTGTTTCTCATTTGAGATAGTGTAGCATGCTTCTTAGAACTCATCCTACGGGATGGTGTTTATCACCTTCATTGTTGAAGTTAATACTTGAATGTCTTCCGTGGCCTAATTTTCATTTGTTGAGTTATCTTGTAATTTTGGTTTTGAAACAGATATACCTTTATATATTGGGTTGGCCAAAAATTTCATTTAGGTTTTTCTATACGATGTTACTTACGAAAGTTTGTGGTTTAAAGACAATTTCAAGTAGACATCTCCTAAACATTTTTAGGAAGTTTAGGAAAGGCAATGAAGGGTAGGGGCCAGTAGGTAGGTGTGAGAAGAGGGGGAGGAGATTGAGGGAGGAAGTTGGAAAAGGTTGAAGAGCGAAGCAATACCTGACGGGAAGATTAAAAAGATTTATTTGTGTTCAAGCTGAGATCAAAGCTGTACATTTGTAACTAGTGCAGAGAGGGGAAGTAAATCTATTTTCAAACTGTTTCTTAGACATCGGAGGAGAGACTTTTTGGAAAGAGAACTATAACATACTAGCTGCCTTTGAATTTTATTCGCTGAACAGATTTACTTACTGTTTACAACGAAGGACCTGACAATGAATCTTGGCTGTTAAGACATGGTTAGAGGCGAGAAGCAAATGAATATGAAAGCAATCCTATAGCAGAAGCAGGGGATTTCTTATTCAGGACATTATTCTGATAAATGCAAAGAACAGTGACCATTATTTATAATTAGTACTTGATTTATGACCCTGTTTCTTTCTATACTGTCTGCAAAAGTACAATTTATTTTTCTGTGTGCACCCTGGTAACCTGTTTAGAATGAGTCAATCTGGAGACATTTCTGGTAAAAAAAAAAATTTGTTTTTATAAGTTAAGTTCATCCAACATTTCTGTTTATCCTTCTTATTGCAAACCATTGCAGTTGGAGAACCAGCGACATAGTTATGTTATAAAAGAGCCTCATTTGGAAGAGCACAGTATGTGGCAAATATTATGTATTGATGTATAATGAAAATTGCAGTGATTTCATTAATAAATTACAACTCCTAAAGATCCCTATTTATCAGCTATGTTGATAATGAGGGTTGAATTTTTCCCTGAAGGCCTTCATATCAGTTGGGCCACTCTGTTCCTTTTAAAATTATCTCATTCATTTTTAGGTTTGCATTGGCATTCCAAGGTTGTGCCGCATGTTTCTGTCAACAGAGGTGGGATGATAAGCCCCTTTTCTTACTGTAATCTCCTTCATTGTCCTTTCTGGTTGCATCACTGAGGCATGAGCTCAAATGTCCCTTGGTGCCTTGGTCCTTTTCCTTTGGAGCAAGGGTCACAGTCATATGAATTGCTTTGGGGTCTCTTGTCATACGTTGGAATCTGCTGCAGGGCCAGACTCAGCAGAGATCCACCTGAGAACTGGATCCACCTGTCTCGTGCCCCCGTACTCGTAATACTGAGCAGGGTGACGACCTCGCCGTAACATGCAACCGAAGATACGACCAAAGAACAGAGAGTGGTTAGAAAAAGGGAGATTGGCAGGAGAGGAAACAGAAGGAAAGTGGTGGTTGAGGGAAATTTAAGACCACAGCCCCTGATGTCATCACTTTTCAAACTGCACGATGCACTACAAAGCCATAGGATTTCAAAGATTTTCATGTCGATATGCTTTATTCCATTTTATTTGTCTGAATAAGGGGCTCATAATGACACAGTTGATTTATGTTAGGAGCTGGACTGAGTTAGTTTGTATAGGGCTGCATGGAAGGCACTGACAGTCAAGAGCCAGGTATCCTATCCTATGGGATGACTCACATGAACTAGGAGATGGGTAACGCAATGACTTGTCCTCACTAAACAGAAGCACTGGAGGCTTCTCTTTCCTAGTGGAAGTTTCTATCTATTTTTCACACTTACTGGTAAATAATGTACAGTTGAAGTATGGATAAGCATTGACAGCTGTGGCATAAAATATGGTAAGTTGTATATTGTGAGTTAAGGCATTATCTTTAATGCTTAAATTATTCTCAACATATTAAGGATCAATACAGAATCCCTTGAATACTTGAATAATGTCAGATTAGCTTGAACCAGACATTAATTGAGTAGTGTTGGGGGTGGAAAGTGAAGGGAACCTCAGTTTATCTCCTCAAGGAGCTTAGTCTGTAATTTGGATTGAAGTTGTCATTGGAATGTAGAAAATATCAAAGACGTATAACTCCCAAGGATTTCTGAATTTGAAACTGGACCTTGGGAGTTATATAACATTTTAATGTAGTTCTAAAGTGTAGGTTACCTGGATACCCAGTTACTTGGGAGATGAATAAGACAATAAGGATATAAATATTGAGACAAAGATATATACAGGCACAAGACAAACATTTTTGGCCAACCCAATGCAACCCATGCATGGTACACCCATGCATGCAGCACCTTGTTCTGTTATTCTTTTATTAAATAATTCAGACCTAACATATCTAAAATAATCACACGCCACCACTCAGCTTAAGAAACAGTGTTACCAATAAAATTATTTTTCTGCCATTCCATTACTTTTTCTTCCTCCTCCTTTTGATACAGTTTGTCTTCTCAAGCTTTATGTAAACTCTATCATTCTGTACATACCATTTTACAGTTTGCTTTTGTGATTCAACCTCTCCCCACTCGGATTTATTAATGTAGATATGCTTATTGTAGTGGTAAAGAATCTGCCGGCCGGTGCAGGAGATGTGGGTTGGATCCCTGGGTCAAGAAGATCCCCTGGAGAAATAAATGGCAACCTACTCCAGTATTCTTGCCTGGAGAATCTCATGGACAGAGGAGCCTGGCAGGCTACAGTCCATGGGTCACGAAAAGTCAGGCATGACTGAGTGACCGAGCACACACGCACGCATTTAATTGTAACTTTCGTCTTGACTGCTGTACAGTACTCCACTTCATCATTGTTCATAATACGTCCAACCCTCTTCTGCCAGCCATTTAGGTGGGTTTCAATCTTTCCCCACTGCAGAGCTGCTGTGGACATTGTGCCTCAGGGGCTGTGGCTGGGAGTGAAGATCCCATTTCCTGGACTTGACTTCTCTTGGCCGAGCTCTTCTCTGAATAGATGTCTCAGCTTGTGCTTCCACTGGCACTTTAGGAGTGTTGCCCTTGTTTCTCTTTTCTGCCACTGGCAGATTTCAGTTTTTGTGAGTTTGATTTAATTGCAAAGGTCTGATCATTGAGGTGGTGTGTGCTGCATTGGGATTCTGCTTGGGCTGAGTGGCTTGGTCAGATCCGTTTGTGGTGGTGTTTTCTTAAGAATGTATATAATCTGCAAAAGTAAACAACCCCAATAAAAAAATGGATAGAGAACCTAAATAGAAGATGTACAGTTGGCAAAGAGATACATGAAAAGATGTTCCACGCAGTTAATTGTTAGAAATGCAAGTCAAAATTACAATGAGGCATCATCTCACACCAGTCAGAATGCCCATCATCAAAAAGCCTACAAGTAATAATTGCTGGAGAGGGTGTGGAGAAAGGGGAACACTTCTACTCTACTGGCGGACATGTAAATTGGTGCAGCCACTGTGGAAAACAGTATGGACATTCCCTAAGCTAAAAATAGCTACCATGTGATCCAGCAATCCCACTCCTATGCATGTATCTGGAGAAAACGAATTTGAAAAGATACATGACCACGTGTGTTCATAGCAGCATAATTTACAAGATCTGTGACATAGAAGCAGTCTATATATCCATGAACAGATGAATGGGTAAAGAAGATGTGGTATACGTACACAGTGGAATATTACTCAGTCATCAAAAGAATGAATAATGCCATTTGCAGCAACATGGGGTGGACCTAGAAATTGTCATACGAAGTGGAGTAAGCCCGAATGAGAAAGACAAATATTGTATGATATTACTTATATGTTGAATCTAAAGTATGATGCAAATGAACTTATTTATGAAATAGAAACACATAGAGAAAACAAACTTTGGTTACCAAAGGGGATGGCCAGGGTTGTGGTGGAGCTACATTAGTAGTGTGAAATTAGCAGATACAAACTGCTATATATAAAGTAGATAAACATTAAGGGCCTACTGTATAGCACTTGTTCAGTTGCCAAGTTGTGTCCAACTCTTTTAGACCCCATGGATTGCAGCGTGCCAGACTCCGCTGTCCTCCACTACCTCCTGGAGTTTGCTCAGATTCATGTCCATGAAGACGGTGATGCTATCTAACCATCCCATCCTCTGCCGTCCCCTTCTCCTCTTGCCTTCAATCTTTCCCAGCGTCAACACAGGCAACGATTATTCAATAACTTGTAATAAACTATAATGGAAAAGAAGGTGAAAAAGAAAATTATATATATATATATATATACATGAAACGGAATCGCTTTGTACACCAGAAACTAACACAAGGTTGTAAGTCGACTATTTCACTTAAAAATACAAGCTAAGCAGATGCACCGTGATTACTGTCCCTTCAGCACTGTCCCGTCCCAACGTCCTGCTGGGCCCTTGGAGCCACCCCCCACCCCCGCCCTGATGGTACCTGTGTCCTTGGGACACAGGGTCGGTGTCCCACCAATGTGCTGAGTGAACAGATGTAAACTTATTCCTTGGAAATAAATGTGATGTGCAATATCTGCTTGACACCAAAATGGTCAATAAATTGAACCAGACAGTAATTAGTCTGTCTCATGCTATGAAGCACCCACACTGAGTTATTCTTGGTTCATTTTTACAGACTTGTTTCTATTATGGACAAACAAGCTCAGAGAGGAAGAATTAAGACTGGTAGTTTTATCTTAGCTGAATTTTGTTTTCATAAAGATAAGTGAAAGTGCGCTATTCCATTTTTCTTATTCAATGCTATTATGACATTAAAATCTACGCCCAAAATCAGCCATACTTCTACTGCTCTAATTGCCTTTCATTTTTCTAAATTCTTTTTCAGTTCTTCTGTTCATGTGAATCTGTAGATTTTGTGATTATAATCAGAGTCTATGCAGATTTGTATTCCTCCCCCAGCATATCAAACACACTTACATTAGTGTATATTTCTCCATGTGTCTTTTTAGTGGCTAGATACTCTTGCATTTAAATGATGTACTACGGTGGATGTAACAAATTCTATACTCTTGGCCATTTGTATTCAGTTTTCATTATCAGTGATGCTAAAGTGATTCTCTTGGCTTTTATGTAACTTATGCATCTCTGTATTTAAACATAGGCAGGTAGTCCATTGCATACAGAGGGTTTGCGGGCCTGGTTCTGGAGTCACATTTCCTGGGTTAAATTCTTGTTCTGTTGCATATGGTGTGCCCTCCCTGGAAAGTCATCTGACCCTTGAGTGTCTATGGTGCATCTCTAAAATGGGGAGATTCAAGTAGCTCCACAGGTTGCTATGAAGATTAAATGATAAAATAGAGGAAAGGTGCTTAGGACAGTCTGATACAAAGTGAAAGCTCATTAAAATTTAGCGATTAAACAGCAATATGCACAATAGCCAAGGCATGAAAGCAACCTAAATGTCCATCAACAGAGGAACGGATAAGGAAGATGTGGTACGTACGCACAATGGAATACCGCTCAGCCAGGAAAAAGAATGAAAGAATGCCATTTGCAGCAACATGGATGGACCCAGAGATTATCCTACTGAGTCAGACAGAGAATGACAAACACTGTATGATGTCACTTAGATGCGTAATCTAAAAAAATGATACAAATGGATGGACCCAGAGATGATCCTACTGAGTCAGACAGAGAATGACAAATACTGTATGATGTCACTTAGATGCGTAACCTAAAAAATGATACAAATGAACTTATTTATAAAACAAACTTACAGTTACCAAATGGAAAAGGAAGGAGGGGTGAATTAGAATATTTTGTTGCTGCTGTTCAGTCTCTCAGTCGTGTACGACTCTTTGTGACCCCGTGGACTGCAGCACACCAGGCTTCCCTGTCCTTCACCATCTCCCAGAGCTTGCTCAAACTCATGTCTGTCGAGTCAGTGATGCCACCCAACCATCCTGTCCTCCGTCATCCCCTTCTCCTCCTGCCTGCAATCCTTCCCAGCATCAGGGTCTTTTCTAATGAGTTGGCTGTTTGCACCAGGTGGCCAAAGCACTGAAGCGTCAGCTTCAACATCAGTCCTTCCAGTGAATATTCAGGGTTGGTTTCCTTTAGGATTGACTGGTTTGATTTCCTTACTGTCCAAGGGACTCTCAAGAGTCTTTTCCAGCACCTCAGTTGAAAAGCATCAGTTCTTCAGCACTCAGCCTTCTTTACATGCCTCTCATATCTGTACGTGACCACTGGAAAAACCATAGCTTTGACTATACAAACCTTTGTTGGCAAAGAAATGTCTCTGCTTTTTAAAATGCTGTTTATGTTTGTCATAACTTTTCTTCCAAGGAGCAAGTGTCTTTTAATTTCATGGCTGCAGTCACTGTGTGCAGTGACTTTGGAGCCCAAAAAATAGTCTGTCACTGTTTCCATTGTTTCCCCATCTATTTGCCATAAAGTGATGAGACCGGATGCCATTACCTTAGTTTTTTCAATGTTAAGTTTTAAGCCAGCTTTTTCACTCTCCTCTTTCACCTCCATCAGGCTCTTTGGTTCCTCTTCAGTTTCTGCCATTAGGGTGGTGTCATCTGCATATCTGAGGTTATTGATATTTCTCCCGGCAATCTTGATTCCAGCTTGTGCTTCTTCCAGCCCGGCATTTCGCATGATGTACTCTGCATATAAGTTAAATAAGCAGGGTGACAATACACAGCCTTGACGTACTCCTTTCCCAATTTGGAATTAGTCCATTGTTCCACGTCCGGTTCTAACTGTTGCTTCTTGACCTGCATACAGGTTTTGCAGGAGGCAGGTAGGTGGTCTGGTATTCCCATTTATTAAAGAATTTTCCACAATTTGTTGTGAGCCACACAGTCAAAGGCTTTAGTGTAGTCAATGAAGCAGAAGTAGATGTTTTTCTGGAATTCTCTTGCTTTTTCTATGATCCAAGGGATGTTGGCAGTTTGATCTCTGGTTCCTCTGCCTTTTCTAAATCCAGCTTGTACATCTGGAAGTTCTCAGTTCACATATTGTGGAAGCCTAGCTTGAAGGATTTTGAGCATTACCTTGCTAACATTTGAAATGAGTGCAATCGTGCGGTAGTTTGAACATTCTTTGGCATTGCCTTTCTTTGGGACTGTAGTGAAAACTGACATTTATTTCTTATTTATTTAATTTGGAAATAACTGATACACACTACTATATATAAAAACAGATAAACAGCAAGGGCCCACTATATAGTTTGGGGAACTATATTCGGATCTTTTAATCTATAATGGAAAAGAATCTGGAGAAGAATACGTAGATAAACCTGTGTATATATGTATATGTGCACGCGTGCTCAGTTGCTTCGGTCACGTCTGATTCTTTTTGACGCTATGGACCCCAGCCTTCCAAGCTTCTCCGTTCATGGGCATCTCTAGGCAAGAATACTGAAGTGGGTTGTCACGCCCTCCTCCAGGGGATATTCCTGATCTAGGGATTGAACCCGCATCTCTTATGTCTCCCGCATTGGCAGGTGGATTCTTTACCATTGGTGCCACCTGGGATATATATAATAACTGTATCACTTTGCTGTGTGCCTGAAACCAATGCAGCATTGTAAATTAAGTATGCTTCAATACAAAAAATTAGCTATTAAATAATCCAGATCTTAGGGGGAGGGATGGAGGTATTAATAGGTGGAAGCCTAGATGAAATAAGGTTGACCATAATGATGCTGATAACTGATGAAGCTGGGTGTCAGGCACAAGGGGCTCACTACACTACACTTTCAATTCTTTTATGTGTTTGAAATGTTTTAATAATAGAAAGTGAAAGTGTGCATAATACGAACATTTTTTAGTCACTTTTAAATTTATTATTTTTTTTGCTTTTAGTTATCTTCTTCAGACATGTTTCTTGGAGTGGGGTCACCAGGTGGGATATTTTTACGATCGCTGTTTTGAATATGGCCGAATTGCTTTAGTAAAAGATTGTATGGTGCTATCCACAAGTAAGCCAATTTTATCACAGTCTCAAACAGCATAAGGTATTATCATTACGTGTTTGTCACCCAATTTTATCAGTAAAATTGCATCTCACAGTTATTCCCCCCACTTTTAAAGTCAAGCAGAAACTGTGAGCATTTTGTTTTTAATTTTATTTATTTTTGGCTGCACTGGGTCTTCATGCTGTGTGCGGGCTTTCTCTAGCTGGCGAGTGGGGGCTACTGTGGTTGTGGGGCTCAGGCTTCTCATTGCAGAGGCTTCTCTTCCTCTGGATCTCGGGCTCCAGGGTACGCGGGCCTCAGTAATCCCGGCACGGGGGCGCAGTAGTTGTGGCATGTGGGCCTACTTGCCTCACAGCGTGTGGGATCCTCCTGGACCAGGGATGGAACCTGTGTCTCCTGTATTGGAAGGCGGATTCCTTACCACTGAGGCCCCAGGGAAGCCCGAGCATTTTCTTAATTGTGGTTCCTGCTGGTTATCATTTGCAAAAAAACTATCTGCCCCTGTCCTTGGTCCTTTTATCTGTGAGGATTTGATAGGATTCATTGTATGAAAGCCATATATAATGGTTTGGCGTTAAACTCACTGAAACTATCATATTTCACTTAAAAATTATGTATTTATTTTAATTGGAGGCCAATTGCTTTACAATATTGTGGTGGTTTCTGCCATACATGGCCATGAATCAGCCATGGGTGGACATGTGTCCCCCCTCCTGACCGCCCCCCCACCTCCCTCCCCAGTGAACGGAGGAGCTGTCATCACTGTTTGGTATCGTGATATTTGACTGAAAAATCCCTTCTTTCATATGTATCCACAGCAAACATGCTTTTTGACACTTTCACAACCCTAGGTGTAAGGATGATTATGACCTCTGTGTCTTACTGATTTGGAATATGTTCCTGATTTATGCTTGCTATAAACGCATGGTCAAGCCATGATGAATTGTTCCGAGGTGGCAGCTACCACTGTTCTTTAATAGCAACCCCCCCACCTGCTGTCACCTTCGTCGTGGGCCACCTGCCACCAGAGGCCAGGCTGCAGATGTCCCTTGTCAATGCAATTTGACCTCCGTAAATTTGCAGGTGTCTCTGGAAGGACAGAGAAACTGCCACCCTGTTTTTATGGTATTCCATATGTGTAATGAACATACTCAGATTGGCTTTCTCTCTTTTTCAGTCCCTACTTTTCATGGTGCTGATGACAATTGGTAATTCCAATACAGATCATGATCACAAATTCTCTCCATAGTGTCTTAAAATACGGTCAGTTGCTTATCATTAATATGCTGAGTAATGTTTTATTCACTCATCTCTTGAGACTCCTCCTGTGGGGGCTGGCACATTTCTGTTATATTATCACAACCCATGTATTTAAACTTTTTAAATGTCAAGGCCTAATATTATACAGTGGTTTATTTAAACTTTATATTTTTCTGTATTTAAATGTATGACTTGTAAATGATAGTTTTTTAAAATGGATTTCTGGCGTGTACTAGAGAGCCACATTTTATTCCATCTTCTTAACCGTAGAGACTGAACAGTGACAGTGAATGAAGCCCTCTCTATTTCAATTTCATGTTATTTATTACTTGACAAATGGCAAGAGGGGCATAAAATTGTTTTATTTGTCAGATTTGCATAAGAAGTTTCTTACAAAAAGCTTTTATAGTACACAACATACATAAATTCTTACATAATCATCCTTTTGAGATTAGCCTTATAGTTTTTTGCTGTTTTTCCTTTCTCATTTTTTTGGGAAAAATGTTTGGGTATATATCTGTATCTTTATATTGTTAAAGTATAATTGATGTCTAATGTTATGTTTCAGGTGTACAACATAATGATCTGACATTTGTATACATGGCAAAATGATCACCAGGTTAAGTCTAGTTAACATGAATCATTATATAGAGTTATAAGCATTTCCCCCCCTTCTTTTCTTGTGATTTTTAAGATCTGCTCTTGAAAGTGAAAGTGTTAGTTGCTCAGTCATGTCTGACTTTCTGTGGTCAGACCCTGTGGGCATAGCACGCCAGGCTCCTCTGTCCATGGGATTCTCTAGGCAAGAATACTGGAGTGAAAGTGAAGTAGCTCAGTCGTGTCCAACTCTTTGTGACCCCATGGACTGTAGCCCACCATGTTCGTCTGTCCATAGGATTTCCCAGGCAAGAATACTGGAGTGGGTTGCCATTTCCTTCTCCAGGGGATTTTCCCGACCCAAGGATTGAACCCGGGTCTCCGGCATTGCGGGCAGACGCTTTACCGTCTGAGCCACCAGGGAATCCCAAGAATACTGGAGTGGGTTGCTATTTCCTCCTCCAGGGAATCTTCCCGACCCAGGGATCAAACCCAGGTCTGCTGTGTCTCCTGCATCGCCAGGCGGGCTCTTGACCACTAGTGCCACCTCTACCCTGCAGTTCAGTTCAGTCGCTCAGGCGTGTCCGACTCTTTGCGACCCCATGGACTGCGGCACAACAAGCCTCCCTGTCCATCACCAACTCCTGGACCTGGCTCAGACTCATGTCCATCAAGTCGGTGATGCCATCCAACCCTCATCCTCTGTCGTCCCCTTCTCCTCCTGCCCGCAGTCCCTCCCGGCATCAGGGTCTTTTCAAACGAGTCAGCTCTTCGCCTCAGGTGGCCAAAGTACTGGAGCTTCAGCTTCAGCATCAGTCCTTCCAATGAATATTCAGGACTGATTTCCTTTAGGATAGACTTTATGGCTCTCCAGCTTTCAAATATGCAATATTAACTATAGTCACCATGCTATATGTTACATCCCCGTGACTTAATTATTTTGTAGATGGAAGTTTGTAACTTTTGACCCCCTTAATCCACTTTCATTCCCCCCCACCCCACCTGGCCTCTTGCAAGCACCAGTCTGTTCTCTGTTGGAAAAGTTTTAAGGTAAGAAAAATTTGCCATGATGGAAAGAAATTACCAGTTGTTTTATAGGAAAGATGCAAAATTGAAAGTTTTTTTTTTCCTTTTTGTTAGTAATCTTTAGAAAAGCTAAACTTTAAGCCCGAGTTTATGACATAAGATTATGTGATTGGCTAAATTTGGATACTGGTTTTCAGACTTAAATAAACAAAAGCACATTTTAAAAGATCTGATACTTATAATGAGGAAAAATAGAGTTCTAAAACTCCTGTATAAAAAGCATCTAAATTGTGTCTATGCCTATGTGTTTGTATGTGTGTTGTATGTGTATTTTATAAAATTATGAAAACAATTCCCCAAATAGTGTTTCTATTTAGATAAATATAAATGCAAATGTGGACATAAACTTCTTGGCTAAATAAATAAATACCTAAAAGGTGGGCTTTTGAGTTTTCCAAAATGTTGACTGTAGTCAGTTTGGGAAAGATGTATTATTACTTACGAGAGCTGGTAGGTTCATCTCAGGGTACAGTGAGTCAGAGCTATTGACCTAGAGGTACTTACCTCCCCTTGCAATTCCAGCTTCACTGTGAATCCTGAGGATGACAAGATTTAAGAATAAAGAAATCTGTTCATGTATTGGGAGTAGACTCAGTTGAGTATACTTTCCCTACAGGGTGCCTATTCCTTGCTCTGGTACAAAAAACCAGATATTTATAAGTTGTATCACTGATTATTTTACTCACATTTGAGAGCCTTTCCTCTGCATTTCATGCTAAACATAAGGAGGCACCTGGCTGGTCTCCTACCCACTTCGCAGGGTCAAGGTGAACATCACCAAACCCCTCTGCCTGTGGTCCTCCTAGACCATCTAATCCTCCTCTTTATGGACCAAGTTCCTGCCAATGAACAGCCTTCCTGACCCAGGGCTGGGAGGGAGCCCCCCTCCCTTCCTTCTCCGGTGTCACATCCCCAGCCTTCACTCATTCAAATAATGACCTGGTTCATTATCTCCCTTTCTCTTGTTATTTCCTTTTGCTCATTTAAAAGTGTCCTTGGAGTTCAAATGAGTTCCCAATTTAACCCTGATTTAAAATGAGTGGCTGGAGGAAACCTGGAGATCTAACCAACAGTATATTTTTTTTTTTACCCCAGGGTCTGCATATCACGTCTCTGTTCCTAAAGTTAAAAAGTAAAAGTCGCTCAATCGTGTCTGACTCTTCACAACCCCATAGACTATATAGTCCATGGAATTCTCCTGGCCAGAATTCTGGAGTGGGTAGCCTTTCCCTTCTCCAGGGGATCTTCCCAGCCCAGGGATCGAACCCAGGTCTCCCGCATTGCAGGCAGATTCTTTTACCGGCTGAGCCACCAGGGAAGCCCAAGAGTACTGGGAGTGGGTAGCATATCCCTTCTCCAGTGGATCTTCCCGACCCAGAAATCGAAACGGGGTCTCCTGCATTGCAGGCAGATTCTTTCCCAAGTGAGCTATCAGGGAAGCCCCTCTGTTCCTAAGAGACAATTTAATACAATTTTGAAAAGCCAGGTGGGCTGTGTTTTCATCATGATTCTTCCAGTTAGCACTTTGTGACCCTGGGCAAATTAACCCTCTCTGCGTCTGAGATTTTTTTTATTGTTGTTGTTTAGTTTCTCAGTTGTGTCCCTGACCAGGGATCAAACCTGAGCTCCCTGCACTGGCAGGCAGATTCTTTACCGCTGAGCCACCCGGGAAGCCCATCTGGGTACTGTCTGGCATTCATGGTTTTCTGCCAGAAGCAGCCCTTGTGTGGCTGGAGATGTGGATCTTGTTAAGTCATGCTTCACAGTAAAGAAGATGGAGAGCATCATGCGGGTTAGTGCACTAACTTTTGGGGTTCCCGGCGAGTCACGTCTTGTCTTGGGCTCGGTCAGGTGGGCTGCTATAATGGCTGTGCCTCCACGCAGTCTTCATTCACGAGTGCTGAACCTGGGAGAGGTTGTGGAGTTGAGAAACTGGAATCACTTCTTTAAAAAGTAACAATAAATCAACTTTCTACACACCACACCTTTTCCAGGGTACCGGAGCTGGAGGGGGTGATGATGAACAGGGAGGGTTCTGACCCCGTCTCGTCCCTGCAGCTGGCAGTGGGCACACTGCTGGGTCGGGAGGCAGTGGAGCATCCGTGGCCATGCCAGGCTGATGGATAGAGGCCTCTGGTTATTTGCCCATCAGTGGTAAAGAACAAGGCGTGAGAAACACGCAAAACCGGGCATGTTGTCTTTTTGTTTCTCATATAAGTCTGTGAACCATTTGATTTGCCCCTTTTGAAACTGGGCATTCATTTAGATTTTCTTACTTTTTTTTTTTTTTTAATTTTGTCTGTACTCAGTCTTTGTTGCAGTGAGCAGGCTTCTCTAGTTGTTCTGTGAGGGCTGAGTTGCCCCACGGTGTGTGAGATCTTAGTTCCCTGACCAGGGGTAGAACCTGCATCCCCTGCTTGGGAAGGCGGATTCTTAACCACCGGACCACCAGAGAAGTCCCAAGAATTTCTTACCTTTCTTGATTTCCAATGGGATCATTGATTTTTTTTTTTGTCTTTAAAAAAAATATTGAAATTAGTTGATTTACAATATTGTGTTCATTTCAGGTATAAAGCACTGTGATTGTTACACACACATACACGCATATATATTCCACAGATTGTCTTCCCTTAACAGTTATTACAGAATATGGAGTTGAGACAATCCTGTGGTATACAGTAGGTCCTTATTGGTTATCTGTTTTATATATAGTAGCATGTATATGTTAATCCCAATTTTTTAAGCTGGATGTCTCTGGAACTGAAACTGTACTCAGCTTCTACTTATTGGGAGGGTAATTCATAACAGTCTGCCCATCCTGGTCTCTGCAAGGTTTAAGGAGCCTCTGAATAGTTTTAGGAGGCTCTGACAAAGAAAAGAGCTGTTCAGTTAACAATGTCACAATGAAAGGCACCATGCTGTTCCGCAGTCAGAGTTGCAGAAATTGAATGAAATGACTCATGTTGAAAGACCTGTGTCCCCGACATGTGGTATGTGATCATTAGTTCCTCTCCCCATGTGTTTGAATTAGTATTTAAAACACTGAACTACGTTTCGCTAAGAAAACCAATAGCCCCACAAAAGTGATGTATATCATTTATTTGTATAGTTATTTCTTAAAAATAGATATTTCAAATACACCAAAATTATTGAAAATCGTAATATGCCCCAGTGGGCCACCTAGGTTTCAAAGGTTAATGTTTTGCCATATATGCCTTAAATTCTCAATGACATGAAACCTTACAAACGCAGTGGTGAGTCACCCTCCCGCCCCAGCTTACCTCATCCTTTCCCTGGCTCTTTTTAAGAGCGCTCTCTCCTGGCGATGTACATTTGTCAGTGTTTTCCAACTTTCACTGTATCTCTATATTTATAAACTATAGTTATAGTTGTGTAGTTTATATATAGTGTTGTACGTTTTAAAAAGATACATACAGACAATGCAGTGTATCCTCTGAACCTGTGCTTTTACACACTCATTTGAGATTTGCATTGCATGGAAAACTACTTCCTTTTAGCTGCTGTGTGGGCTTCCCTTGTAGCTCAGTGTGTAGAGTCCGCCTGCGATGCAGGAGACCTGGTTTCGATCCCTGGGTCGGGAAGATTCCCCCGGAGAAGGAAATGGCAACCCACTCCACTATTCTTGCATGGAGAATCCCACGGACAGAGGAGCCTGGCGGGCTACCGTCCATGGGGTCACAAGAGTTGGACGCGACTTAGGATACCATTGGTCTGGAATATCCCATAGTTTATTTAGATGCTTCTTATATATTGTCACCAAGCACTGTTTTCATCTCTGATTCAGAGCCAGTATTCAAACCCAGCTTTCTCTAATTCCATCAAGCAATGCGTTCAATAAATACTAGGAAGAAAACATTTTAAAGAATGAGCTTGCAGACTGCCTGCTAGATCTCTGGGATCTAAATGTAAAGGAAATTGGCTGTCCATCCTCCTGGCAAAGCAGGATCAGGGCAGCCTTGTCTTGCTGGGAGAAGGCAGTTGGTATGGGGATACACTGCAGGAGGCCCCGGGGTCCCAGATGTGGTGGGTCACTACCTGAGATATTGGCTGAAGGGGAAGCAAAAGATCCTTTCTTTATGGATAATAAATATTGGGGAATCAATGACATTAAAAAAATTAGAGTGTAGTTAGTTTACAATGTTGCCTTAGTTGCAAATGTACAGCAAAGTGGTTCAGTCATACATTTGTTGTTCAGTCGTTCAGTCGTGTCCAAGTCTTTGAGACCCCATGGACTGCAGCATGCCAGGCTTCTCTGTCCTTCACCATCTCCTAGAGTTTTCCCACACTCATGTCCATTGAGTCTGTGATGCTATCCCACCATCGCATCCTCTGTTGCCCCCTTCTCCTCCTGCCTTCAATCTTTCCCAGCATCAGGGTCTTTTCCAATGAGTTGGCTCTTCACATCAGGTGGCCAAATTAGTGGAGCTTCAGCATCAGCATCAGTCCTTCCAATGAATATTCAGAGTTGATTTCCTTTAGGATTGACTGGTTTGATCTCTTTGCTGTCCAAGGGACTCTCAAGAGTCTTCTCCAACACCACAGTTTGAAAGCATCAATTCTTTGGCGCTCAGCATTTTTTATTGTCTAACCCTCACATCCGTACATGACTACTGGAAAAAATCATAGCTTTGACTATACAGACCTTTCTGGAAATTCATGTCTCTGCTTTTTAATATGCTGTCTAGGTTTATCATTGCTTTTCTTCCCAGGGGCAAGTGTCTTTTAGTTTCATGGTGCAGTCACCATCCACGGTGATTTTGGAGCCCAAGAAAATAAAAGTCTGTCACTGTTTCCATTGTTCCCCCATCTATTTGCCATGAAGTCATGGAACCTTATGCCATGATCTTAGTTTTTTGAATGTTGAGTTTTAGGCCAGCTTTTTCACTCTCTTCTTTCACTTTCATCAAGAGGTTGTTTAATTCCTCTTTGCTTTCTGCCATAAGGCTGGTGTCATCTGCATATCTGAGGTCATTGATATTTCTTCTGGCAATCTTGATTCCAGCTTGTGATTCATCCAGCCCAGCATTTCTCATGATGTACTCTGCATATAAGTTAAATAAGAAAGGGGACAATATATAGTCTTGACGTATTCCTTTTCCTATTTGGAACCAGTCTGTTGTTCCAGGTCCAGTTCTAACTGTTGTTTCTTGATCTGCATACAGATTTCGCAGGAGGCAGGTAAGGTTGTCTGGTATTCCCATCTCTTGAAGAATTGTCCACAGTTGGTTGTGATCTACACAGTCAAAGGCTTTAGCATAGTCAGTGAAGCAGTAGTATATGTTTTTCTGAAATTCTCTTGCTTTTTATATGATCCAATGGATGTTGGCAATTTGATCTCTGGTTCCTCTGCCTTTTCTAAATCCAGCTTGTATATCTGGAAGTTCTCAGTTCACATGCTATTGAAGCCTAGCTTGAAGGATTTTGACCATTACTTTGTTAGCGTGTGAGATGAGTGTAATTGTGTGGTAGTTTTTACATTCTTTTGCATTGCCCTTCTTTGGGACTGGAATGAAAACTGAGCTTTTCCAGTCCTGTTTTTTCCAGCCACTGCTGAGTTTTCCAAATTTGCTGGCATATTGAGTGCAGTGCTTTAACAGCATCATCTTTTAGGATTTGAAATAGCTCAGCTGGAATTCAGTCACCTCTACTAGCTTTGTTCATAGTGATGGCTTCCTAAGGCCCACTTGACTTCATACTCCACGAAGTCTGGCTCTAGGTGAGTGATCACACCATCGTGGTTATCTGGGTCATGAAGATCTTTTTTGTTTAGTTCTTCTGTGTATTCTTCTTAATATCTTCTGCTTCTGTTAGATTGATACTGTTTCTGTCCTTTATTGTGCCCATCTTTGCATGAAACTGTTCCCTTGGTATCTCTAATGTTCTTGAAGAGATCTCTAGTCTTTTCCATTCTATTGTTTTCCTCTGTTTCTTTGCATTCTTCACTGAAGAAGGGACTTCCCTATAGCACAGATGATAAAGAATCTGCCTGCAGTGCAGGAGACCTGGGTTCAATCCCTGGGTCGGGAAGATCCCTTGGAGAAGGAAATGGCAATCCACTCCAGTATCTTGCCTGGAGAATCCCTCAGACAGAGGAGCCTGGTGGGCTACCGTCCATGGGGTCACAAAGAATTGGACACGACTAAGTGATTAACACACACACTTAAGAAGGCTTTCTTATCTCTCCTTGCTCTTCTTTTGAACTCTGCATTCAAATAGGTATATCCTTCCTTTTCTCCTTTGCCTTTTGCTTCTCTTCTTTTCTCAGCTATTTGTAAGGCCTCCTCAGACAACCATTTTGCCTTTTTGCATTTCTTTCTCTCGGGGATGGTTTTGATAACCACCTCCTATAAGGTGTTGTGAACCAGCAATCCACATTTCTGCAGGCACTCTGTCTATCAGATGTAATCTCTTGAATCTATTTGTCACTTCCATTGTATAATCGTAAGAGTGTGTAGATGTTAATTCCCAAAGTCCCAATTCATCTCTTCTCTCCCTATCACCTTGGGTAGGTAAAGGTTTGCTTCCTATTTCTGTGGGTCTCTTTCTGTATTGTAAACAAGCTTACTTGTATCAGATATTAGATTCCACTTGGAAGCGATATCATATGATAGTTGTCTTTGTCTGATTTTCTTTGCCTAATATGATAACGTCTAGGTCCCTCCACTTTGCTGTAAATGGCATGGTTTCATTCTTTTTTACGACTTGGTAATGTTCCATCGTGTCTACGTACCATGTCTTCTTTATCCACTCCTCTGCTGATGAGCACTTAGATTCCTTCCATGTCTTGGCTGTTGTGAATAATGTGGCTGTGAACATTGGGGCACATGGATCTTTTCGAGTTAGAGTTTTCTCTTGATAACAATGGTAGGTTTTGAGGCCTGAAAGACTCTGAGGGACAGGGAAAGGTTTGAAAGGAAGTGTGAGTCAAGGGCCCAGCCCTAAGGACCTAAAAATCCAGCAGGGGAGACGAAAGTAACATGAAACAGAACAACTGGGTATGGAACAGCTTGCTGTGTGCTGTGCCCCTTGTCATCTTTTACAGAAATGAAATATCCTCTTTTTCTCCACATCTTGACTTCTGCCTCAACAATATCTTCTGGAAATACTTTTAAGGCATCTAGTGCAGAACAAATGTATTTTTAAAGGCCATGTAATATTCCATGCTATGGACATACCATCATTTATTTGACTATTCTGTTGTTAACGGGCTATCTCCTTTTTTTCACTGTAATTGGCTAAAAGCTGTAGTAGTTAATGTCCTCATACTATATATATGTCCTGATGTGCTCAGATTTCTGCGGGAGAGTCTACCAAGACTGGCATGGTGGCAGAGGAGGGTGTGTGTATTTCTAATTTTAATAGATGCTGTCTTATTGCTTTCTAAAAAGGCTAGGATTCATACTCCACACACCATCCCACCCCAACTGATGTATAAGTGTCCTTTCCCCTCATGGTCACTTTTAATAGTTCTGAAGTTCTTTTTAAGTGTCTGACGTTGTTATCCATTTCAATGGCTACTAGGCAATATAAATATCTTCTTGGAAATTGTTGGTTATCTTTACTATCTTGTCTACTGCTCATCTTTTGCCTGGTGGTTATTATTACCCTTTCGGTTTTCCCCTTGGTTAGTTTGTAAGAGCTGTTTATATAGAATCGGTATCAACCCTTTGTCCTCTGTGTTACAAATATTTGGACCAGTGCTTTCATTTGTCTACTGACTTTGCTCACCAGCCAATTCATGAAGGATGGTAGCGGCAAACTGTGTTTCATCAGCTCAGAGAACATCCTAATTTGTTCCATAAGTTAACCAACCTTTTGGAAAGGTCCGTGGATGAAGTGTGAGGTCGATGGGTAAGATGCAGTCACCTCGTTGATGAACGTGGCAGCTCACTGCATCAGCTGAATTTTCTATCACTTAACGGTTTTCCAAGGTTCTTCAAACCATAGGGAGACATACCTACAGTATGCCTGATGTAGAGGAAAACACAACTGATCTTTGAGCAGCTATAACGCACTCAGCCAGTCTCTCTTGTCCTTATGGGAAAAGAGCCCTGAAATACTGTATCGTTTTTCTTTTCTAGAAATCGCATCATCCTCAAAGCCTCATCCGCCTGTTGTGGGCAAAGTGACTCATCACAGCATTGAACTATACTGGGATCTGGAGAAGAAAGCAAAGCGGCAGGGACCCCAGGAACAATGGTTCAGGTTTTCTATCGAAGAAGAGGACCCCAAATTGCACACTTACGGTATCATTTATACGTAGGTGCAATGTTGAATTGCTTAATATTTTGCTTTGGTTTCTTGATTAGCTGGATTGGTTTCTGTTGTCTCCAAGAAGACTTGTTTTTTGAAATTAAAAGGATGAGAGAGCATCATTTGCATCCACTCTTTCTGTGAAGGATGAATTTTGGAAAAGAAGGGTGAGCAGTCGCTTTGAAATTAAACCTCCTAGACCTCTGAGAGCTCTGTAGGCTTCTGAAATATTCTAAGGGTGTATATTTCAAATCCGAAATGTGGAGACAGAATCAGAGGAGAGTTGGATGAAACCGCATGAGGTTCCCATCAGGCTGCCCTGGGCACAGGTGTGACAGCTCCCTGACACTCATGTTGCATCAGTGGTCCCTCGCTGACTCTTCCAAACCACCTGCCACCTCCCTCTCGCCTCCATCCGGGCCTGGCTTTTCGCCTTCCCCTTGAATGTGTTTCCTTCTGTTTTTATTTATTTATTTTATTTTTTGTGGCTGCACTGGATCTTCACGGCTTTGCACAGGCTTTCACTCGTTGCGGCGAGTGGGGGGCTCCTCTTCTTTGCAGTACGCTGGAGATGAGGTGACTTTTCTCGTCAAGATGACTTTTCTAGTGGCAGAGCACAGGCACTAGGCGTGCAGGCTCAGCAGCTGTGGCGCATGGGCTCAGTACTTGCAGCACACAGGCTTAATTGCTCAGCAGCATGTGGAATCTTCTGGGACCAGGGATCGAACCCGTGCCCCCTGCTTTGGCAGGCGAACTCTTATCCACTCCGCCACCGGCAAAGTGCTCCTTCTGTTTGTAACACAGCTGGTTCCTCCACATCATGCATGTGTCATATCAAATACTGGCCCCTCCTCAAGAGGCTCCCCGAGGCAGCCTTCCTTCCAGCCCGCTGTCTTCTCTGCTGTGACCGGGTTTCATTTTCTCGTGACGTCTGGCTCTGCTGGAGTCACTTTGCTGTTGGTCTCTTCATTTTCTGTCTCCCCCACCACCCCAGCATCTAAACTCCACGAGAGGCAGGTAAGATTCCTGCTTTGCTTCAGGCTCTCTCCCCAGCTCCCAGACAGTGTCGGCACACAGGAGGCCCTCAAAATACCTGTATCAAGAAGTCATTTGTTCCCCGCCGTGGCCCTTAGCTTTTACTCTAATCCCTATTTCTTCCTTTGCCAGGTCTACTGCTTGTAAAATGACTTTGTATTTCAGGAAGAAGACTGAAAATGAGGTACCAGTATGGTTTTAGATGTAACTTTTAATTTTGACATAATCGCAGCTTCACATCTGGCTGTGAGAAATCGTTCAGAGTGATCCCACGAACTTCTTACGCTTTCCCCAGTGGGGACGTCAGGGAGAGCTGTAGGGCAGAGTCATCATCCTGGTGACGATGAAGCCGTGATGCAGAACAGTCGCAGTGCTTGGCTGGACTTCGCTCAAGGTGGCATTGTGGTGAGGGTGCAAACCCAAACCACGGTATCCTGGCGATTTGATGAATGATTCTTTGTACCTAGAGAAAAAAAAATGCATGCACTTACATGAAAAAAACAAACAAATCCACCCTAAAGCATGAAAGATGATATAAGTATCCCTATATAGACAGAAAAAGATCCAATTTCTTTCCTGCTGTCTCTCTCAGTACCATGAGCCGAGCTTGGAGACGTCAGGTGGGGCTCTCCTAGGGGCTCCTTTACTTCCTGCCTCCATTTCTCCTGTGCTGTGTGCGCAGTCATGTCCACTGGCCTCCAGCCTGGGTTTCTCAGAGGTCTGAGTGCTGCCTGGCCTGGAAGCTCAGCTGGTTGGTTGCCTCGTGTTTCAGGACCTGTCCCGGAGGCCTTCAGACCCCCAACCCTGAGCTATCAGTGTGAGATGCTCAAGCTATCTCAGAGGATTAGCACAAGCCTTGACACTAGGTGGCAGAGTGAGACCACGTTAATCTTGACCTCTTTTCTTGGTTCCATCCCTTTCCCCCCAGGTGTGTCGTTAAAACTAGGAAATGCCTTTCTTTAAAAAAGCGGCAATCTAGACTACCTGACCTTGGGCTTGTGGGTTTAAGAACTTCGTTTCGAGCCGTCACTTTCTGTTCTTCTGCTCCACCAGCCAGTCTAGGATGGGTGCCGTCATCTGACGCGGGTGCCCCTTCTCACAGCCCACGATCTAGCTTTTGTGAGTTCTCCCTCTGCACATCCTTTCGGTGCTGTCTCTCATTCGACTCCAGCACATCCCTCGCGAGGTTGCAAGGAGGATCTGTTTTCTGAGTTGTCCACTGCTGAGTCCCCAGGTCCTCCAGCTGTCCACAGTGGCTGATGTAATTGTCCACATCCCTTTTAGTTGCTGTGTGATTGTCCAAATCCCACATTTTCTTTTTTAACCTTCCTCTTGTCATGTTGTCTGCAATGCGTTTCCATTGCTTGCAGGATGAAGGTCAGACTCCTGCAGACTAACATTTGATGCTCTTCACTTTGCCCACCACCTGCCTTTCTTCCTGTCTCTTATTTCTGAGCACGAACCTTCCAGTGAAATCTGCTTCACGTCCTTGGACGACGCCTTGAATTTTCTTGCACGTGTGTTCAGCTGTTTTCCCTGTTCAAACCAATCTTCCCTCCCACCCTGCTCCATCCTTCCCTCCACCCAAGTCAGGTTCTGTCTTGACTGAGACGTTCCTTTTGCTCTCCTGTTATCTATCCCTCTAAATTCCTCCAATAGTCATTTCCCGTATCATGCATCTCATTCATTCATTCAATCAGCACCTTCTATATGCCAGACATTGTTCTGGTTGCTGGGGATACCGCACTGGACAAACAGATCCTAATTCCTCCCTCGTGATGAGGAAGATGAATGATAAGGAAGGGGCAGAAGTGAAAACAGAGTGTGTTGGATGGTGGTGAGTACTGAGGAGGAGAAGCTGGGGGCTTGGCGTGGAGGTGAAGAAGGCTTCACTGAGCGGGTGACATCTGTGTGAAGGAGCAAGGGAGGGGTATCTGTGCGTGTCTGGAAGAACGTCCCGGGCAGAAGACACAGCTGGTGAAAATGCCTGGAGTTCCAGAAATGCTGAGCAGTGGTGTGAATGAGAGGGGTGACAGGGGCTGGGCCAGGGAGGAGACCCCTGGGGTCCTGGGGGCCGCCCCTATGCCAGGGGAGAAGCCACCAGGCCCCCATAAACCGTGGCAGATGTGGTGGTCTTGCCCCAGGAGGGTCAGTCTGGCTGCTGAGGGAGGAGCTGAGGTGGCCATAGCAGGGAGGATTAACTGTGCAGCGTCTGTAATAATTTAGGTGGGAGACAACACAGTGGTGAATTCAGGGTTTTAAAGACCGTTTTGAAAACTTTTGCTGGTGGACCAGGCGCGGGATGTGAGAGAAGGAGGATAGCAGGGGGCATCCGTGGACAACTCGAGGTTGGGAGCACCGCTGGATGACATACAAGTCCGTGGGCTTTTGGAGACCTGGTGTCCTAGAAAGCGTGGCGAGTCAAACACACAGGCCCCTGGCCCTGCCTCCTGGCACCTTCTCCGAGCCCTCAGCCGGCAGCACGGCCTGCCTGCCTTTCCCGGGGCTTGTTTTGCGGCTCCAAATGCTCTGATCCCCGCCCTTGCCTCCGGAGGCCTGCAGGTTTCCGTCGCAGCCTCTGGCCAGCTTTCTGTCCTCCAAATGTTCAGCACCCACTTCCCGCAAATGTTTCCCAGTTGAGACGGACCGCGGGGCGTGATGAGAGCACCCTTCCTGTACCACCCATCTCCCCAGCGGCTCCCTCCTCACGTCCCCTCCTTCCTCACACCCTCTTCTTCCTCACGTCCTCTCCCTGCAGGGGCATTTTGCCCGCAGTGGGGCCACAGCCGCCACGGATAGCCTTGTCCGCCTGCTCAAAACCCCCACCCAGGAAGCTCCTGTGTGCTCTCGGACTGCCGAGCTTAGCTTCCAGTTGTGAAGCTTGGCCATTTGAGGACAGATATCACGGGTCAACGTGACCACTTGTCCACAGTACAGTAAGTCCCTTACATACGAGTGAGGTCCATTCCAAGAGCGAGTCGATAAGTCCACTTTGAGTCCAGCAAAGTCCAACCAGCACAACCGGCTCTATAGTACGGTAACAGGGTTGTCACGCTTTTCACGTAAATGATACATAACTCAGCAAACAAGAGTACACAAAAGCACAGCCTCCTGAAGAGCGTACGTGACCATGTACGCCAGACATGTGAACTAACAACGGGCATGATGGGACCCACGTCTTTGCGAGTTCACAGCTTGAAGGTTCTCGTGTAGGGGACTTACTCCACAGTCACGTGCCAGCTGAGTGTCTGCCTGCGGGAGGGAGACTGGGGTGGAGGGCACCCGGGGGGCAGGAGCGGAGCCTGGTTTGTCCTTTGTGCCCAGGAGTTCAGCCCAAGGTGAGAGACGGCCGTCCATTCAGGTGAGCTCCGTACTGGGGGTAGTCAATGCTCAGAAACCCTTCCACCCGCCCTTCTGGTAGCTCCAGAGGACGCAGCCTCCATGACCGGCTGTCTTCACTGCGGGTCTCCCTTCCGTCTAGGGGCTACGCGACCAAGCACGTGGTGGAAGGCCTGGAACCGCGGACCCTGTACCGATTTCGGCTGAAGGTCACCAGCCCCTCCGGAGAGTACGCGTACAGCCCGGTGGTCTCGGTGTCCACGACCCGTGAGTATTCAGAACTCGGAGCCCATTTGTCTAATGGTGACCGGCCGGCGTGGAGGGGAAGATGCTCTGCTTTCTGCTCGGCCTGACCGCACGCAGAAACCGTTCCGTTTTTGAACGCCGTGATAACATTGTTCACTGGCCGGGCCTGGCCATCCCACAAGGGAAGTCGCCTTATGCTCAAACAAATGTGTTTTTGTGTTGGCTGGTGCTACCCTGGGATGACGTCACCTTTCTTAGGAAACAAGCCAGGGGGCATGTGGGCTGCCCCAAGGGTTCCCAGGCCGAGAAGCAGGCTGCCCGCCTGGGTGACCTCAGGGGAGAGGTCTGCTTGGGCATTTTGTCTCTTTGAGACAACGTCAGTGCATCGTCATGACTTGACGCATAAACCTGGTTCCTGGGGATGTCGTGGGTGAGGACATGTGGGGGGGGGACACACGTGTGTGGGGACGCAGTCGGGGAGGGGTGAGAGGCCGATTTAGGAGTGTAAATATTTTCTGTGATCATACTTTCCCTTTTAAAGGTTTATTTATTTTTGGCTGTGCTGGGTCCGCATTAATTTGCATGGGCTTTCCCTAGCTGCACCGAGTGGGATGACTCTTCATTGCCGTAGCGGCCTTCTCATTGCGGTGGCTTCTCTTGCCGCAGAGCACACACAGGTTCTAGGGTGCACAGGCTTCTGTAGTTGCAGTTCCCGGGTTCCAGAGCACAGGCTCAGTAGTTGCGGTCCATGGGCCTCGTTGCCCCGAGGCCTGTGGGATCTTCTCAGACCCGGGATCGAACCTGTGCCCCTTGGCTGGGCTTCCCTGGTGGCTCAGCTGGTAAAGAATCCACCTGCAATGTGGGGGACCTGGGTTTGATCCCTGGGTTGGGAAGATCCCCTGGAGAAGGGAAAGGCTACCCACTCCAGTGTTTTGGCCAGGAGAATTCCATGGACTGCATAGTCCACAGGGTCACAAAGAGTCGGACACGACTGAGCGACTTTGACTTTCCCCTGCACTGGCAGGCTGATTCTTCACTACAGAGCCACCAGGGAAGCCCTGTGATCGGTATTTTAAAGCATTTTGAAGGTGTGTGTCTATAACGCAGTGACATCTTTGAACTAGAATGCTGTGAAGATTAAAATGGTCAGAAGTGTTCCTCCCGGCCCACCCACTGAAAACACAGACAAACCTTTTTCTTGGTTGCGTAAAGGGAATCCACCTCTTGTGAGTTAAATGTTATTTTCAAGTTTCATTCAGTGTAGCATTTGGCTTGAATATGGGTGTATACGTTTTCAGTGAGTTTCAGTCGTGTCTGTAAGGCCTTTACTCATGGAAGTTCTTGTGTGCAGGAAAGATCATTCAGATTTTGAGTTGGTTCATAACAGCTTCCATTGCATGGGGGCCATGAAGGGGTTGGATCTCAGCTTAGCAAGCTGAGAATTTAGTTAAAGCTAAGAGTGGTGACATCATGTATACCCCCTAAACAGTGCTCAGCTGATCGTGAAGAAATTTAGTTTCAGACAAGGCTTCTGACATGAAATGGTCAATTCCGAAGATTCTGGTCAGAAAAGACGGCTTGGCCCTGAAGCTGGAGAGGATGAACGCACTTGCTTTTCTGTGGAAGCTGTTGAGCTCCTGGAGTGTTTTAGGGGAAAGAAAAGGCAGACCTGTGTTAGCTCTTTGTGCGCTGGGAGAAGGCATAGAGAAGGGAGGAGAGCAGAGAGGAGAAACACGGGTGAAGGGAGCCCATAGGGTGAAGAGAGGCTCCGGGGGCCAGCTTTGGGGCAGGCGGCTCCCCCAGGCCGGCCTTCAGCTCCCTGCTGCCTTCCAGGGGCTCCACCCCTGCGTTCTGGGGCACCCTCCCCTCCACTCCTGGGCCTGTCGAGTCCACTCCAGGGGCAGAGCTCTGCTCCGGGTGGGTCCTCGTGGGGCTGCCCCTGGCCTGCCGGGCACTCAGGTCCTCCCCCAGTACAGAGCCGTGTCTCAGGGTCTCCCCGCCTCTAGCAACACTCCATTGCCTCTTATTTTACATAGTCATTCGTCTTTCCTGGCTTCCACCTACTGTGCACTGAAGGACGAGGGTGATGGGTTAGTCATGTCTAATTATAGAAGATCCTTAAGACACGTGTGGGCGGATAGTGAACAAAATGCCCCAAGATAGACCCGGGAGGAGGAGGAGATGCTCTGACTGGCTCGGCTTGCTTTCCTGCGTGTCTCAGGAGGTGGTTCTGGTTCCCACTGGCTGGGGAGGTGCCCCTGAACCTGCCAGGAGAGCAGAACCAGATGCAGAGGGGCCTCTGGTGGCCACTGGCATCCTTAGTATCCCACTGAAGCCAGGGCAGGGGCTCCTGGGCCTTGTGGCCAGAGGCTATGGGGAGTCAGGCCACCACCTGGAGTTCTTCTAGGAAGACAGAGGACCGCCACCCGCCATAGCTCTTGGTCTGTCAGCTGACAGTGGCGGTGCTGCAAGCCCGGTGTGCCTTCTCCTTGCCGACTGGACTTTGGAGAGGCAGCCATGGATAGCTGGTCCAGTGGTCCAAAGCCTTTGTCACTGTGGTCCATGGCTTCCGCGGGTTGAGAGACAAGGCCTCCTGCAGGGATGAAGGTGAGCTGGACACGAGGCTCCTGGCGATGCCCTGGGAGCCGGGCGTCTGGTCACAGTGGACGCGCCTGCGTCCAGGACGCGCACGGGACCTCAGGGCCCTCTCCCGGGTGGGAGGATCGGGTACCTCTTCCTTCTGGCTGGCTACTGCTCGCTTAGGCTGTTACTATAATATACAAAGCAGACTCTCCTAAGGAGGCAGATTATGCTAAACAAAGAATTTAAAACGTGCGCATTATATAAAACAAGCGAAAATGCTTCTGTGGGTTGATAATTTGCATTCGGTTTGAAAGTGTTTTAATGAATCACAAAAGCATGTACTTTGCTTGAATAAAGGATGCTCAGCCTTTTTTTTTTTTCCTTCCCCAGGTAAAGTACGCGAGACTCTTGCTTAAATGAGGCATGCAATTTTAATCAGTTGGGCCCTTAAAAAGAAAGAAAAACAGCTGCTGCTTCTTAATTGGCAAATATTTTCCCCAATGAGCTCATCATTTATTCACTGTTTTTAATAGAGACTTAAATTCCACCAAGAAAGGTGTTATCACCCCGCTTCAATATCTGCCAGGGCATCTGCAGCTAAATGACCCTCCTAGAGAACGTGAGCTGAGGCTCCCAAATGCTTCTCTGTCCCCCCCTCCTCCTGGCCAGGTGTCCCCTCCCGAGGTCCCACCTGACCAGTGCCACCCGTCTAACACTCGTGGGTGCTCACCGCCAGCAGCATCAGTTCAGTATTTGGAATTGTGGCACCCGGGGTCAACATCAGAGGAACAGACCCACAGATGCAAAGCCTGCCTTTGTCATGTTCTGTTGAACGTACTGACGCAGTCCCTTGGGCCAGACCCACGGTGTCTTGAAGGGCTTGGGGGCGGTGGACTGAAACGTTCTGCTCACCCTGGGATTTCCTCTCTGTTCTTCATGACTCCTGCCTAGAGTGGGAATGGGAGGAGCTGCTCTGCCCTGCACACAAGAGTCTTTGCATTTCTCTTCTGTTTCTCTGTCAATTCCTGTAACCAGGCAGACCTTTCAAGCCTTGGTGGTCCCTGTCGGGGCTGGTGGTCATACTCAGTTCCTCTTTGCCTTCCTGGCAGGGCTCTGAGAGGGTCAGTGAGTTAATGCTGAGACAGAACTTCCATCCCTGATGGCAGTTACTGCTTCCTTTTGCTGGAGCTCAGCGAGCAGGGCGTAGTGAGCAATTATGTTGTTTTCCTTCTCTTCTATGAGGTGTCCCTTTGTTCTCAGAATGAGTTCAGAGGGCGCTGATGACCCGTTACAGAAGCCAGGACAGGCAACGTGTTGTTAGCTGCTGAGTTGTGTTTGACTCTTTGTGACCCCATGGACTGTAGCCCACCAGGCTCTTCTGCCCATGGGATTCTCTGGGCAAGAATACTGGAGTGGATTGCCATTTCCTTCTCCAGGGGATCTTCCCGACCCAGGGATCAAACCTGGGTCTCCTGCATTGCAGGCAGATTCTTTACCGGCTGAGCCTCCGGGGACATTTATTTAAATTACATCCTAATATCATGATACCCTGGTCTCTGCTATGCGTGGTCCTCAAGCTTCTAAGCGTGAAATGAACTTCCTTCATTTTCTGATATTTGCCTGCTGCAGAGCTCCTTGGCTGGGAGGGGGAGGGCCCACACAAGGAGAGGTGTCCTGGGGCAGAGAAGAGGGGCAGTGTGGGCTGGAGGTGGTCAGGGGGCACTGTGCTGGGCGCTGTGTGTGCTTTTCGGACTTCCCTTCACATTCCAAGAAGTCAACACATTTCTGAAGGCTGCTATTAGGCCTCCCCTTTCCCTTCACACTTGGCAGGAGTTGGGGTTCATAGGTGTGTATTTAAGATGTCTGCTTGTACCCAACGTTTAGTAAGAGTGAAAGCTTAGAGTGGACTGGTCAGCTATGTCAGCATCTAGTCAAGCTCCACACTCCTTCCTTGGACGACTCCCTCAGCCTTTCTTGTCCTGGTCTATGGTCTGAAGGAGGATCTAAAAGCATCGTGTAAAGTCCTAGATTCACTTAATAGGATCGAGTTAGGATACCATACTTTAAAATTCAGTAGAAATAGGAGGAGCTTCCTATGTTCGTCTAGACAGTTTTGGAGAAGGCAATGGCAACCCGCTCCAGTGCTCTTGCCTGGAGAATTCCATGGACAGAGGAGCCTGGCGGGCTACAGTCCATGGGGTCGCAAAGAGTTGGGCACAACTGAGCGACTAACACAATTCCTATGTTCCTCTAAACGATTCCATTCAAATCATGTATTTTTGTGTTTTTAGTGGCGATTGAAGTTTGCGATTCACAGGGGTGGGGTTGTTTTGGTGCAGTAACGGACTTACCCACCACACCATCCTTCTCCTTTCCAGGAAGGGAGAGGGAAAGGGAACTTTGGGTTTCATTTGCTCACTAAAGGATAGATCATTTTAAGTCTGTCCAACTCTCAGCCTCTGCACTGTTGGTGTCTGGGGCTGGATAATTCAGGTTGTGGGGCTACCCTGGTCTGCAGAGTGTTTAGAGGCATCCCTGCCTCCAGCCCCTAGATGCCACTAGTACCAACCCTTAAGTTGTGACAACCAGTCACAATATCACCAGACTTCACTAAATGTCCCCTGGGGAGCAAACCTCTGTGTCCTCCCATCGCCCCTCCAAAAACCAAGGGGCTGGAGATGACCCCTCTCCAAAGGCCAGGGCCGGCTGTGGGCCTTGCCCTCTGATGGCTTATCGTGCTGCTTTTATTTAAGGCCCTGGGTCTAAAACTACGTGTGGGATGATGGAAAGGAAGTATAACGTAGCTGAGACGTCTTGAGGAGGTTGGCAAGCTCAAGCAGCCAACATGGTTGTTTCAAGAACAATTCTCACTCGGCTTAAATTTATTTTACCAGAACAGAAGAAAGGGTGTCAGCTGAAGGTCATTCTGATAGGGATCCACTCATTCCTCTGCCCCTCTGTTTCCCGGCTTGTACTCTGTCCAGGGAGACTCGTCCTGGGAAACTGGCAGGAAAGGGGCTCCAGAGCTGGGAGCTGCCCTGGACCGTTTCTCTACTGGCACAGGTGACCAGGGACCTCTGCCAGCTGGATGTCAGAGGGAGGGTAAGGTGTGGGGTGAGCCCCAGGAGGCAGCTTGAGGTGCGATGCGAGAAGATGGTTGCGGGGGATGTTTTCTTTCAGAGTTGAGAATATAACAGCTGAAAGTCAGCCCCACAGCATGAAGGATAGGAGAGGAGCCAGTGTGTGTCTCTTTCTCTCTGGTGCCCCCTAGAGTGAAGACTGGGGATGGACATTACTTAGTTCAGTCGCTCAGTCGTCTCCGACTCTTTGCCACCCCATGGACTGCAGCACGCCAGGCCTCCTTGTCCATCACCAACTCCCTGAGCTTGCTCAAACTCATGTCCATAGAGTCGGTGATGCCATCCAACCATCTCATCCTCTGTCATCCCCTTCTCTTCCTGCCTTCAATCTTTCCCAGCATCAGGGTCTTTTCTAAGGAGTCAGTTCTTCACATCAGGTGGCCAAAGTATTGGAGTTTCAGCTTCAGCATCAGTCCTTCCAATGAATATTCACGACTGATTTCCTTTAGGATGGACTGGTAGGATCTCTTTGCAGTCCAAGGGACTCTCAAGAGTCTTTTCCAACACCACAGTTCAAAAGCATCAATTCTTCAGTGCTTAGCTTTCTTTATGGTCCAACCCTCCCATCCCTATATGACTAAGTTCCTTAGACATGTTAGATGAACGAGCCCTTTGACATGACGGAAGCCAGGCATTATCAGCTCGATGCCTGTGGGGGCAGGTAGGATGCTACTTGTGTGTGGGAGGTTGGACACCAGGCAGAAGAAAGGTACCCTGCTTGGGGCCAGGGCACCTGCCACTCCATTCCTGTTACCTGCATGTGTGTATATGTGCTCGGTCGTGTCCGACTCTTTGAGACTCCATGGACTGTAGCCCGCCAGCCTTCTCTGCCCATGGAATTCTCCTGGAAAGAATACTGGAGAGGGTTGCCATTCCCTTCTCCAGGGGACCTTCCCAACCAGGGGCTGAACCCACGTCTCCTGTATTGCATGTGGATTTTTTTTTTTTCTTACTGCTAAAGACACTTAAATAATGTGCAGGTGCTGGTCTAGTGCTTTGTGTTATCTCATTTAAACTTGATCATCGACAAAGGTAGAAAGTCATGGAAGCTGAAACACGTGAAGCCGTGAAATAAACGTCCTGCTGGACGGCTTCTTTCACATGGTTCTGCACTCTCACATGGCTCCTCTTTGAGCTTCGGCCCCATTCTCTTCCACGAGGAGTCACTGCACCAAGGGCCTCTCTTGTCCTGTTGCTCTGCTACTGTTTCTCAGGACCCTTCCCGGGCTCTCCCCCACTTGGCAGGCTTGCCCCCACTGTGAGGCTTTCTCACCATGTCCCACCTCTCTGGGTACGAGCCCTTCTGCCCCCACAAGGCCGAAGTGGATGTTATGTTCCCAGGGAAGGACTGACGGGGTGGGTTCCCAATGTTAAAACCATCTGTCTTTTCTTGTTTGTTGTTCACATGGCTTAGTGACTCCCTGGCAAACAAAACCAGCCCATCGAGATGATGGTGGAACTTTCCCTTGCTCATAAGAGACGTTTATGAAGTCTTAAGAAATCTAAAGGTTTATTTTTCGAATATCAAAATAACATCCACACAGCAGTGCTTTTATAACTTGAAAACGTCCCAAGCCTTTAGGACAGTCTAAATGTTCTTCTCTTAGTATGTGAAAACAAGGTCTTTTTTCAGTAAAAGGAGGAGGGGAGTATGTCATGTAAGAGACACTCGGTGAAGCTGCCAGGTGCCTTCTTAGAGGTGAACATGGACTTCCACTCGAGGCCGCAGGAGAAGTAAGCTGGAATGAATCTCCTTTCACTATATTTTGGATGACCGCTTTCCATCTACTTTCTTCAGGAGAACCCATAAGTAGCGAACACTTGCATAGAGCTGTCAACGTGAATGATGAAGATCTGTTGGTGCGCATACTGCAAGGAGGGTGAGAGGACTCTGCCTTTTACAAATTTAGATCTTTTAAAATTCACAGCAGTGCTTAGAAGCTGGCTCCAAAATCGATCTCAGATGACTGGTGTGAGTTCAGTCTGGTTCTTAAGGACGACCATAGAAAGCCCCACATAAATGGCATTATTTAATGAACATTGAAGACAGAAATGCCAAGTCTGGGTGTCGCATTTTCTTCCCAGAAATAACTTCTGATTCTTGCTTATATGCCATAGCATTTGGGCAAATTTCATCCCTAACTGCCCATGTCTAATTCCTGATGAAATTAAGCAATCACTCAATCAGCTGTTTCTAATTCAGATGACTAGTAAAACCCTAGAGGGGAAATGGTGACCATGAATGCCACAGATGGGCTATCTGCAGCTGCTTCCCAAATGAAAAGGGGGTGATGTTACCCAGACCCTTTTTGAATTGATAGTTTTGAGCATCTTAGAAGATGGGGCTTCCCTTGTGGCTCAGCTGGTAAAGAATCTGCCTGCAATGTGGGAGACCTGGGTTTGATCCCTGTTGGGAAGATCCCCTGGAGAAGGGAGCCACTACCCACGCCAGTGTTCTGGCCTGGAGAATTCCATGGACTGTACAGTCCATGGGGTCACAAAGAGTTGGACACGAATGAGCAACTTTCACTTAGAAGACAGGTCATCTCTGAATTGAGGCTCTGTAAGCTGGAGAAGAGAAGGTTCCTGCAAAAAGCCACAGCTTCCAAGCTGCTATTTAAGAGCTTGGCTTTTTTCTCTGAGCAGCAGAGCTTCATGCCCAGTAGGTGAGACGGGATCAAGGGAGAACTGTGGCTCTCCCTTGTTCCAGGCTCGTGTGGCGGGTGGAGCTGAGAGCCTGCAGCGCAGACACTGTGTCCTCTCCATAGTTGAGGGGGGCCTGCTCTTGGTGGAGGATTTTATCGAATTGCATAATGGTTCTGCATTGGAGAAAATGGCCTATTTCAAGTGAAATTACAGAAATTTCCTCCTCTTTCCTTGTGAATTTGGATCCTTTAACGTATTAGGCAGGGCAATCTAAGACAACAACAACTTAATGGCCCGGGAGGAAATGGAATTTTCGGGAAAATGAACCATTCTAACCACCTGTGCTCTGCAAGAGGCGTCAGCTGTGAATCCACAGGAAGTGGTGCAGGCGCGTTAATCTCTTTCTCCTCTGTGTTTTTCCCCAAGCAACGTGAAGGTTGATGTTCCCAATAAATTTGGCTTCACCGCCCTGATGGTCGCTGCCCAGAGAGGATACACCAGGTATGGCCCTTATCTCCTCATCCCTTAGCAAAGGGTGGAGCCCCTTGTTTGGGAGGGGAAAGGCTGTGGGGATTCTCTTTCCGAAACTGTGCCACATGTGGGCTGAACACCAACTCAGTGGCTCTTATCATAACACCAGACAACACGCAGGGGAGGACCTAATGTATAATCTCATGGTAAAGAAGAGAGGTAGCCATTTCAATGATATTTTTGCAAGGTATTTTATATGTCCTGGGGAAACTGGTTATTGGAATATTAATTTCCTCATAAAGAAAAGGGGAGGGCTATTCATTCTGGAAAACAAACTTGTCTGATAGGTTGCTCAGATAAAATTTCCGTGGACACACTCCATTTTCTCTACTCTTAACAGAGATAAGCATAAATAATATTTTCCCATCATATTTATATTTTAACTACTAAAATGCCATTTTGAAAGAAATAGAACATGGATTTCCATTTATGCTACCATTTGAAAACATTTCAAATGGCCGTTAAAGTGACAATGAGTTAGTTTGATAGTTTGATAGTCTGGTTTGTTTCATATGGTGAAGTTTTTTGTTTTCAATGAATAATTCACATAAAGGGCAAAAACTTTTTTTTTGGTGTGGAGAGGTGGTTTCCCAGTTTAATAATACCTGGTCTTTAAAGCCAGCTGCCTCTGAAGATGGAGGAGAGTGTGTTGATAGGTCTTAAATAGTTGTTCATTTTTCCTGAGTTATCATGGGTTCTTGCTCATCAAAACTGCTTATCCAGCAATACTGAAATTTGTTTTGTTTAGGCTTGTGAAAATCCTCATTTCTCACGGCACAGATGTGAATTTGCAGAATGGAAGTGGCAAGGACAGGTAGGTGTGGGCCCTGCCCTAAGTGGTCGCCATGCTTTGTGTTATTCGGCTTACTCCCAGAGGGCTTTTGACTTAACCCCAGTATTTTCTTGTTTCTCTTGACAGTACTGAGACGTGATAGGTTCCCAAAGGAATGATGGTGACTCAAAAGCTGGCTTGTTCATTTGTTACTTATTGTTAACATTCAACAGGGTAATTCTGGGGATATCTATTATAATGCGCCTTCCCTCCTTAGCTCAGAGCCCAGCACACTCTCTGCGCTCAGTAAATGATGGATGTTGAAATGGTTATCTCCAGCTGTGTGCTGGGCATTTGGCTGTAAGTGCCTGTGACACTTGGCACCTCCCTAAGGGCTCTCACTGCATTTTGCCTGACTCTGTTAACTGAAAGTCTTAGGTGCCTCTAGAGTGAGGAACAAGCATGACAATTCAACTAGAGAACAACCTCCCTGAGGTGGAAGGACTGAGTGCATCACAGGAGAAGTTTATGAAAAGAACATGATACTCACAAACTTGTTCTTATAATGATGTGAAAATTTTTTAGAAAGACTTTAATCATCAAGCTAGTGGTTGCTTAGTTAATTAATTCAAATCAACCGATAGCTATTGAATGACCATCACATGCCAGGCTTCACCATGCTTGGCACTTGGGTAGAACAGTGAACAAAATGCAAAGCCTTTGCTCAGGAGCTTGTAGTCATGTGATAGATGCAGAGTAAAGGTATCTGCATTGCGAATCGGTTTGTAAAGAGTAGCTAGAAGACCCTGATCGTGCCTGGTTGGCCATGAAGAGAACATCAATTTCCAAAATCAGAAAGCCTGCCTACTGTGCCCTCTGGATATAGTGCAGCAACAGATTTTAGTAACATTGAAACAATCACTTACACACTTAAACAGTAGTGTTTCAAGTAACTCTTAGGTAATTTTGGAACTGAACCACAATGGTGTGTGGTCACTCACCTAGAATCAGACATCCTGGCATGTGAGGAAAAATGATAGTGCCTCAAAAAGGAAAAAGAAAAGAAAAGGCTGAGAGATACCAAACAACAACAAAAAAAATTAAAAAATATAAATTAATTAAAAAATAAAAATTGCTGAGAAATAAAATGGACCAATTTCTCTTAAATCTCAGAAGAAAAAATTAGAAATCTGAAATGACTCAGAACAGAGAAAATTGAAACATGAAAAGAAATTGGTACGCTTGTGTCTAAAATAGATTTGATCGAATCATTGAAACGGGTACTCATTTTTTTTTTAGAGAAAATTTAAAACCATTAAAATCAACCCAATAAGCAGAACATCTGAAATAGCCCATATCCATACAGTAAACTGGAAAATGTATTAAAAAGCTTACCCCCCAAACAGGTTCTGTGGTTTGTCTGTTCTAATGAGTTTGTTCAGATTTTCTAGGTACTGATAGTGACCTTGAACTTCTCCAGAGCAGAGAGAAGTTGGGGAGCTACAGAGGATAGCCTTATTGCTAAAATCTGGTAGAAAGAAAGCAATTCGCATGTCTTTATGTGAAGACATTTATGTGTCTTTTCCATCCCAACTAAGGGGCTCATGTAGGAGGGTAAAGTTGTCTTGATTAGGAAATTTCTTAATATAATACTTCTCATAAGTAGACTAAAGGTGAACCCTGTGTGTGCGCGTGTGAACTAATCCTCTCTTTTTGTACTTAAATTTTTTTTTTTTTTAGCAATGACTTTTTGAGGAGATGGGATCAACTATCTTAGAGGATGCCCTATGCTTGTGATCTGCTCAACTGTCTCCTAGGTGTGAAGGAGGCATTTAACTTGTTTGTTATTCCTAATAAAGTTAAAATTAGGTTTAACAGATTGATTTGATTCAGGTTAACATCTTTAGCAAGAGCACCTCAGGGCCGGTGTTGTGACTTCCGTTTTCAGGGTTGTGATGCAGGTTGGATATTCTAGTTCCGATCCTTTGGTTAGGGTATAACAGCTAAATCCTTCTTTTGTAAAGGTAATAGTTTCCTATCACAATTAGAAAGTAATCTATGTTCTAGGAATTCAGTACATGTGAATATCCTATTCTCCATTAACCTTTCATACAAAAATTTTAGCATCCACCGTGATCCTTGCCTAAATCACTGTTTAATTGGGACTTGCCGAAAAGTGATTTTCTAATTCCATGATTCCTCCCATATTTATTTTGCTGGTGGTCTTCTTTTAACAAGAGCTTTCCCTCACCAACTGAGGATGGACTCATTTTATTCTATAAACACAACACAAATGTTTATTTTAAGCACAATAAAATGTTTATTTTTCTTTTAAGTGTCAATATTTAGAGGAAGGATTTCATTTAATGGTTATCTCTAATAGAGCCCAGGGAGATTTTTTTCTTTCCTTTGCCTCTGTTGACCATCACCATGGACTGGTAGGTATATTTCATATCTGACATTTTACTCATTTGCAGTGATTATTCATTGTTTGGAGGTTTAATTCACACGCCATAAAATTAATTTTGCTAAAATGTACAACTCAGCCTTTAAAAATATATTAACAGAGTTGTGCAACCACCATTATTCTATAACTCTAGAGGATTTCCATCAGTCCAGAAGGAAGCTCTGAATTCATTACAGTCACACTCCATTTCCTCTCCCTCCAGCCCTGGAAACCACTAATCTGTCTCTATGGACTTGTCTATTCTGGACATTTAATATGAGTGAACTAATACACCACATGGCCTTTTGTGTCTGGTTGCCTTTATTTTGCATAATGTTTTAGGGGGCACCTACCTTGTAGCCTGTTTCAGTACTTCATTTCCTTTTTACGGCTGCATTCTATTGAATGGATGTACCACAGTCGATTTATTAGTTGATAGACACATACATGTTATGTGAATACTTTTCTTGACTTTTCCACCCAAATTAGGATTTCTCTCTTAGGTTTAAACCAGGGAGGATACATATGGACCTGAGTGTGGTAACTGCACTTAACAGCCAAATGTTTCTTCTGCCGTGTGTTGCAGTCTGATGCTTGCATGCTATGCAGGACACCTGGATGTTGTGAAATATCTCCGAAGACATGGTGCTTCCTGGGACACCAGAGACCTGGGAGGCTGTACGGCTCTGCACTGGGCTGCAGACGGAGGCCACTGCAACGTGATTGAGTGGATGATAGGGGACGGCTGTGAGGTGTGGGGCCCGCCTCATCAACTGCACACGTGGAGGGAGGAACCTAGATGCTGTTCCACAGGTTCAGGGGAAGCAGGGCCTCCTGTGGATGCCTTTGATTAGCTGAACCAAGCAACACTGGAGGAAGTTCTCTGACTTATGAGCAAGAAGGTTCCTGAAGCCTTGGGACCAAAAAGATCTTTATAGGATCTCAACGATAGTGAGGCTTCAAGGTTGTCATGGAGGTTCAACTTGTGTGGGGGAAAAGGAAACTGCTGAATGAACCCAAAGCTGGACCTGATGTTGCTTCTACTTTGTTTATTCTTTTGTTCCTTTCCTCATTTATCTCTTCTTTCCATCTGCCAGCAAAGCTTGGTTGTGTCTTGACCACACACCAGATACTGTCACAGGTGCTGGACACACCGAGACGTTCAGAACTCTTACGGTCACAGTGCAGCTTACTGCTTTTAGAATTAGATCATTTTTTATTCTTTGCTTTAAGATGAATCATTACAGAAAATTTCCAAAGAGCAAACTATATCAAAAAGAGAGCATTCCAGCTCTTGTGTCTTTGCTTCGAAGCAGGTGTTGCTCCTGGTTTCAAGTCATCAGGAAGTACAAGTCTACATTGGCAAATAGAATTAGAGTTGTTTGGACATCTGTAGATACTTTGAAGTTGGGCAAATGGAATTAGCTCAATTACGGTAACTGCTGATAACTTTCAAAACTTCAGTTCAAGACTTCAAAGAAGTTAAATAAAGATTGTAGGGCATGGAAATAAGGAAAGATGGACAAAATGCTGTCCTAATGGTGAGTGCCAGATGGCACAGGGTTTTCAGAAGTTAAACTGATGACCTGGAAAGTAAACTTGGAAGTAGGAGAGTTAGGTCTCCTGGAAGATGCCTGTAGATTTGCTCAGTTTGTCTCTTGAGAGTGACTGAGGGCAAGCAAGGCTTAAGCTGTGGGATCTCACTGGTTATAGAGTGCTGGGGAGAGGGCCCCTTGAAGGAAAAATACCTCAGTCATTAACGTAAATCCCTTTATTACATTTCTTGTTTTCTTTGTTTTAGAAACGTGCACAGAGGGTCCAAAGGGTCAGCCTGTGGCCTTGGTGGTTAGGGCTGGCCCACATCTGCCTTGGGCGGTAGTGACAGGCACGTTCCTCTTGTTTGGTTTATGACGAGTTCTGCTCATGCTTTGGACCCAGTGAGAATCTGTAGTTGAAAACGATGGTTGACCTTTGCTGAAAGAAGGGCAGGTCTCTGCCACCGACATTTAAATACTGGAATTTTGGAAGTGTAGGCTCTCTGTGCTTCAGTTATGGACACACTCATTTGGGGTGAATACCATCTTTTTTAAATGCGTCCATTGAAGATTTCTGTGTGGCCAGCAAGTGGCACGTAGATGATCTCAGCACAATGGAGGGATGGGCCTGGGAACAAATCCATCACCACCCATCTTCTTGAATCGAATGATCTGTACTGAGTGTGACTTACTTCCATGGGGAACCATTTCTACATTTAATGAGCCACGTGACCTCAGGAAGGCCATCTGACTTTTCTGAGGTTTGGTTTAAACATGTGTAAACCAGGAATAAAAATAGCTACCCCTGTTTCATCTTCAGGACCCAAAGAGAAAATGTGCATGAGAGTGCCCTGAAAATGTATACAGCACCCTATAATTGCAGGCAATTATTTTATTATTATTTAACTATAACAGAGCTTGCTGCCCAGAAAGGTTATTTGTTATTTGCAGGGGGAAGAGCTGCAAATCTTAACAGTGTTGCAGAGGGTAATCTCAAACATACAAATCACCTGCAGGGTCTTAAAGCTCTTCCAGCAGGTCCTTGTTTGTTATTCTGGTCTGATGTTTTACTGAAGCTGTAGATTTCTTTGAGTAATTCTTCTGTAACAGAATCAGGTGTGTGTGTGTGTGAGTGTGTGTGCATCCAGGTATCCATCTGTGTGCACATGTGTATGTTTCCTTCAGTATCATGCCTCATGGATTGATGAAGTCTTTATGGAATTGAAGGAGACAACATTTGCATTCCCTTATTTTAAAATGTCTTTTAAAACACAAAATTGCGAGATGTTGGTGTAGGTTAGGCTATTGGGAAATGGCCCATCTTGTTAGCAGGCAAGCTCTTGTTTTGGACAAGGCATTAGGTTGGCTAATTTTTCAGGCTGGACTTCATGTCAGAGATCTGGTTGCTTTGTATTTACTTGTAATTCTTCTGCTTAAAATTAATACCTATTGGTAAATATCAGGGTGGGTGTTTATATTCCTGTCTTGTTCCAGAAGGGACTTAACGTTGCTTACAAAGATACTTAAAAAAAGAAGCAGAAACTATAAAAACAGGAGAGGAAAGTTAGGCAGGAGAAAATAAGGCAGCTCATATGGGGCCAAGGAGAAGGGGATTATGTTCCTTTTTCTATCCCATCTTCTTTCCCTTTGAACGCTGTGTAAATGAAGATGCTCATGGGTGGTGAGAGGCATCTTGGGGCCTGTCTGCATCCTTTAAAGTGGCCCAAACACAGATGCTCACTGAGTAAATGTGAACAAAGTCAGCACAGTCCAGCTGATTATCACTAGGTCTAGAAAGACTGCTATCTAAATCGGGGGAATTTGGGCAAGTAGACATTGCTTTATAAGCTTCCCACAAGTGATGTGCAGGACAAGAAAGTGGGCTGAGAGCCACTCACCCTGTGGCTCCGCAGGTGGACGCTGTGGATGCTGGTTCCAGGTGGACCCCACTCATGAGAGTCTCTGCAGTCTCGGGGAACCAGGAGGTTGCCTCTCTGCTGATTGACGCAGGCGCAGACGTGAATGTGAAGGACAAAGACGGGAAGACCCCTCTGATGGTACAACTTGCTCCGTGTAGCGCCTGGCTTGATGTGTGGGATTAAGGTCACAGCTGCCCCGTAAGAGCCCTTCTTTTGAGCTCAGCTGCATAAAAGCACCAGGTTTGGGTGGTGTATGATTCCCCACTGGTCTGTGAATTAAGACATGGTGATGTCATCGTGGCATTTTTCTGGGGGGAGCCCAGTCTAGTATCTTTGTAGTCTTTTTACAACTATTTCTTGAAGCATTGCCAACTCCAGTCTCTGGGGCCATTTTGGGATGGGAACAAAGGAGTGCTGTTCTCTGTCTGGGTTTGGCCTCGGCTGTGTTGTCTCACATGGAGGAAAGCAGATTTCCTTTCCATTTCCCTTGTGTTTGCCGGCGCTGTGCAGTGGGGTCCACACGCCCATCCTGCAAAGCCCCGCTGGCCCCTGTCGGCTCTGCCTCTGGAGGGTGTTGCTGGTGGATGTCCTGGACCCGCCTGCACCGAGATCCCCTTCCTGCTCACACCCCACTGTTGACCTGTTTTCTAGGTGGCTGTGCTGAATAACCACGAAGAATTAGTCCAGTTACTTCTTGACAGAGGGGCAGATGCAAGTGTGAAAAATGAGGTATGTGACTCCATCTCCATCTCAAGATTTCCCTGGAGGGCAGGAGGGAACAGAGGCACGAAAGAATTTTTTTTTTCTTGTTTTGTCTTTCAGTTTGGCAAAGGTGTCCTCGAAATGGCCAGAGTTTTCGACAGACAGGTTGGGATGTTGTTGCTGCCCGTTGAGGCAAATTTTGTAGCATTTAAAAAAAAATTAAAAAACCCCAACTCTTGGATGACATGCACCTGTTTTTGTGTATCTAGAATGTCCTCTCCTTATTAGAAGAAAGGAAAAGAAAGCAAATGCTGAAGAAGTCGTCTGTTCGCTGACCAGGGAACCTCTTACTTCCTCTCAAAGCCCAGTGAAACAAACCAAAGCGGGACTTGAACTGGAAAGAAGAAATTCTGTGTCTCTGAGGGCTATACATTTAATTACTAATTTAGTTGAAGATTCACAGTGACTTTTGTAACATACAACTGTTCCCACTTTGAAATACACCTTTTTACCTAAATGTGCGTGGCGGTGGTGTTGTCACTGGGCATCTGCAGGATGAGGATGTTTTCCTGAACTTGGAGTTACACGCGAAACAAAACATTTAGGTCCCAGAGATGGAGATGCATAGCAACATACCGGTCTCCCTCTTCCCGCTCCCACCCTGCAAGCTGTCTGCCCTCCGAGCCACCCCTGGAGCCGGGGGAGATTCCCGCCCCCCATGTGTTCTCAGTTCTGTCCTTCCCTCCCAACCTAAGGCCTTGCAGCCGTGTTGCCAGGTGATGCTCCCTCCTGGAGGGACGCTCCTCCAGAAAGCCTAGGAGGCCATGAGCAGAGTTTTCTGCTCAGCTCTTGGCCTCACATCAAAGCGCGAGATACATATTTCAAGACTCCGCTTCTGCTGTTAGAGGAGTCTGTTTAGAACAGTCCGGTCTGAGGCTCTGTTTGCATAGACTCAGGCCCTGATGATGAAAGACCTGGCCTGCTGGCAGCTTTGCCAATGAGGAGTTTTATTTCACTGAGTCCTTAGAGCAGAAAGGGTTTTGATGCTGATCGCTCAGATCCGACACAAACAGGAATGGACAGGTCTGCCGCTTGGGGACTCAGACACAAAAGTGTTGGTGCTTGAACTCAGTGGACACACTTAAAATCGGCAAAGAAGGGAGCTAGCTGACCACATGCATTTTGTGTCTTCAGAGAGACGAGCTAGTTAACTCGGCCCCGAGAGAAGACAGGCTACAGAGGTCTGCCCAGGACAGCAATCTTCTCTGCAGGGAAAGACCAACTTACAGGTAATAAAAGTGCCGAAACTTTAGGGGAAGGCCATGGGGCAAAAGCACACAATCAATTTTATTGATGTTGGCAATTTTCCACTTCATTCCATACTATTTATAGAATGGGCTTCCCTGGTGGCTCAGTGGTGCAGAATCTGCCCGCAGTGTAGGAGATGTGGGTTTGATCCCTGGGTTGGGAAGATCCCCTGGAGGAGGGCATGGCAGCCCACTCCGGTATTCTTGCCTGAAGAATCCCATGAACCGTGGGGCTCATGCAGTCCTCTTCTTAGCTGTTTCACTACGTTCTACCTTTTGTACAAATGCTTACTCCTCTAGATTCGCTAGATTTAAAAAATCCCTCTAGAAATCAGAGCATTATCACCGGTCTCCAAGGCTCCTTTCCCCTGTCGTAATCAATGTTGACATTCACCTCAACTTCATTTCTCCATCTGTTGTAGATGATATTAATGAGCTCTGGAAAGAGGGCATGCCCCTTCTTCTGGGCCTCAAGCTTGGCCACATAATGGGGCTGACTCTGGTCAATGAAATGTGCATGGAAATAGATGCTGCCTGTCTGAGTGGGAGCTTTAAGAACCTCCGGTCCCTTTTCCCTCTGTCACAAGACCAGCCATGACTTTGACAGAGGCTGCTCCACAGGCCAGGGTCCCGATACCAGAGCCTAAGCTCACCCAGAACGGACATGATGTGAGTGAGAAATAGTCCTTTTGTGTTGCGAGTCACTGAAATTGAAGAGTGGCTTGTCACTGAAGTGTAACCTAGCCCAAAATGACTGCCTGGAAGGTCCTAGCATAGATCTGTGAATCACATTTTCCACTGAAGCACCTCTCAAGTCCTGTGGTTTCCAGTCTTACTTGACTCACACTTTCTTCCTTCCTTTCCTTCTCTCCTTGTCTTGCCTTTCCTTTAAATTCAGACTTTAAAATTCAGGAATGGGCATTGAATTTATCAAATTTTTTTTTAGCATCTCTGCCAATCATATTTCCCAACATGCTATCGATTTGCTGACTTGGATTACTAGATTTTAAAATACTGAGCCATCCTTATATCCCTGAGATGATCTCATCGGGCTCAGTGGGCTTGGGTTCTATGTGCTCATGTGCTGTGTGTTCACTTTTTAATCTTTCTCCTGAGTGAGACTAGATGGAGGCTTATCTTGTGTTTTTAATTTTTCCCAAGGAAGCAACCCATGCTGTTATTAGTTTCATTTTCCCCAATTAATTTATACTTTTCATTTCTGAACTGGAATTCCCTCTGGACTGAACACCCCAGGAAAGGCCATGAGCAGTGGATCATCAAAAGCATCGCAGGCGGGCGCCTGGAATTCAGGGAGTCTGAGAAACACGGCTGTAGACTGTGCTGTCACGGTTGGTCTCATTCGCTGTTTGCTACATAATCTGCTGTTCACCTTTGACTGAAGAATCAGTGCATTTCTAGGACATAGTTTTTCTACCTTTGGTGCATTATAATCGTCAGAATTTGAACCTTTTAGATCTGAGTTTTACTTCATGCATTAATGTACAAAATTATATAATTTTTCCAGAGGCATTTTGAAAGGTGCATGCACATTCTGTGTGTTTGAAGTATCCTATTTGACATACATATATATATATATATATATATACACACACATACATATATCAATTGATCTACATTATTAGCTATGTCTGAGGCCTTCTATGTACATACTTTGTTACTTGCTTTCTCATGGGTGGAAGCTGGGAAAAATAAGGACCCTTGTTATCATCCTGTAAATTTGATTTCTTAATGAAGTTCTTTATGAAATCAGAGGCTATTAAAAAAATTGTAATAGATTTCCATTTGCACTTAGATTTTTACTCTTCTGTGTAAATATTTCTAGTCCTGCTTTCTTTCTTTCTGAATTTATCTCTTCTATAAATGAGATGAGCTTTAAAACTTTATTTTGATAAGTTGTATATCACATTGTTTAGAAAAGCTATTAGGTCTCCCCCACCTCTAGTATGGGCTTCCCCGGTAGCTCCGCTGGTAACTGAACTAGCCTGGAGAAAGGATAGGCTACCTACTTCAGTATTCTCGGGCTTCCCTGGTTGTTCAGATGGTAAAGAATCTGCCTGCAATGCAGGAGGCCTGGGTTCGATCCTTCGGTTGGGAAGATCCCCTAGAGATAGGGCATGGCATCCCACTCCAGTATTCTGGCCTGGAGAATCCCCGTGGACAGGGGAGCCTGGTGGGCTATAGTCCATGGGGTTGAAAAGAGTCAGACACACCTGAGCGACTGCGCACAGCACAGCACACCCCTAGTGTATGTGTGAAAAGGCATACAGACATCTTCCCTCCTCATCCCACCCCCTGATGGTCTCATGTGGATTGCAGCACTCATCTCCTGACCCTCCAGCTCACCACCCTTCTTAAGGTTCTTGCTGTTTAGTTGCTAAGTCGTGTCTGACTCATTTTCGACACCACGGACTGTAATCCACCAGGCTCCTCTGTCTGTGGGATTTCCTAGGCAAGAATACTGGAGCAGGTTGCCATACCATTCTCCAAGGGGTCTTCCCGACCCTGGGATTGAACCCAGGGTCTCCTGCGCTGACAGGCAGATTCTTTACTGCTGAGCCACCAGGGATGCCCCTGTTAGATTCTTACGCATCTCGTGCATCTATACATGGATGAGAATACAGATACCTTCTCCAACTTGAGAGCTCCCCCGCCCCTACTTTGGTAAAAATCTCAGTAATGAATGGGACACCTCTTTATATTGACCTGTATACCATTTATTGGATATAATATTCGTAACAATGACTTTTTTCTATGGAAATAGCAAGTTGTGTTACCTGTAGACCCCCCGATATGAGAAACGTGTACAAAGGTAATAGACTGTAACATAAAAAGGTAAGTGAAAAAAAAAATTAGCAAACCAAAGCGTGATACATGGACAAAGCACTATAAAAATGAAGGTACTGGTTTAGTAGCTGTGACTTTGTACTGTGCTGAATGGCCTGTAGCCAGGTTTTAGAGAGTTCTGTGCCATACATGTTCAAACAGTGCACTTTCCTTCAAACCTCCCCACTTGCCCTGACAGAGGGTACATAAGAGCAGTGAACTCTGATGTTGCTCACTCTCCATGGACTCTGAAGGGATTTTCTCTTTCTAGTTCGATGTATTTTTTTTTTTTTCTCTATCACTGTCTTTCCCACTTAAGTATTTGCTTATAGGCCATAAACATAGGTATCAGTCCACTTCTTCGCAAAACTAAAATGATCACATGAGATTTTTTCCTTTTGTCTGGATTTAAAATGTGCTAAATTGAGGACTAAAAAAATCTCATGGAAGGAGTATCACAGGTAATGACTTCTGAAGAGGATGTGGAAAAATCAGGGTTGGTTACAGAGTACTGAAAATTCCTTTGTGTATTAAATCTTCCGGCTATCACGAGCGACTGCTGGCTGTTACGACAGTTTTATACGCGGGGTTTCTCCTCCTGGTGCCTCATGGGTCAGGCTCTTACTGGCTGGGCTCTGCCACTGGTGTCCTCAAAGAAAAGAGGGGGTTTGCTTCATGAAACGCAGAGAGACAGTCCATACCCGTGCAGGTCAGTGGCTTCTGGAAGCATCGCTGCACAGAAACGGTTCTCAGCCTTTTCTTTAGCTTGTTGTTACGCATATGACCATCAGAGTTTTCAAACAGGTTTAAAAGAAAGAGGTGGAGAGTGAGTCGAGAGATGTTCGGTCATCACAGGCGAACTGAGTTCCTATGGCCAACTCTCCCTTGTAATTAGAGTAAGTCTTTAGGTGGGAGGTGCCTGGCCAGAGGGTAGATGCTTCTGTATTCCCTGCTGGGGTGGCGGGTGTGGGGAGCAGGGAGTGGGCAGGGTTGCTTCCAGCTGTGGCCCTGGAGAAGGCTGGGTTTTGGGTGGACTTGCGGGGCAGCCACCAAACTGCAGAGATGTGTCAGAGACTGGATTAGGGCTGGGGAAGGAACTTGGGTCTGATGATAGGGAGAGATGCTAGCTGAGGCCACCTGTGTCCAGATGTGTTCACCGCCCTCTCTCTCGAGTCCTGGGGAGATGAGGTGGCACGCCTCAGGCTCCCGCCAACCAGCCATCATGTGGGGCGGACCCACAGCCTGAATCCCCCTTGGGGGCCAGCACTGGCCCTGGAGAGACTTCTGGGTGTGACGTTTACCTGGGTGACTTGTGTTTGCTTGGGGTCCTAACAATGAAGAAGGGTCTCCAGGCTGAGTCTGCCCTCCCTGGGGCTTCCTGCTTCCCAAACACCCTGGGGAGCCCTCCAGGGCAAGAGTCTTAAAAGAAATAAGCCTCACACCGAGAGCCTGGTAGGGGGATCAGGCTGTCGCCCAGGTATGGCGCCCTCCCGGTCACTGGGGTCTCAGTGGCTCAGAATGCTTGTAAACAGCAGTTGAGAGATGGCAGGAAGACGCTCGAGCATTCGAGTTGGCCCAGTACCAGGCCTCTGTTTAGCACCACGGGAGATCACAGTCTCGTAGGAAGAGTCTGCCACAGAGCAGGGTCTGAGCTGTTTTTCTTTCGGAGGAGATATGGATATGTTGTACGGATTTGCCAGGGAACAATGGCCTCTGGTTTCAGCCTGAGAATTCCTAATAAAGTTAAGAAGGCATAAAAAGAGTCCCCTCTGAGACTAGTTGGGAGTACTTATCCTCGTGTAGTTTAATTTGTCGCTCTTGTGGTCTCTGTGATGTCACCCCACATGTGGAAGCTGGAAAGTTCACACGGGGAAGGGCAGTCTCTGGATGCACAGTTTGACAATGGAAAATGTTATGCACCGTTTCTCTCGGTTGCTACACATCTGAGTCCATGTGTCAGGAAAAGCACACTGTTACACAAAATTTCAGGAAATCACCTTTTCAGTAGAACGCCTGGAAGGTTAGCCATGTAGTTCCCAGTCAAGTGGGGTCATATAACCTGCACCTCTAGTAAGACGGAAGGAGAGTGACGACCCCTAGGGGCCGACTCTGCGTCGAGGCGTGCGGACTCTCAGCCAAGGCCATCTAAACCCACATTAACTCTAGTATTCATGCCCATACAATCTTAAAAAAATATTAAAAATAGATGGTCATTGAAATATAAGTATTCATTTTCATTTCTATCATCTAGGAGGATATAAAAAGGGGGAGAAATACCTCTTCCCCTCCCCCAAGCAAACTGGCTCTTGGTTCCTAAGTTATATTAAAATGAAAGTTATTGCTGAATATGCTTCATTTGCTAAATACTGCATATGGAAGTACTGTTCCTTGAATAACATTCCCTGTGTACTGTACGGGGGTGTCAGGTTTAAATATGTTCTTTTCCAGAAATGAACTGCATGGCTCTATAAAAGCACTTAGTATGTAGAGAGAAAAATGTGTCATCAGCCGTGGCCGAGTGGCCAGTGATGATGACATGTAGGATCACAGCGTTAACCTCTTTTAATACCAAACTATTCCTGGTTCTCTGAAATAGAAGCACAGGAATTCTAGTTAAGGACAGACGAGAAAAGTTCACACCCTCTTCCCTGCCCCAGCAGAAGGGGCTGCAGTGCCAGATCCAAGGATTTGGGTGTCTATAAAAATAATACCCACCTAATGCACCATAAAAATGCTGTAAACTTTCCCATAGAATATGTTTTTGGCCTTAATACAATTACCAGATATAATGCTAGTTACAGTAATTCTGTAAATACTCATCAGCAGTAATATTTTCTAACATGGCTTTATAGTTTTAAGAAACTAATAATTGCATAATGAACAAATTGCATGCTATAAGAGTTGGAATGTATTAGAGTCGCGTTCCCTTTGTGTGTGTGTGACATGGATTTATTGAGTTTATCCATGATCCTGAATGCTATGTTGCCTAGATACGGTGGGAACTCAGGGAGAGCTAAATGCACTCTTGTTTTCCTGAAGGCAAACCAAGATTCTTGGTACGTTTTGTCTTTCTGCTTCAAGGCATGGAAAAACCATGGAAATGACCCCAGATGAAGCTCTATCATAAAACAGAGTGGATTATGGAACGGTTGTCAATTGCCTTCTAATGTGAAAACTAGCCGCATAGGACCCCACTAGAAGACAGGCATAATGGCGTGTGACCTTGTCTGAGTAATTTTGTAATTTTCGTGCCCTTAGGTACAGGCATCTTCGAGATCTCCTTGTGAAAATGGCTCCCCAGTCTGACATCCGAAGAGTGAAAGGTTGATAAGTCGGCTGCTCAAGACTGCATTTCATGAATATTGAGTGTGAATGTGAGGACTTTGATGCTCAACAGGTAAGTTGTAAAACCTCAAGAAACAGATCCAGGTTTTACGCTAAAAACATCTCTGAAAGATTCCTTCAGCCAAGGTGGGAAAACAAGATGCCCCAAAGAGAACTTACTAGTAACTTAGGGTTGTTTGTCCAACTTATCCTAACAAAGACAGCAGACCTGTCCCAGTGAACACAGCTTTCCATTTGGCTGCAGTTTTTGCAAGCACAGGGATTCTGCCTAATTTTTAATAAGCTGAACCTTGCAATAAAAGGAGATTTTTATCTTCAGAATTGATTCACTAGATCTGGTTACGGGTTCACATCTGAAAATAGTTATGCTCCTGTGGAAAGCCTCATCTGTCTGTCGGAACACAGTATCATTGTGTTACAGTCAAGAACACAAGGTGGTAATTTGTTCAGCTCCAAACAGCACAGGCAGATGGAGGTTTGCAGGGCTCGGGCAGTAGCTGTCTTGTAGAAACACCACCTTTCCCAATCTAAATAAGGCGCTGATGCCAGCACTCTGCAAAGGGCAGCCAGGAAAAGAAGTTCTTGGTGTTTCTATAAAGCAAACTTCTCGGCCGGCTCTCCAAACGTGCTCATAGCTGGTGAGCTCAAGGTCAAGTGTCTGCCTGGCCTCGTGTTCCAAGTCTTGTCTCCTACAGTGGCCACACCTTAAAATTCCTCTCCAGGATCCAGGCTCTCTCCCGAGCCCCCTGGCCAGAAGCCAGGTCCTTCCCTGCGATCCTGGAGCTTCCAGGGATAACCCTGGTGGGCCAGCCCGTCAGCTGTGACTGTCCAGAATATCCCTGGAGGCCCAGCCCAGCCTGGACCTGAAGCCAGGCTCTGGCCTCAGAGCAGGCCTTCTACCTGGGGTCTCTTGTTTGGTGTCTGGTACCAGAACCACCGCCATGGGTAAGCTGGGCAACTGCCCTCTTCATGAAGCCTCCATCAGAAATAACATCCTGTCCAGAATCCCAAAGAACACGATATTTCAAGTTCACTAAACTATTAAAAGCACAACAAGCCTTCCTTCCATGGAAAACTCAGTGATGGGTTTTTTTTTCTTTTTTAAAAAAAAGCCCACTACAGCGCACTGCACTGTAAAAGGCATTCTGCATAAATTAATAATTTACAAGTACCTGAGCAAGTAAGTATACAGAGCACCATAGCACAGCACAGCACCGACGGCAGTAGCTCAAAGTTCTTTCAAATCATGGTGTTTGAAAAATTAAAAAATTCTAAAAGTTGGTACAAAAAAAAAAACTCCAACTGGAGTTGAGAGATAGTGCAAACTTGTGTCTTCACTGTTGAACAAAGGTGTCGGCTTGCTTCTCACTTAGCATAGGCAATGGGGGCGGGTCTGGGCACGGGATGGGGCTGTTTCGGAGCAGGTCTGCAGGAAGAGAGAGGAGAAAACGACTGTGGTCAGAGGCCCTATCAGCGATTTCTGCCAACCCTAGATGCCCAGGTTGGAGATACCGTTTCCTGTGCTGTGATGGGCTTCCAGGGTCAGATCTCACCTCTGCCCCCCCACCCCACCCCAGGTGCTGGAGACCAACAGCTCTTTCCAGCAGCAGGGGTGGCAGATTCAGAAAGGACCTTGCTGAGGGCCACAGCATCTTCAGCCATTTATGACCCTTTTCAAAGCTGCCCCTCCTGTCCATCCACAAAGTGATTCGAGAAGAATGCCATGAAGCAGAACGGTGCAAGCCACAAGGGTGAATCTCACATGCAACTTTAAATTTTCTAGCAGTTGGATGAAAAAAAAAAAAAGACTAAATAATTTTAGTCATATTTCATTTAACCCACCATGTCCAGAGTAGCAGTATTTCAGTAAGTCAACATAGAGAATGACTGAGATACCTGACATGTTGCAGGTACTGACTGCATAACCCAGGGTCTATCTGCACTGTCCGTGTATCCTGTCTTCCACCAGCCATAGCGTGCCCAGGAGTGATGGTACTGAGGCGGCTGCAGAGGATGGGCAGTGAAGCTGGGCACGTGGGATCCCTCAGAGATGAACAGACAGAGTGTTCTCCTAGGTGGAGACAGAACCAGCTCCCCCTGGTATCATCAACTGGCAGAGGTAAGACAGGCAGCTGCCTGAGATCATTTAAGAGAGGGCCTTCCCCAGAGGATCTAAATACGTATTTCTCCAAAGAAGTTGCTCAGTTGTGTCTGACTCTTTGCGACCCCATGGACTGTAGCCCACCAGGCTCCTCCGTCCATGGGATTTTCCAGGCAAGAGGACTGAGTGGGTTGCCATTTCCTTCTCCAGTGGATCTTCCCGACCTAGGGATTGAACCTGGGTCTCCTGCATTGCAGGCAGATGCTTTACCTTCTGAGCCACCAGGGAAGCTCACAGAAGGCACACAGATGGCTAAAAAGCCTATGAAAGATGCTCAACATCACTAATCATGAGAGAAATGCAAATCAAAAGGACCATGAGGTACCCCACCTCACACCTGTCAGAATGGCTATCATCAAAAAGTCTAAACCATCTAGAAGGTGGGGAGGGAGGTGAGAGAGAGGTTTAAGAGGAATGGGACATATGTATACCCATCAGGGCTGATTCATGCTGAGGTATGGCAGAAACCAACACAGCATTGTAAAGCAATTATTCTCCAATTAAAAATCAGTAAGTCTGTAAACAATAAAGGCTGGAGAAGGTGTGGAGAAAAGGGAATGCTCCTACACTGTGAGTGGGAATGTAAACTAGGGCAGCCCCTGTAGAACCCAGTATGACGGGCCCTCAGAAAACTGAAGGTAGGATTACCATGTGACCCAGAAATCCCACATCTGGAGATAACATTAATTCAGAAAGATAACACGCACCCCAGTGTTCATTGCAGCGCTATTTACAATAGCCAAGAAGCAACCTAAATGTCCATCGACATAGGAACAGATAAAGATGTGGTACATATATACAATGGGATAGTGCTCAAACATAAAGACAGAAAGACAAATATCATTCATATGTGGAATCTAATTTAAAAAATGATATAAATGAACTTATTTACAAAACAGAAGCAGACTCACAGATTTTGAAAATGAACTTAGGGTTTACTCAAGGGATGTGTGTGTGTGGGGATTAATTAGGATTGGTATTAACATATCACTATATATAAAACAGACAACCTGCTGTAGCAAGGACCTACTGTATATGCACAGGGAGCCTGCCTGAATATTCTGTAATGACCTATATGGGAAAAGAATCCAAAAGAGAATGAATATATATATGTATAACTGAGTCACCATGCTGTGTACCTGAAGCTAACACCACACTGTACATCAAGTATACTCTAATAAGAGAAACCTGTACGCAGGCCAGGAAGCAACAGTTAGAACTGGACATGGAACAACAGACTAGTTCCAAATAGGGAAAGGAGTACGTCAAGGCTGTATATGGTCACCCTGCTTATTTAACTTCTATGCAGAGTACATCATGAGAAACGCTGGGCTGGAGGAAGCACAAGCTGAGATCAAGATTGCCGGGAGAAATATCAATCACCTCAGATATGCAGATGACACCACCCTTATGGCAGAAAGTGAAGAAGAACTAAAGAGCCTCTTGATGAAAGTGAAAGAGGAGAGTGAAAAAGTTGGCTTACAGCTCAACATTCAGAAAACTAAGATCATGGCATCTGGTCCCATCACTTCATGGCAGATAGATGGGGAAAAAGTGGAAACAGTGGCTGACTTTATTTTTCTGGGCTCTAAAATCACTGCAGATGGTGATTGCAGCCATGAAATTAAAAGACGCTTACTCCTTGGAAGGAAAGTTATGACCAACCTAGATAGCATATTCAAAAGCAGAGACATTACTTTGCCAACAAAGATCTGTCTAGTCAAGGCTATGGTTTTTCCAGTAGTCATGTATGGATGTGAGAGTTGGACTATAAAGAAGGCTGAGAGCTGAAGAATTGATGCTTTTGAACTGTGGTGTTGGAGAAGACTCTTGAGAGTCCCTCGGACTGCAAGGAGATCCAACCAGTCTATCCGAAAGGAGACCAGTCCTGGGTATTCATTGGAAGGACTGATGTTGAAGCTGAAACTCCAATACTTTGGCCACCTGATGTGAAGAACTGACTCACTTGAAAAGACCCTGATGCTGGGAAAGATTGAGGGCAGGAGGAGAAGGGGATGACAGAGGATGGTTGGATGGTGTCACTGACTCAATGGACATGAGTTTGGGTAAACTCTGGGAGTTGGTGATGGACAGGGAGGCCTGGCATGCTGCAGTTCATGGGGTCGCAAAGAGTGGGACACGACTGAGCGACTGAACTGAACTGATACTCTAATAAATTTTTTTTTAAAAAATCACTGCCTCAGGAGAAGAGCAAAAAAAAAAAAAAAGGCCTTTCTATGTGGTATGCATAATTTATATATAATGGAATATTTCTCAGCTATAAAAAAAGAATGAAATATTCTTGCAGCCACACGGATGGACCCAGAGACTATCACATTAAGTGAAGGAAGTCAGAGAAAGGCAAATATCATATGACATCTATCCCTTCCGTGTGGCATCTAAGATATGACACAAATGATCTACAGAACTTGTGGCTTCCAAAGGGGAGGGAAGTGGGGAAGGGACAGATTGGGAATCTGGGATCAGCAGAAGCCAACTACCATGTGTAGACTGGATAAGGGGCGAGGTCCTCCCGTACAGCACAGGGAACTGTATTCACCATCCTGTGATAAACACTAATGGAAAGAGTAGGAGAAAGAATGTACAGGTATAACTGAATCACTTTGTGGTATGGTAGAAACGAACACAGCACTGAAAATCAACTAAACTTCAGTAAGATGAAAGAGGGCCTTCCCCACCTTCCTGCCCATGTTTTTATTTTTCCTTTGAACACTAGAAAAGTAACTTTAAGATCAGTGTACAAACCGCAGTGAAATAATTAGGATGCTCTGCCATGTTTCTATATGTGTAGAGCCAGGAATCAAACTACTGTCCCGACCCCCTGACAAGCTGTATCTCTGAGATTTATTACAGAGATCTTTCATGGGCCAAACATTTTTCCCTGAGAGCTGGAATGAACTCACGAACGCACGCCTTCCCCTCGGAGATGCTGAATTATTGAACCCAGGGCCCGGCCAGCACCCCTACCTTGCTCACAAAGCGAGCTGTCTGCCAAGGGGGCACGTGTTTTGGCTGAGGGTTTAACCCGTCTGTGAGCTGGTAAATGTTTAACTACCCGCCATGGCAGGGGAAGTCAGAGGCCCTGGATCTGTGGTGCTTGTCAATTTCCATGGTATAAATAACTCATGCTCCCAATAGGACCTGGCTGAGCACGGAAGAGCTGTGTTGTGGCCAGGGCGTGGTGTTCCCATCACACAGAAACGACCGATGTAGGTGACCTCAAGAGAGTGGGTGGCAGTAAAATGTAAAAAAAAAATGGAAGTTTGGGGCTCTGAACATTTATTACTTTTGTTTTTAATATAACTGGCATCATTTCCAGTTTATGTAATTTTAAAGAAGGCCCAGGCTTAACACCTAGCTGGCTAAATTCCTGGAAATTTAATAGTTCTTGCAAACCAACGGGAGCTGGCTCCAGCACACCACTGAGTTAAACCTCCCTGCCCAGGTCAGGATTGGGCCTAGTCCCTGGGGGGACGGCAGAGTGGATGACCCCCAGCGGCCGCTCAGTCTGCAAAGGCGATTCCTTTTGCCGGTTGAGTGGGAAGCTCCCGGTTACCCTTGCCCAGCAGTTTCTTCAGCCTAACTTCTTCCACTCCTCTCCTTTCATCCCTGGCCCTCCAACCTCACCTCGTTTCTTGGGATCCCAGGGACTGAGGAGAGGCCATCACAGTCCCAGTCATATTTTTGGAGGCAGGCGTCCCGCTGTTCCAATACCACAACTGCTTGGCGGCTGGCTGTGGCCTGGCCCAGAGCATCAGCCACTGCTCTGAAGGATCTGTTCTACTCGATCTTGAGCTGATCTCACGGGTAGGCTGGAATCACTGCTAAGAGCGACCAGTTCTATAGCTCCCAGCTGCTTCCTGTCAAGATCCGCCCTTGCATCTGTCTTACGCTGCTCCCAGGGATGGGGAGTGCGGGACACACGCCGGCACCACACTCCCCTGTCCTCCAGTGGCTTGAGAAGCGTGACCCGTACAGCTGGCCCACATGGTTTCCGGGAGGAAGAGAGAGAAGCGGGTGCATCACCAACCTGATGGGCGCCAGGCGGAGCGCAGACTCCTGCCGTCCCGGGGACCTGGCTGGGGCGCCGGCCAGGCGAGCCGTCTTGCTCAAAGGGTCTGCAGGCAGCGGCTTCTGAGGGGGGCTTGGCTTACGAGTTCCCTGCAATAAACCAGAAGGTGAGGCATGATCACCATCTTCGTGCACTTGGACGAGACACTGACTTCAGAAGCCATCAGAGTCCCCTGGAGACTGGGCTAGGGAGAGGAGGGCGGTCTCATTGCTGCACAGCACGGCTTTCACTTCCTGTGAACTTGCTGACTACAGTCCCCTCACCGTACAGGTGTGGTGGTGTGTGTGCGTGCATGTGTGAGTGCGCGTGTGTGTGCGTGCCCGTGTGTGTGTGTGTGTGTGTGTGCATGTGTCTGCGTGCTGTGTTAAAGATTTAACCACAGCATCATGGCTCAGCCGGTAAAGAATCTGCCTGCAATGCAGGAGACCTGTGTTTGGTTCCTGGGTCGGGAAGATCCCTTGGAGAAGTAAATGGCAACCCACTCCAGTATTCTTGCCTGAAAAATCCCATGGACAGAGGAGCCTGGTAGGCTACAGTCCATGGGGTCACAAGAGTCGGACGCGACTTAGTGACTAAACCACCAAACACCCATCATTTAGTTACAGACACTCAAAGACGAGTCTTCAGATGCCACGTTGCTGACCGGCCTTGGATGTAGAGTTGCTGGCGTCTCTGGCCCGCTGTCACCCAGAGGATGCCAACTTCCCCTGTGCTGTTCAGGCTTCTTTTCACTTTAGAAAGGCCCAGCACGAGAAGCTAGTGAAAGTCTTTTCAAGGAACACACTCATTTCTTCAAATTTGCCGGAACCCTCTAACAGAACTGGTTCAGCTGCGGGTGAACCAGAAAGGGAGGGGGCCACCCTCTCCCACCAACATGGGGTCAGTCACGCTGCTCCCCATAAAATGCATTACTGTTCTTCTACTGAAATACTTGCTGAGGATTCGTTCAAAGAGTCACCAACATGCCTGGAAAATGACACCCAGGAGGAAAATCCACGTCCACCAGAGGCCAGTGAGGGAGCCAGCAGTAGAGGGTGGGCAGAGCATGAACTTGGAGTTTCTGCTCTGGGTTTTATGCAAAGACCAACACTCTGGGACTTGTGCAAGTCTCTGGACTTCTCTGAACCTCAGTTTCTCTGGGTGTAAAGTGGGAGAAAACAAAGACCCTTCTCATAGCGTTGTTATGAGGACTACATCATGCATGGGAAACTCCCAGAACATGGATAACAATGATTAAAAGGCAGCTGTGTTCCTGGGGTTCCTTCCTTGGTTACTGTGGTGGGGGTGGGGGGGCAGCGGAGCGTTTCACTGGAGCCATGGTGGGAAGTCGGTGAGCACTGATAACACTGTTTTGAGCCCAGGGTGAACTTAGGGATCAAGACACCACCCACTCTGGGCCTTGGAGCCTAGAAACACCTGTGTGTGCACAGAAAGTGTGCAGGAAAGGGTGCCAGGAACTCAAGGAAGACAGGACATCCTAATAAACAGATGGCCTCGCCCCTGTGATAGCACTCAGTATTCCATACATCCAGGACCACCCGGGATGATTTAAGAACATTTGAGTTGACTTTCTCATGGTACTCACTCCACATGATTACATCTCCACAGCAGTCAGAGCTCAAAGAATGTGACAATATAGTCCCTGTGCAACCCCCTCTTTAATGTTATCCCCTTGTGGCTCAGTTGGTAAAGAATCCCCCTGCAAGGCGGGAGACCTGGGTTCAATCCCTGGGTTGGGAAGATCTCTTGGAGAAGGGCATGGCAACCCACTCCAGTATCCTGGCCTGGAGAATTCCATGGACTGTATAGTCCATGGGGTCACAAAGAGCCGGACATGACTGAGCTTTTCACTTTCACTTTGTGAAGCAAAGGAAGCTATAATACCACAGAAGTTTGTCAACCACAGCTGCATGGAAAGTATGGCAAGTTGAGACAATGGGCAAACTGGGAGAGGAGAGAACCACTGAACAGGGACGGACTGACAAGGGACCTTTCCACATGAGTGCTCATTTAAGGAAATACGAACAGCCCGCAGAATGTAAAAGAGAACACACCCCTCACCAGGGATACAGACCCACAATGAGCACAAGCGCTGAGGTCAGGCCGTCCGCGTATCTGACCGGGCTCTGTGCCGATGATGCACTCTGAGAGGACACTCAAGTTACGCCGCTTCTCCACGTTGTGAAGAGAAGGTGATGTGAGGGTTAAGTGAGAGATGATCTATTAACCTCTTAGCACAGAGCCTGGCGCACAGCGACCAATAAGCTACTATTATTGAAGGAGTGAACGGAACCACTTAAAAATGCCCTAATCGTACTGGGATTGCCACACACACACAGCTATATATGAAATAAATAACTGATAAACTATGGCATAGCACAGGGAACCCACTGCTCTGTGGCGATCTACATGGAGAGGAAATTGAAAAAAGACTGGATATACGTATATGTACAGTTGACTCCCTTTGCTGTCCAGCAGAAACTGACACAGAGTTGCAAAGCAGCTATACTCCAATAAAAACAAATTAATAAAAGCGCCAGAGTCCTCCCAACAGACTCACTCTGGGTGATAAACCATGGCACTAAATCAACTTCCGTTTCCTGTAAGATGGCAGAAAACTATGAGCGAGATATTAGTGTGCACCGTAAAAATGGAATGCATGCACCATAAACGTGAAAGACTTTGAAGATTAAATAATTCATGACTAAATGATGACTAGTTTTGCCACTAAGTATGAATAACTATCTAGTCTTGCTAGTAAAGATAATGTCAGGGTTTTACTGCAAGGCTGGAGAGAATGTGAGATGTATGTTACAATGTATCACAATATATTTGGATTTATCACAGAAGCTTAGGAGGTAATTAGGTGGGCCATTCATTCTGGTTTGCCTGGGACATGCCCAATTTATGGTACCACTGAATTTATTAATCACAGTCTCTCTAATGTGTCCTGGTTTCAGTTCAGTTCAGTCACTCAGTCGTATCCGACTCTTTGCAACCCCATGAATCGCAGCATGCCAGGCCTCCCTGTCCATCACCAACTCCCAGAGTTCACCCAAACTCATGTGCATCGAGTCGGTGATACCATCCAGCCATCTCATCCTCTGTCATCCCCTTCTCCTTCTGCCCCCAATCCCTCCCATCATCCGAGTGTTTTCCAATAAGTCAACTCTTCTTATGAGGTGGCCAAAGTATTGGAGTTTCAGCCTCAGCATCAGTCCTTCCAGTGAATACCCAGGACTGGTCTCCTTTAGGATGGACTGGTTGGATCTCCTTGCAGTCCAAGGGACTCTCAAGAGTCTTCTCCAACACCACAGTTCAAAAGCATCAATTCTTCGGCACTCAGCTTTCTTCACAGTCCAACTCTCACATCCATACATGACCACTGGAAAAACCATAGCCTTGACTAGACAGATCTTTGTTGGCAAAGTAATGTCTCTGCTTTTGAATATGCTATTTAGGTTGGTCATAACTTTCCTTCCAAGGCGTAAGCGTCTTTTAATTTCATGGCTGCAATCACCATCTGCAGTGATTTTGGAGCCCCCCAAAATAAAGTCTGACACTGTTTCCACTGTTTCCTGGTTTAGAGGAGAAATTATATAGTCACCGTAGTGATAAAAGCCCAGAGAGTTGAGATGTTGATTGAAAGTTCTGATTCAAACCTGGGCTCAGCAGAAATACCAATCTGCTTCCCTCCTGCCACACCCAGGACAGGTTTCTATGGAAACATGAAACAGGTAGCTGCCTAGGTAAGATGCCAGCTTCCCACCAGGCCCAACTGGGACAAACTGGCTTCATGGAACAGTAGAGTTAGTCAAAGATGAGGGGTCCTCCCTTCTCACGGATCAGACCTGGAGCCCAAAATCATCTGGACAGAAGCCCCTGCAGCACGTGCTCTGACCTTGGAGAGAGGAGCGGAGCTTCCGCACTCCCTTTGAGGCACCATTTTTCAAGCTGCCTTTGCAAAACCTGGACCCGGGGTTTCCTGAAGAAGTCCAATCCAACCTGGCCACAAAGAGCCGTCAGGATGGAGCAGAGGAATGACTCCAGGCCTCAGTGAACATAAACTCCACACTCAATAAACATTTCTTTAGACTGACTTTCATTTTTAAAAAGGAAACAAGTTCAGATGCCCCTTTCTCTTCAACTCCTAGGTACCGGAGAAAAATCATGATCCGTTATTAAATAGAGTGGTCTCGGGCTTCCCTGGTGGCTCAGTGATAAAAAATCCACTTGCCAATGCGGAGACTTGGGTTCAATCCCTGGTCTGGGAAGATCCTGCATGCCACGGAGCAGCTGGGTCCATGCACCAAAAACTACGGAGTCTGTGCTCTAGAGTCTGGGAGCTACAACTACTGAAGCCCACTCACCCTAGAGCCTGTGCTTCACAATGGGAGAGGTCACGACGGTGAGAAGCCCATGCCCCACAACTAGAGAGGAGCCCCCCTCACTCGCTGCAACTAGAGAAAAGCCCACACAGCAACAAAGAACCAATGCGACCCAAAACAAATAAATAAAGTTACCAAAAAAAAAAAATAGTGTTCTCATTTCTCCATTTTCTGCTCATGTTTTAGTAATAGTCACATATTTCAAATAATTTTTAGAGGGACGAGAATAAATTTTTAGATCCAAATATAGCCTTTTGCCTTGACTGTCATAGAGAATTCTCAACTGTTATCTCCGTCTGCATGATCAGCAAGAGGAAGTGCATCCTGCTTTTCCAGGGGGAATCCCCCCAGGAAGACCGGATGTTATCGCAGGAAAATGCCAGAGATGCCACAGAGGTCCCAGTGAGCTTGTGCAGGGCTGAGCTGGGGGTAGGGCAGCATGAATGCTGCTCACCGTCTGGCCATCCCTGGCCCTGCAGGAATTGGATGCCTCCTGATAACAACAGGGATAACTGGTTCCCGGGGAGATGCCTTGTTCAGAAGAGGCAGGCATCCTTGTAAGAGCGTGTTTGTACCTAGCTGGAAGAGGTCCTTACTTCTTTCCTGCTAAAACCACCTGAAGACGGTAAGGAAAATGCACATGGAGGAGCGGAACCCCACTTCTGGGAAAGCTGAATATATGAGAAAAGGATGCAAAGTGTGCAGCAGGCTGGGCCGAGAAGAGCCCATGAAAGGGAGAACCTGGAAGAGCACCCACCCTGCCTGCCAAGGACGAGACACGGGAGTGAGCAGGTGACGTGGGTCAGGGCTGAAGGCACAGCAGACGAGCTCAGCCATCTGCGCATGCGTGGAGCAGGGGAGGGTCCTGGCAGGGTCTCTGCTGAAAGCAGAGGAGGCCAAACCACCACCATCCCTCAAAGCCCGCTGTCTCTGTGGTGCCCTGGGATGTGGGCAATGTAAGAGCTGGTCCTGAGCTCTAACCTGGCCCTTCCCCCAGCTGACCTGCAACTGGTCCTTCCTCCCAGGAAGCCCTCCCTTCCTTTAAAGAGGAACGCAGACACACTAATCAAAACTGCTGAAAGAAGGAAGGAAGGAACCACAATAAACAAAGGGCCGACTAAGAACCCGCTGGCAAAAGTGTGTATGTATGTAAGGAAACGAAAAAGGAGCTGGCAAAAGTTAAGAGAAACAGGGAAGGAAAAACCAAAGCAACAGCACAAACCAAGGGCCTGGACGCACTGAACACAGTCAGGGCTACCGCGGTCCAGCTGAGGGAAAGGAGGAAAAGTTCAAGGGTAAAGGACAAAGAACGCCGGCAAAGGGATCTGAGCAAATAGTACAGAGAGAAAAGATATTCACCATTAACACGCAAAAACTTTTCTGAAAGAGTCAAGTCCTGGAAAGTGTACACTGTTTCCCTGGGGAAGTGCGTGAGACTCATCACAGTGACAGACTTTATTCTGCTGGGCTCCAAAATCACTGCAGATGGTGACTTCAGCCATGAAATTAAAAGAAAAGTTCCTTGGAAGAAAAGCTATGACAGACTTAGACAGCATATTAAAAAGTAGAGACATTACTTTGCCAACAAAGGTCCATATAGTCAAAGCTCTGGTTTTTCCAGTAGTCATGTATGTGAGAATTGGACCATCAAGAAGGCTGAGTGCTGAAGAATTGATGCTTCTGAACTGTAGTGTTGGAGAAGACCCTTGAGAGACCCTTGGACAGCAAGGAGATCAAACCGGTCCATCCTAAAGGAGATCAACCCTGAATATTTATTGGAAAGACAGGTGCTGAAGCTGAAGCTCCAATACTTTGGCCACCTGATGTGAAAAGCTGTCTCACTGGAAAAGACTGATGCAGGAGGAGAAGAAGGTGACAGAGGGTGAGATGGTGGGATGGCATCACTGACTCAGTAGACATGAGTTTGAACAAATTCCAGGAGATAGTGAAGGACAAGGAAGCCTGGCATGCTGCAGTCCATAGGGTAACAAAGAGTCAGGCATGACTGAGCAACTGAACAACACCAACATCAGAAATAAGATACAACTCTTCAAAGCTACTGGCCTTTCAAGGATACAGAATCAGGTCACTTACAAGGAAAAAAAGATAAGCCATCTTCTGATTTCTTCAGAGCAGATAGAGGAAGCATGCATGGAAGAGCTTCAAGGAAGAAAGTGTGACCCATTAATTTTATGCCTAAAACATCATTGAAAAAGTAAACAAAAGACATTGATGTCTTTGAACATGCAAAAATTCAGAGAAAATTCGTCCCAAGAGTTCTAGAAGAAATTCTGAAAGTCCTACAGAATAGACTTCAGCCAGACAGGAAAAGGATGGCTCAGTGGCAAAAAGATTGAGCACTAAATCACTTGATTGTGGACCTCAGCTTAACAAAACTGTGGGAATTATGGCTACAGAACAGAAAGTAGATGTTACAAGCTGTAATACAGACAGTTCTGTAAGATAGACATTACAGAACTAACCGAAGTTATGAGGTGGATCATCCATTTCTAGATGCACGATGGGCTGGGTTATTTTGACCTATCTTCTCTCTAAAATTGTTGGATAGAATATATTTAAATTTTTTTCTTAAAAGTATCAAGAGCTACAAGATAGTAAGATGTTATCAGGCCAGCATCTAAGTGAAAGAAGCCCAGAGGGGTTAGTAGTACACTGAAGCTATAGGTATTTGCCCAGTTAGGGAAACCTGGGGTTTGGTTCTGATCCCCTTTTAAGGTGAGGGATGCAGGGGTTAAGGGTCGGCACCTGTCCCAGTTCTCTTTCTGACCTCTCCTTGATCAAGCTGGGCTCTGCAGAAGACTATACCTCAGGGTAAGAATCTTCCAGAAATCAACACTTATCATTGTCCATCCCTAGCAGACTGCAGAGACAGTTCCCTTATCCCTAGTTAGACTGCAGGGAGAGTTCCCTTGGTGCTGGGCAGACTGACCTGTAACCACAAACTGCCCTTTCGGACCAGAAACTGACGTCACATCACACATCACCTGGGTGGCTCAGTAAGCCCTGAGTCATTTCACTGGGCCTCAAGCTGGTGTTGCCTTGGCCACCTGACAGATGCAAATACACCCTCTCTGGGGGGAACAGCCTTCGTCCTAGACCTGCAAGAGCTCCCAGAGAACTTTCCAGTGAAGTAAGCTCACAGGAAATGACCAGGAAGCAGGGAATCATGAGAAAGAGAGAGAGAGGGAAGGATAAAACCTCAGCAGCAACACACCCAAAGATTTTGGATTTTGAAATTATTGGAGCAAATATTCTTATAAAAAATAAAAGACAAGCCTCATAGCTGAGTAAGAACCAAAGAGAACATCCAGAAACAAAAAGCAAAACACAGATAAGTACATGTTTTGTTATGCTTAGTTTGATACCATTTATATAAACTGAAAAAATACTAGTCATATATATTATTCATGGATACCTACTTACATAAAAATATATGAAAAGTACTGGAGGAGGGCATGGAAGCCCACTCCAGTTATTCTTGTCTGGTGAATCCCATGGACAGAAGGGCCTGCCAGGGCTGCAGTCCATGGAGTCCCAGAGTCGGACATGACTGAAGTGACTTAGCATGCACACACACATAGAAAATCAACACCAAACTTAGGCCAGAGCTTGTATCTGGCATGGGCTGAAGCAGTCTATACTATTTAATTTTTCCTTTTCTAATAAAGAAATATATGCATATATCTGAAAGTTAAATAGTTGTATACCTAGAGAAACAGGTAACAATGGTTATTTCCATGCAGTATAAATATGGGTGGATTTTGGATCATTTTTACATTTATATATTTGCTAGACCCTCACTTTTATGACAGAGAAGGCAATGGCACCCCACTCCAGTGTTCTTGCCTGGAGAATCCCAGGGAGGGGAAGCCTGGTGGGCTGCCATCTATGGGGTCGCACAGAGTTGGACACGACTGAGCGACTTCCCTTTCACTTTTCACTTCCATGCATTGGAGAAGGAAATGGCAACCCACTCCAGTGTTCTTGCCTGGAGAATCCCAGGGAGGGGAAGCCTGGTGGGCTGCCATCGATGGGGTCGCACAGAGTCGGACGCGACTGAAGCGACTTCCCTTTCACTTTTCACTTCCATGCATTGGAGAAGGAAATGGCAACCCACTCCAGTGTTCTTGCCTGGAGAATCCCAGGGAGGGGAAGCCTGGTGGGCTGCCGTCGATGGGGTCGCACAGAGTCGGATGCGACTGAAGCGACGCAGCAGCAGCAGCAGCACTTTTATGAAAGACCTACATTAGTACCTGTCTTCACTAACCGACAGAAATCTGAAGAGGATCTTCGCTTTCACACACGAAAAGGCAAAAAGCCAGCTTTCGGCATTGTGTGTGGGGGGGCAACAGCCATTGAGCAGAGGGGTGGCACCACCAAGCTCCCGCCCCAGGAACTGCACTCAGCATGCCCGCCAGAGCTCTGAGCCCGGTCTGTGAGCATCCGTGCTTTATCTCGATTTGCATCCCTAACAAGATGTGTCCTAAGGTAATCGCTTCTTTACTTTGTGCCATTTTGGCTTATGAAAGGTTTCACAGAAACGCTCTGCTTTTAGACAGTAGGGAAAGCTATTTAAAATATTAACCACAACAGAATAAATTTCAATGTTGGGGCCAAAGGAGAAAACATAGACTCTTTAAAAATTATAAACACGGTAAACACAAAAATGAGAACAGGCACAGATAAAGCAGTGTTTGGGAAACTTCTAGATTTACATGCTATGTAATCAAACATGAATATAAGTGAAATAATGATCTAAGAAGTTAGAGAAAAATTAAGCTAAGTACAAAAGAAAAATGAAAGTGATAAAGATAAGCGCAGAATAAAAAGTAAAATAAAAGTTACTATCATTTAGCAAAGACATTACAGACATCCTAATAAAGTTATATGTTTTCATTTAATTATCACAAAGTCCAATGAGAGAGAGATTATCTCAGATTTGTAGAGAGGAGATGAAAGTAATGTTTCTGTGGTCTAACGGCAGGAAAAGGAAAATTATATATAAAATCTAGGGCTGGTTCTCTGGGGGTGGTGGCGTGGAGGAGAATGTGAGAGTTGGACCATAAAGAAGGTTGAGCGCCAAAGAATTGATGCTTTCAACTTGTTGCGCTGGAGAAGACTCTTGAGAGTCCCCCAGACAGCAGGGAGATCAAAGCAGTTAATCCTAAAGGAAATCAACCCTGAACGTTCCTTGGAAGAATTGATGCTGAAGCTCTAATACTTTGGCCACCTGATGTGAAGATCTGACTCATTGGAAAAGAACCTGATGCTGGGAAAGACTGAAGGCAGGAGAAGGGGATGACAGAGGATGAGATAGTTGGATGGCATCATCGACTCAATGGACATGAGTTTGAGCAAACTCTGGGAGATAGTAAAGGACAGGAAAGCCTGGTTTGCTGCAGTCCATGGGGTTGCAAAGAGTCGGACAAGATTTAGAGAGTGAACGACAATGAAGAATGGAGGAGGAACCAGATAAATCTAGTATAGAAAAGATAAGCCAATAAAGGACAAATAAATACACAAACACAAGGAACAATGCCAAGGATCAGCCAGGAGGTTATCTAGAAAAATAAAGTTGGATTCCTACTTCATTTTATACACTAAATAGCAGATGGATCAAATACTTAAATGTGAAAAAAAGATCATGAAGCTATTTGAAATAGAAAAACACATTTGTAATCTTTGGGTAGACAAACCTTTTAAACAACAAAAAGTCACAAGAGGTGACAAAGCCATTTACGAAAAAGGGAAAAAACAAACGGATTTTAAACCTGTGAAAAGATCCCCCATCTCATGTATAGGAAGAAAAACATGTAGGTTTTTTTTTTTTCAACCTATCATATTGGCAAAGATAAGAAAAATCCTGCACGCACTGCATTGATGAAGACTTGGGGAACAGAAATAGGGATGCATCTTTCAGAGGCATTTCTGCCTCATCTATCAAGTTTCTAAATGCATATGGCCTTTGATCTGCAACTGTGCTCCCAGAAATTTGTCCCACATCCATTGTCAAGCATGGGCTCAAGGTGCCCGGGCATGAATATGCCTGTTCAAAGGATCAAATGATGAAACCACCCATGCAGCCATCAGTAAAGGACCGGTTAAAGGATTTACAGTGTGGCCCTACCATGAAATACTACACAGCCAGTGAAAAGGATTCGATCGATCTGGAATAACCAAAATGGAAAGAAGTACCAGGTGCGCTGCCATTTGATTTCAAAATTAGGATCCAAGGTTTGAAAAAAGAGCGATAGCCAGGTGGTGGTTGCTGAAGACGGGGGATGGGCAGAGAGGTTTCACTGTACCTTTTAATTTTGAGTGTTTGAAAATTTTCAACTTTTCCATAACCTCTCACTCTGCAGAGAGAGACAGGTGGAAGAGACTTTTCACTGTATTCTAAATTACATTTTACAAAAACCTAGTGTTAATGACTGACCGAGTTCACTTTCACTTTTCACTTTCATGCGTTGGAGAAGGAGGTGGCAACCCACTCCAGTGTTCTTGCCTGGAGAATCCCAGGGACGGGGGAGCCTGGTGGGCTGCTGTCTATGGGGTCGCACAGAGTCGGAGACGACTGAAGTGACTTAGCAGCAGCAGCAGCAGCAGTGTTAATGATTGCTTTTGGGAAGTGAGCCTGGTGATAGAGGTGGGAGGGAGATTACTTTCCAAATAAGCCTTTACACTGTTGGAATTTTTACTTACAGGCATCCATTGCCATTAGAATATAAAGGTAAAGTGTCAGGCATCCATTTTTTTATGTACAATTTGGGTGTTTACAGTAATAGAAGTGAGTGGAAAACAAACACTCCTTTGAATACTGTAATCACTTGAATGGCTTCCCTCTGAAGTTATTTCTCTCCAGGGAGATGAAGGTGCTTCCACATCAGATGAGTTTGTCTTGTGAGTATTAGTGCATGATGTGCGTGCTCAGTCGCGCCTGACTCTTTGCAGCCCCACGGACTGTAGCCCGCCAGGTTCCTCTGTCCGTGGGATTCTCCAGTCAAGAATACTGGAGCGGGTTACCATTTCCTCCTCCAGGGGACCTTTCCGCCCCAGGGCTCAAACCCATGTCTCTTGCATCTCCTGCCCTGATGGGCGATTCTTTTCCACTAGTACCACCTGGGAAGCCTTGGTATACGATATGAAACCCCAAATATTTTAGCTGAAATTCCTGCAAGTTACTGGGTAGGCAGAAGTGAGCGGGAGTCCCAAACCTTGGTAGCTACAATTTAAAGTCTTATGCTCTAGCTGGGCAGTAGCTCTACTTCAGATTTACAGGATGAAGTGCCTAAGATCTTTACTCACCTATGGCTCACTGGTCGGGTGGGCCCCGAGGGAGTATGCGATCCCGTGACAAGGCTTCCTATTTACTGCTGAGAATTCAGCTCAGTTCAGTGTACTTCCTACATGTCTACTGCGTTCACGGTGTGCACAAGGGCTCAGGTGTGCCTGGAAAGGAGTACATCTCCTGCTGCCGGCTATGGGGTCGCACAGAGTCGGACACGACTGAAGCGACTTAGCAGCAGCAGCAGCAGCAGCAGCAGCCTTCTGAAATGGAGCAGGCCAGGTGCCCAGGTAACTCCGGACCAAGGTGGCGGGTGAGTGAGGAGACCCCGGGAGGACTGCAGGAAGGCTCAGGAGGAAGGGGTCTTGGGTGGACGTCTGGGTAAAAGGATGAAATCTGAGAAGCAGAGAGAAGACACCGAGGACCCTCCCCAGCTTTAGGTTTCCCTTTAGTAACACAGGTTTTTATAACGATCAGTTTTCCCATATTTCACCTCCCTGCCTCGGGAGTATATCCTGATGAATATATTTCCTTTTCTCAGTATGTACTGGCATTTCTGACAAGCAAGGGTCTAGATCATCAGGCTTGCAAACTCTGTGAGGGCTGGTCTAAGTATCAGACGCCCACACAGATCAGAAGGGTGCAAATCCTCATTCAAATAAATTCAGATGCGAATTCGTTCTATGGCAGACAACTCTGCAAGTTTGGGGTCAACCTCAGAGGGACTGGCCAGGACCTGATGGCTCTGAAATCATGGTCTAAATTAGCTTTGCTCCTATTTGTATCCTTACAAAGCATTTATGAACGAATAGTTCTTGCTTATAAGTAACAGCCCATGTTAACTGTTCATCACTCTGTGTGGGTTGGTGGAGGGAGGGCTCTTTGAAATAGCTCTCCCTACTTCCCTCTGACACTACTTACATTGAGTCTGGTTGCTCTACCATCTTAGAAGAGATGTACAATGTTGGGCAGCCTTGTTTTACAAAATACAGTGCGTTGTATGTTCTACAGACACAGATAAGGTGTGGAGGAGGAGAAATGTCAGAGACACTGAACTGAAAATCTCACCTCTACAAACAATGGAGGATTTTTCACACAGAATCTAGAAAGAGGGTACTGATGAGCCTGTCTGCAGGGCAGGAATGCAGGGCAGACACAGAGAACAGATTTATGGAAATGGGCGGTGGGGGGAGGAACGAGAGGGTGCCGCAAATGGAGAGGGTGGCATGGAAGTATCTACACGGCCATATGTCAAGTAGACGGCCAGTGGGAATTTGCTATATGACTCAGAGAACTCACCCCGGGGCTCTGTGACCACCTAGAGGGGTGGGAAAGGGCGGGAGGTGGGAGGGAGGTTCAAGAGGGAGGGGACGTATGTACACCTCTGGCTGATTCACGTTGCTGTATGGCAGAAATGAAACCAATATTGTAAAGCAATTATCCTTCAATTAAAAATACATTTAAAAAGAAGATGCCATGAGTATCTGGAATGCAACACAACTAATGTTTCTGACCAGGGGCTGGTTCTAAGATCAGTCAAGACAAATGGCTGGAGCATGATACTATTATAAGCAAAAGCAGAGAGAAATGCAAGTCTCTCCTGTTACTATATGAGGCTTTGTAGGATGCGAGAAGGTTCCCCCATCCCACCCCATCACCTTTATCTGTGGCAAAAATGGGGAAAATGGATTAAAGATTGCCGAGGCAGCCGGTGATCTAAGACCTGCTCGCCATCACGGTCTTCCTGCAGTTCCTCCCTTCTGCGCGCTCTGTATCCACCTGTTTCTGCAGCCATTCTAAGTCTGCAGCCCTGGTCTCCACCTCCGGGGGTCTCGCTATTTGGCCTCATGTTGCCGTGCTTCCTCCTCTGCGAAATGGGGTATTGGTGGTGTCTGCCTCCTAGGCCCCTCCAGGGGGTTAGAAATGCCTGCAGAGCACTTAGCCTGGGATCACTGGCCACATAACTGGCGTTCAACACATGCTTGCTGCTTTATAACAACTCAAAACACAACCGAGGTGCTCCTTATCTTAAAACACTTAGGGTAATAACTCAAACAGGCATACACACACACACACAGACAATTATAAACCATTCAGTTATAAGAATAAAAACAGGAATTAATCCTGCCTTTGCTGGAATTTCTGCAGCACAGAAACGCGCCAGAAACAGGGTTGGCAGATATTCTCATAAGCCCATCTGCTGCCTCAAGAAAGGACCTGAATTCAGCAAAAATCAATCTAAGAGATAGGTTCAGTTGCTTTTCTTTTTTCCTATTGTTCTAGTAAAGAAGTTAATCTAACTGGAAAAACAACTTTAGCCAGTCAGGTCAGTAGCGTTAATCACTGATAAGATTCTACGGAGGAAAACCACTTCCTAACTTTTCCCAGGAAATGAAGGGCTTAAAAAAATAAAACAATCCAAGTAGGGTCACACATCGGCATGTACAGTTCAAATGCTGTTTTATGGTGCAAACCTTAAAAAAATTACAGATAAGTGCTAAGTGATGCTTTCATGAGGTTTTTACTCGTTTGAAGGATGGCTCATCTATGGATTGAAGGTGCCACTTATACTCCCATTAGAATCATGGCACACTGCAGTCTGACAGCAGAAAATTGCATTTCGATCTACTTCTTAGCACAGACTTCTCTAGATATAACTCTGTGAGTGGAGAAATCTATTTCTTAGATGTGACATTGAACGTACTCTTATTTAAACTCTAGATGAGTGAATTAAGCCTATTAGTCATAATAAAATGCATAAAGGATTTCAGTTTGCTACATCCTAGAAATCTAACGAAACTCCAGAATTTGCCCCCCCAGCCCATTGTCTCAGCGGGGAACACATTTAGGCGCACTGGGGGTTTGGCAGGTTAAGACAATCACCAGAGTGTCATCACACCTCCTAGTCTCTTGAGCCACACCTATTTTTAAAATTCATCTTTAGTGACTTGAGAGCCTCTCTTGGGTGATGGTACGACACTCCACCCATGCCCAGAGCTCTCTCAGGGTCCCTGGGTACCGTCTGTGTCAGGGGGCTGTGCCCACTGCCTCCCACCCTGGGCTTCTCCAGGCTGGATCCTCTCCCGGCAGCTCAGGACTGAGCCTACAGGGAGTCGTCCTCTCCCCCATACACGTGCCCCTGGTGTAGCCTCTCCCTCATCTGCCGACCAACCTGAGACCCACACCAGGCTGCAGTGGTCTGCGCCCTGTGCTGAGGTTTCAGGACGGAAGGGAATCGGCAGGCAGAAAAGGAAAGCATAAAACTCTATGTCAGATATTACTTCTCCTGGAGTCTCTGGCTCGCCCGGGGCCTCTCAGGGCCCCCTTCCCTCATGGAAGTCAAATCAGTTGACTTTACAGATGATGTCTGGGGTCAGGGCAAGGAATCCTTTCATGCTACAAAGCCGTGAGCTCCCGGACGCAGTCTCTCCCCCTGCCTGGGTGTCAGAGCTCAAGCCTGCCGTCCGAAGACACACTTCCAGGACACATGCTTGGACACATTGTCCTCTTTAATATATATTACTTTAACATGATCGTACGGTAAAATGGATTTTTCTGGGGTGCAAAGTTGTATGTTTTTGAACACTTTTTAATCCAGGGGAAAAAACCACCTAAAATATCTTAAGATTAACCATCATTGAAGGAGGAAACAGAACAGGTTCCATTTGAAAGCAGGACTCCATCTTGGGCCGGACTGTGGACTCTGAGCTCTTTGCCCAGTATCTATGGAAACGACATACCAACTGGAAAACCAGGCCCCCAGATGGAAGAGCCCCAGGGCTTGTACCTAGACTCTCCATCCCTAAAAGAATACCCTATTATCTGTGTAACTGAATAGAATCGTAAATTCTATTATGCTTACTGGGGTATGACCACAGGCCTATTGATAATTGTCCACTGTGTTCTTGCCTGGAGAATCCCAGGGATGGGGGAGCCTTGTGGGCTGCCGTCTATGGGGTCGCACAGAGTCGGACACGACTGAAGCGACTTAGCAGCAGCAACTACCTAGGCTTAAGGCATATGAATCACAGGTTAACTTTGATTGTATCTTTCTTTTCCTTTGTTCAGACTAGTTTCAGGGAATTTGGGGAGGTGGGTTTGGGCACGTACACTTAGGGTATATAAGATTTTCACAAAAACTGGTTGGGGTCCTTGGCTAAGAGGAGACTCTGCTTTGGGTCCACTGGTGTAATAAACTGCACCCCACTATCTGCATTGTCCTTCTGAGTGAGTTTGTTTCCCAGAATGCGTGGCTGCAACATCATCAGAAAGCCGCCCCAAACACTTTGGGGTCCTTTGGTCGCCACTCCTGGAACCTGCCCTGTTTTTCTTTCCTCCTTTTTCTCTTCCAGAGTCTGAGATGAACTCGTTATGCAGTGCTGTCCCTGGGGCCTCTGCAGTGGTCCCTGAGCTGGCAGTGGGCTGGTTTGTCTGGTGTCCTCACTGACATGCCTGTTCCTGGTGACTTGTGAATATAACATGCCAGGCAGAGCGGGGCCAGGACTGTGCCAGGCAGAACAATGGTATTCTACCAGGCTCCCTGCCTGCATACAGTTGTACATGACCACACACCCCTGTGTGTGACTTCTTTTTTTTTCCATCATTTTTCCAGCCTTTTCTCAAGCCCACACTTTGCCTTTCATGCTCAGGCTGTGTTTCGGGAGAAGTTGGCAGCAGTCAGCTAAAAGCCAGATGAATATACTGAATGCTTTTCCTCTCAAAGAGCTGACAGGATGAAAGGGAAATGAAAGTTCGCTTCCTCGACCAAGGCTGAGGAGTTAGTTTGAGAAGCTTGAGTGGCAAGGCTCATTTCCCTGAGAAGGAAATGGTATCCCTGAAAGGCCCGTCTGTGGACAAGAGAAGAGAGTTGATTCAACTGTCCTTGATTTGTAAAGATCACACAGAACACTTAATGGCAAGATCAAGCATTTTCTGTAAAGAACTAACTCACCCTTTGGATGTGAGGTCAACCACTATCATGGTGTTTATGAAAGCATTTTCCCTCTGGAACGTGTAGATGGTAAGCCTGGTGGATGAGGCAGGGCTAGCCACCGAACGTGTGTCTGCCGCGTCCTGGGGGACAGGGCACAGGCAATACTAAGGCACCAAGGGCCAGTGGGTTCGATCTGGGCCGCCAAACAAGAACCACCTCCAAGAGGCACCGCACCTGCACGGGATTAATGCCGGTCCCCTCGGTGTGATGAGAAGCGCGAGCCTAATCCAGATCATATGTCTCGGAAAAGCTCCAGACAGACCCCAGCCTGGAGTGAGAACTGTGGATTTTTCAGTTACTAATGTTTAAAGGGTAACATTTCCTTAGTTTCATAAAACAGAATGAAGGCCTTTTTTGAGGCCTGCTTTAAAGGAAATCTTGAAGGCGTCATCACTTCTGTGGGCAGTCACTGCTGGTAGGAAGAAAAGACACCAGCAAGTAAAAATATCCTTTCTCATTATGAGAGTCCCAGTGTCACATGGTACACAGGTGAGCTACTTAAAGGGGGGCATGAAAAGCCCCAGGACAAGAGAATCCATGGAGAAGAGGCTGATGGGCTCTGTGAATTACTGAAATTTGTGTATGAAGTATTGTGTATGGGTACATTCTCAAGGGTTCACAGCCTTCAACAGATTCTTGAAAAAATCCGTATGCCCAGAGAAATTTAGAAAGTACTCATCCCTTCCACTAATGTAAATCCAAGACAGGTTCACAAAATGAATGTAAAAGTACCATCAACGGGCAACAAAACAAGAAGTTACAGGTAGATCTTGATTGAAATGGGAGAAGACTTTATAAGCACAAAAGGAATAGGAGGATTCACCAAGGATTAATAAATACTCAAAACTGGAATTTTTATACAAAAAAAAAAAAAAAAGCCCAGCGTAAATAAAACTGAAAGGCAAATGAGGGAGATGTCTACAGTAAATTACTGGAAATGGGTAAGGATTCTTAACCTATTAAGAGAATGAACTCAAACGAATAAGGAAGAGAAACTCTCAAACAGAGAAAGATAGGTAAAGCATGGGAACAGACAACTCACAGAACAAATACAATTAATAGCAGCTGTGTGCTGGAGCCAGCTGCTACCAGCACATACCGGCTGATTCTCTGCTCTTGATTCAGAGACATCACCTCAATAACCTGAAATTGATCATGGTGGAGTTTTTACAGCAGAGAAATCACCTACAAATCAAGGCTTTTTTTTTTTTTTTGACAGTCAATTTACCAGCACACTTTGTTAATAGATATACAAAAAGCAGTTCAAGTGTACCAGCAGTCAAAGAAATGCAGAGAGAAATGAGGTCTGGGTGAGATGAAATAAGCACATTTCACCCTATTCCTCCTGCAAATTACAACATAAAAGTCTGGAGAAAGTCCATAAAGCAACCGACAGACACTCTGAAAGATGGAGAAAAGTAAATGGACTGGCTAGGGATCTCAGAGGGCTTCCTAGGTGGCTCAGTGATAAAGAAGCTGCCTGCCAATGCAGGAGACACAGGAGACGCAGGTTTGATCCCTGGGTCTGGAAGATCTCCTGGAGCAGGAGCATGGCAACCCACTCCAATATTCTTGCCTGGAGAATCCCATGGACAGAGGAGCCTGGTGGGCTACAGTCAGACACGACTTAGTGACTAAACAACAGGGACCTCAGAACTCGAGGAACTGCCCAGTAGCGAGTCCTTGTTTTTTTCTGTTTCCCCCTTCTTTATATCTTGGCCTGGGCTCTGGGGAGGTGCCCCCCTCCTAATCTGAAAATGCCAATAGCATCAGACTGAAAAAAAGAAAATATAAAAAAAAAGGCCTGAGGAGAGCCTATCTTTAGCTAAAAGAACAGGAGCAGCATGAGCCAGTAAGAGATACATTGTGGCCATACCTGACCTAATTCTGCCTCCAGGTGAGACTAGAAAAAAGCCATGCCCTGCTGTCCCCACTGGGTACCACATCCTGGACATGGCCCAGCCCTGTTACCCATCCCTCCCTACAGTAACAGGCCTCATCTCTTCCCTGGAACAAAGCCTGTGGATGGAACTTCCCAGTGGATTTCTTATCACCACAAAGACCAGAAGGAAGCAGGGCAACATTTTGCACATCTTGAAAGAAGAAAACAGTCAACCCAGAATTCTATATCCATGGAAAATATTTTTCAGTAATGAAAGCGAAACAGACATGTCCAGAGGAAGGAAAACTAAGAATTTTTCACCAGCAGACCTGCTTTAACGGAATAAAAGAAGTCTTTTCAGATAGGAAGGAAATGATAACAGAAAGAAACCTGGGGCATCAGAAGTGAAGAAAGAACAGGAGGAGGGATGGTATGAGTAGGTCCTGTAAACCATTCTCCTTAAGTTTAAAAAACGATGCTTGGTGGTTAAAAGCAAAAATGACATCTAGAGAGGTCTCACTACGTTAAGGTAACACTGAAGGCATCCACATCACAGAGGGAGAGGAATAAAGGGGCGGAAAAGATGGTGAAGCTCTACCTTCCACTTGAAGTGATAAAATATTGATACTAGTAGACTGTGATACATTATGTACATACAATGTAATCTTTAGAGCAGCAGTTTTCAGTTAGGGGTGATTGTGTCTCCTAGGAGACCTCTGGCCATGTTTAGAGGCATGATTACACACACTACTGCCATCTACAGTTGGTAGAAACCGAGATGCTGCTAAACATTCTATGATACACGGGACAGTCCGATGCAACACAGAGTCATCCAGCCCAAAATGTCAACGATGCTGAGGCTGAGAAACTCTGCCCTAAGGCAGCCAGACAAAAAAGTACAGACAGACATATTTCATAAACACTATAGATGAATCAATATGGAGTAGTGAAAAACGTTTAACAAGCCCACAGGAAGTCAGGAAAGAGGAGCATGATAAAAACATTAAAAAGATAGGCTTCAACTCTATTAATAATTTATATTAAAAGTAAATGGTCTGTATACACCAGTGAAAAGCCAGTGACAGAACGGATGAAAAATACATGCCTCAACTATATGCTGTTTCTCGGAAACTCATTTCAAGTGAAATGACATAAGTAAAAGTAAAAAGATGGAAAGACACATTCCTTGCAAACCCCAGTCAAAAAAAAAAAAAACAAAAAACTGAGCGAATGTATTAATGTAAGATAAAACAGATTTTAGGACAAAGTCACCAGAGCCAAAGAAGGACATCTGTTGTTGTTTAGCTGCTAGGTCACGTCCAACTCTTTTGCGACCCCACGGACTGTAGCCCGCCAGGCTCCTCTGTGCATGGGATTCTCCAGGCAAGAATACTGGAGTGGGCTGCCATGCCCTTCTCCAGGGGATCTTCCTAATTCAGGGATTGAACCCAGGTCTCCTGCATCTCCTGCGCTACCAGGGAAGCCCAAAATGAAGGATGTTACATAATGATGAAAGGATCAATTCACCAAGAAGACACTGCAGTCCAGATTGTTTTGTACCACAAACAACAGAGCTTCAAAACACATGAAGTAAAAACTGATGGCTGAAAAGAGACACGTGTATAGCTGGAAACTTCAGCATCCCTTTCAGTAATCTATAGAACTACTAGATGTAAAAAGCTATTTTATGTATCAAATGGGCAAAGCTTTGAAATATTAATACTTAATACCAGCAAAGTCACGGTGAGACAGACGCTCTGTACTAGTACGGGAACATAAGTGCAGGTTAGTCTTGAAAAATATTTATATATATTCAGAGGCTTAAAATGGTTATACCATTTTCCTTACCAGTGATTACATCTTTGTACTTTGCATTCGGTTTTTACTTTTGTCCCCACCTCAAGTTTCCTGTCATACAAACAGAAACCGTTACTTCCAACAGCATAAAAATGAGATCGTGCACATAAAGTGTGTTATACACTCTTGTAACTGCTGTACAGAAACTAAATCAGGGGTAGAGATTTTTGTAAATAATTTTTGAAGGTGGAAAATGTTAAGAAAGGATGCCCATTACCATTCCTATCTCCCAATGAGTCAGCTCTGTGCATCAGGGGGCCAAAGTATCAGGTATCTTATTGTATTTATTGTAAATATCTGTTTTATTGGCCAAGCCAAATTATTCACAGTGCCACCTGTCACTCTCCAAAATGTCGTAGTACATAGATCAAGGGTCCCCAGCCTCTGGGATCTAATGCCTGATGATCTGAGGTGAAGGTGATATGATAATAATAGAAATAAAGTGCACAATAAGTGTAATGAGCTTGAATCATTTGGAAACCGTCCTCCCCACCCCTCAGCCATGGAAAAGCTGTCTTCCATGAAACCAGACCCTGGTGTCAAAAAGCTTGGAGACTGTTGGTATAGATGACAAGCTGAATGGGCACCCTCACTATTCTGAATAGAAGAGATAAAAATATTCCTAAGAGGTCGTCCCTGGCAGTCCAGTGGTTAAGAATCCGCCTGCCGACGCAGGGGACAAAGGTGTGATCCCTGGTCCGAGAAGATTCCGCATGCCTCAGAGCAACTAAGCCTGTGGTTACAACTACTGAGCCCATGCCCTGGGGCCCATGCTCTGCAATAAGAGAAGCCATCACAGCCATCACAGCGAGAAGCCCGCACACTGCAAATAGAGAAAGCCCACGTGTAGCAACGAAGACCTAGTACAACCAAAAATAAACTAAAAAATATCCCTCAGAATAGCTAAACTATACTGCACCACAGCTATGCACCCAACACTGTACTAAATGCTTTCCGTGGATGGTCTCATTTCCCCATCTCAGGAGCTGAATTAACTGTTTTATATAGGCGCCGAGAACTTAAGCAACTTGTCCAAGTTCAGATGCTGGCAAGTAGCGGGGTCCGGATTCCAAGCACCTCCATCAGGTTAAGAGCTGCGGGCGTACCTGGGCCTGCCTGAGTGCAGGGTTGGCCGGCAGGGGTCTGGCGGGGACGCAGGGCACACGAGGAGCCTGGTGCAGGGGTGGGAGCCCTCGCTGCGGGGAACTCGGCCAAGGGGCGTCGGGGGCTTTGAGGGGTCTGCTGATGTCCACGTGCTGACATGGCGGCACTCTCCGGGTGTTGTCCTGCGGGATCAGAGCAAAGAGCCACGATGTGATCATTACTGTGTATCCCCGGAGGACACGCAGTGCTAACGCCTCTGCTAAACGTGCGGCAGGGAAGGGGCTCGAGGAAGGGCGAGAAATCAAGGAGTTACAGGAAAGGGAATCTATTATCATTTATGTAAATGTCAGAATTCTAACAGAAGCACCCCTCTCCACCCCCAAATCTGAACCCATGGGGATTGACTTTTTTCTTAGGTTTTAATTTCTTTCTTGAGTATAGTCGCTTTTCAATGTTGTGTTCGTTTCTACTGTACAGCAAGGTGAACCAGCTATACATATACCTATATCCACCCCCCCCTGCTTTTTCTTTTTAATTTCCTTCCCATTTAGCTCTGGGATCAATTTCTGTTTGAATTTTTAAAAATTGGATTAATTAATTAGCAGGTAGGTGCAAGGCACCTCAGCAAGTGCCGCCACGTGTAAAGACACAAACCAGAAATTCAGGAAATTCCGAAGGACTTGTGAAAATGAGATGCAGTTCAATGTACACAAGGCTCGATGAGAACCAAGGAAGGAGGAGCATGGGGGATTCTGGAAGCCAAGGGTGGAGGCTGGGGCTGGGTCCAGAGGAACACTGCCCACATGGCCTTGTTTTTAGTGACAGATGAGATTGGAAGCAGCGTGAGCCTCACACACCCTGCCCCTCCCTGCCTACCTCTTATATTCCTTTCCCTCTAAAAACAGCTTTACTGAGGTTTAATTGACTGTTAGTTTCAGTCAATATTTAAAATGTACATTTGGTAAATTCTGATAGAGGTTCACACCCATGAAACCATCACAAGAGAAACAATGAACATACCCATCGCCGTCGTCAGCTATGTCTCATTTTCACTAGAGCTTTGACTTGTGAAGTCCTTCCCTCTCCTTTTCCCAGCAGCTACTGATACAACTTTGGTCATTATAAATTGGTTTGCATTTTCTAGAATTTTATAAAAATGGCATCATTGGTTTGGTCTGGCTTCTTTCACTCGGCATGATTATTTTGAGATGTACCCAAGATATCCTGTGTATCAATAGTTCATTTTGTCTTATTCTGAATGGCACCCCACTGTGTAAATATCACAGAATGTGCTTACCCTTCTACCTGCTGATGGGTATTTGGGTCATTTCTGGTTTCTGGTCCTTCAAAATAAAGCTGCATCTTTGACTCTCACAAATAAAGCTGTTTTCCCCTCACGTCCGTGGTTGGGTGTGGAAAGTGGCAATGCTTACTAGGAATGGCTTCTCTTTGGAACCCAACTCTATACTTTTTCGATTGAGGGAGATTAAAATAGATTTTCTTTTCTTTTTTTTTTGCCTACTGAATGCCTGATAATGGTTTGAAAAATCATTTGTCATTTATTGACACAAACACTTTCCTGCTACAATCTGGACTCTTGTTGAATGAGTTCAATACTCAGGAATTCTTGTAGATATATCAGAAACACTTGGTGGGGAAACAAAATGTCAGAGTGAACGCTAGTCAGCATTCACCAGGGCAGTAGGAAAGTTAAGAGACAGCAGGGAGTGGGAGGCCCTTTAAGGATCCAGCTCTCTGAAGCTGTGGGCTGGACAGAGCTTCCACAGTTCGTGGTTGGAGCAAAATGGACCCAACCAAGGGCTCAGGGTAATGCTTAGAAATACCTTGGGAGTAGCTCTTAGAAATACCCTCATTGTGACTATTAGAGATATCCTGGGAGTAACTCTTAGAAGTACCCTCAGTGTGACCCTTAGACGTACCCTCGGTGTGACCCTTAGACGTACCCTCGGTGTGACCCTTACACCTACCCTCAGTGTGACCCTTAGACATATCCTCAGCGTGACCCTTAGACATACCCTCAGTGTGACCCTTTGGCATACCCTCACTGTGACCCTTAGAAATACCCTGGGAGTAGCAGGGAGCCACAGAAGCCCCCCTCCCCAGTCCATGGCACCCTCGCACCACAGCAGGGGTCCAGCGTCAGGACCCGGCCTGAGGACAGGCCCAGTCCCCTCTCCTGCCCCATGGAGTCCGGCCGCCTGGGTGAAGGCAGGGTGGTGACCAAGACCACGTCCCTCCCGGGATGTGGGCTCAGTGGAATCTGGCACCCTGAGCCTCTCCCAGCCCCAGCCGTCACCTCGGGGAGCCTCTGTCATCCAGAGCGGGCTGACCCAGTGCTTTTCAGGAAGAGTCTCCGGGTCGAGTCCCGCTCAATCTCTTGTTGAAACACCCGCGTCCTCACGGCTCACTCACTCACCTCTCGTCTGTTGGAAACTCACCTTAGGTGTGCTGGAAGGTGGCGGCTTCCTCGTCGGGCCTTTGCTGAGGTGGGTGAGGTGGGCCTGGCTGGGCTGGGAGCCCCTGGGGGGCCGGGGAGGGCGCACGCACCTGCAAGTCAACCCCAGACACGCTCCGTGGGGGCTGCCGCACCCTCTGCCCAGCTCCGCTTTCCCCATTTTTCACAGAAACGCTCAAAACACAGCTCACTTCTTTTAACTCAGTGTGTTAACCATGCAAGAGAAAATGTTTAATCTCTTACAGGACTAAAATATAAATACTGAGTTCTTTCCCCCAGAGCCATTATGCTGTTAAACTAAAGTTCTTGCAATGCATAGGAACACGACTTTGTGACACCTGGGAGACTTTTTGCATAAAGCTGGCATTTTAGCAACATCTTGGAATATATTTGGATCAAAAGCTACCCCAGCTGATAAAGATGTTTTAATATCCCATGTCTTATGAAAATTACCAAGGTTGGGGTGGGGAAAAACACACCAGTGGAATTCATCAACACCCTGCTTATTTATGTAATAAGCAGCGAATAGTTTGAGGAGAAAGCGAAGCGGGCAGCCAGTCCGGCAGAAACGTTAAAACACCAGACCAACAGAAAATCTGACCCCTTCTTTGCTAAGGAAACACAATGATAAGCAGTTGGTCGCCTTCTTTCAAATGCCATTTCTTGAAAAGATGACCCCGACCCAGGGTACCTTAGCTTTTCGATGGTGTTTTTTTTATCTGTAAACAGCAGTCGTATCAACGTCTTCCTTTTGAGGTAAACCACACATCCAGCAGCAAGAAGACAGAGGATGGTGACCAGAATTCCTATCGTTAAACCCTGGTTATCTGAAACAAAGCACGTTCGACTCAGAGAACGAGGCAGTTACAGTGAAATATGGGGAGTATGAAATTGTGACATTTACGGCAAAATGAACTTGGAAGGAAAGACCAGAAATGCAGTGAGTAAATCCTTGAATGGTGTACGGATAAATTAGCTTTACTTCAAAGGTCGTGCTTGAGGTACAATCTGCCTCGCCATCATTCATTGCTGACAAATCTGGAACTTGCTAAAGGGGAATATAACCTGGCAGTTGGGACCACAGCTCTGGCCACATGGGCCCCCCGAGCGTGCCAACGGCAGGGGAACGGCGGTCAGAGAAAGTAACAGGGAGCTGTCACTGGCATCCCATCAGAACCAAAGTGAAGTGAAGTCAAAGTGCTAGTTGCTCAGTCGTGTCTGACTCTTGCGACCCCAAGGGACTGTAGCCCGCCAGGCTCCTCTGTCCATGGAATTCTCCAGGCATGAATACTGGAGTGGGTAACCATTTCCTTCTCCAGGGGATGTTCCCAACCTAGGGATCAAATCTGGGTCTCCTGCATTGCAGGCGGCTTTTTTTTTTATTTTTAACCATTAGATCCACCAGTGGCCCCCAAGTTGAAGTCTTCCCAGCCCCAGTGACACTCCTTCAGTCTCTTTCCTTCTCTCATTCTTGGGGGTTGGAATCTGTTTTACTTTTGTTTTTTCAGTTTTTTTAGACCAAGATCTTACTTCTGGCTATCGTCAAATTGGAAGGGGAAAAAGAAAACTCTGTTTAAATGAAACACCCTTGGATTTTGTTTTGTTGTGTTAGGGACTTAAAACAGCCTGTGGGGGGCAAACCCCCATCTCTGGGAGGATGCTGTTTACCTTCTCGAAGGAAGGATCCCCTTTTCTGTGACTTGATTCCATTTTGTTTAGTACAGAGACTCTAAGATTCCTCAAGAATGCAGAAAGGAAGGGAAAATTGAGCTGTCGAGTTGGTTTGACTGCAGCTGCGGCCAAGGGCTGTCTGTGGAGGGCTCTGGGTGCCAGGAGTCGGGGGTTCACCAGGGCTGTGGGTTCCTTGGGAGCGCAGATCTCAGTTCACCGGTCTGTTCTCCCACCGGCTGCCAGGGTCTGTGTCACTTGGTAGGTGCCCCACAGTCCTTCTGGGCTGCTGCTGATGGCCGTGGTGGCAGCTTCTGTCACCCAGGCTGTCCTACCTCTGACCGGGATGTTTGGCTGGTTGGGAACCAGAGAAGCCGCTCCCACCCCAGGGGAGAAAGACTTCACACCCTGGTTCTGGACTTTGTCTTCAACTGACAAGTCCTACCAAGGATGTGTCTAAGGAAGACAATCAGTATAAGACTGTCTTGATTCACTTGTTCAGTGTTACTGGAAAAGCCTTGCTCTGGTTTCCCGGCTAACACGCACCTCTTTTGAGACTGAGCCGGCAGTCTAGGGGCCTCTGCTTAAGGTCCTATTATGTCTTAACACAGCTCATTAAAAAGGCTTCCCTGTCCTTCACCATCTCCCAGAGCTTGCTCAAACTCATGTCTATCGAGTTGGTGATGCCCTCCAACCATCTCATCCTCTGTCGTCCCCTTCTCCTCCTGCCTTCAATCTTTCCCAGCATGAGGGTCTTTTCCAATGAGTCAGCTCTTCGCATCAGGTGGCCAAAGTATTGGAGTATAGTTTCTAGTTTCCTCAAATCAAATCCCTACGTCTTCAACTGATCAGTTATTAAACACTGACAGGAGCAGCTGGCGCCTGGCAGATGCTGGAGAGATACTAGCTTCAGGGACTTCTGAGCCCCGGTCACGTGGGTGGCTGCATTGAAGAGTAAGACCCGTGGTGTGTGGCCTTCCCTGTGTAACCCTTGGCCGGCTTCTCAAGGCCCCTCTTTTGTAGGTGTTTTGGGGGGAAGAAACTAAACCTATTTTATGAAATGATGGCAACAGTGGATGAGTTTGGCTCTTCAGTTATTTTCATTTAAACAATATTCTTACCCGGTACAATGAAGAGTTAGTGACTCCGTGGGTTTGCCATGTTTTGGCAGCTCCCAACCCTGAGACCCACTGGGGCCCACACTAAAAAGACACTCAGAGCATGCGGCCTGTCTCCCACCATCCTCTCCAATTCCTTGAACATCTGGTTCACTTGAATGTGGATGGAACATTCACATTCTGATATGGCAGGGTTTCTGATGCATTAAAAACGAAAACCCTGATGTTTTTGAACTCTTAATGGCCAATTTGAAATTTAAGTTGCAGCTGAGAGGCCAGCCATCAAGGCATGGATGGCAGTGAGGAACAGGGAGGCTGGGCCAGACCCAGCTTATTATCCCCTGGGATGGACATGCGCTAAGAGACGAGACCTGGAGGCCCTTTGACTACCTGTTGCGGGGCCAGGCTGAGAGGGCAGGACCCTGGGCGCCCTTGGAAGCAGCATTGAGACTCGTCCCACCTTTCAGTACAGGGATGACCAGAAGTTCCCTTCCCTTCCTCACAACACGACACTGCCTTCTCTAGATGTGCCTGCTTGGAGGGGCTCTCCTACCTGGCCCTGCAGAGCAGTGTTGTGTCTGTTGTCATGGAAACACCGGCCAAGCCACAGATTCAACCCCACCCATCACTGCAGGACATTCAACTTCCTCCGTCAGCCACTGACTGAGTGCCCCGGGGGCTCAGGTGGGCGCTAAGGTGGCAACACAAATGTGTTTGGGCAGTTCCTGCCCACCCTGCCCCTGACTCCCCAGCAGGGCTCATGGTGGGCTCTCTGCACCACTGGACTCGCTGCTTCCACTTCAAAGGGGGCGTCACCCTGGCTTGCCTCCTCACTGGCTGCCAATCTCTCAGAGAAGACGGCCCTGAGCTAGGAGACCACTTCTCATCTCTGGGGAGACAAGAACTGATGATCCCAGCACAGCGGCCCTTGGGGGTCTCTAGATGGGTAGACCTATGTCTCAATCTTAGCTGCGTGACTCTGTGAAAGTTATTTAACTTCTCTGAGCTTCAGGTCCTTTGTATGTAAAGAAAGAAGAAGAAGAATGCCCACTTTCATAAGGGTTCAATTAATGCCTGAAAAACGTGAAGCCTGGTGCCCGTAGGGAACAACAGCTCAGCAACGGTGACTGCTGGGCTGGGCCCAGTCCCTTTATGAAGAGGATGGCATCTTTCTAGTAAGAGCTTTAAAAGGCACTTGACTTCACAACTCTTGGCCTCAGTAAACAAGGCTGGCCTTGACCAAGCAGTTTGAACCTCCAACCACGAGGTGCACACTCACTTGGCAGTTTGTGGTAGAATGACCTTAACTGAGAAAATATCACAGGCTGAGTGTGTGCTCAGTTGCTCAGTCATGTTTGAATCTTTGCGACCCCATGGATGGTAGCCCGCTAGGCTCCTCTGTCCATGGGATTCTCCAGGCAAGAATACTGGAGTGGGTTGCCATTTCCTTCTCCAGCGGATCTTCCTGACCCAGGGATTGAACCTGCATCTCCTGCATTGGCAGGTGGATTCTTTATCACTAGCGCCACCTGGGAACCTGGAAACCTCAGCCTCTGAGCAAAGCAGAGCGAGGAGTCTCTGCAAAGATCAGGGAAGGATGAGAGAGGGTCTGGAAACAGGGGCCTCGGCCTGTGTCAGGTCACCTGGACCTGTGGGGTCCCCACCGGGTTTCCAGCTGTGCACCCACCCAAGGGCTGGCGGGTCCTCTGTCCTGCCTGCAATGGTCCCCCAAGGGCCCGGCTTCCCGTGCCCCTCGGGAGCTCGGCCCACTCCCCGGGACACGCTGTCACCACTAACCTGCTTGCCGGACGGGGCCGCTGTCCGTGCTCCCTCCGAAGCCAAACCTGTCACAGAAGGGAGGTGCCCAGTGGGGCTCGCAATGGCAGTTCTTCCTGTTGTTGCACACCTTTTGGGCAGAGGGGGACAAAGACACCAAGAGGGAGGCAGGGTTAGGATGTGTCTCCACCTGGGGCAGCGCCAAGTCTCTGAGCCCTAACTGAGCCCCATAGCGAAGCAAAGGCCCTGTGGTCAGTGCCCCCACCACATGGAGGCAGCCAGACTCTGGACACACCACTGCGAGGATCCACCCTGCACCCAGCACCACACCAGTCGAGAGCCTGAGGCCGCAAATATAACAGAATCTGCTGTTGTTACATCAGCAGCTGTTGAGAGAAAGATGGAGACCATCAGGGCTCACCGGCCCCCTCCCACCTCTTTTCTGTCTCAATTTCCAGGTGCCTTTTTTTGGTTCCAGGAAACCCTCCCAATCTGGCTGAGATGAGAAGACCTCTCAGTAGTGAGAAAGGGACCCTGCTACTGGGACATGAAATCCATGCCCTTGGGCATTAAGGGTCTGACAACCCCGGGCAACTTCAGACAGGGTGCTAGGGTAGGCTGGGTGACTCGGGGTCCCACAGCAGTCTGACGGCCAGGCCTCCTGCTCCCCCTGATGCCCACAAGGTACCGCCTCCCCAAAGTCTGCTCTGATTCCTTCAGCAGACACTCCGGAGGGCTGGTCCCAGCTCCTACCCCGCTGAGTGGTGGACACAGCCAGCAGTGAACTGTGTCCTGGTGAAATAAGAGGATGATGGCTCTGGTCCCAAGCGAAAGGGCTGCTCAAGAAGGTGGGAGGGGTGGCTTTGCTCTTGGTGGGCTCTGAGGCTCCACAGAGGGGCCAATGCTTGCTCACCCTGTGATCCAGGGCGACTGATGCTACCTGTGATGACATTCTACTTGTTGCTGGTATGTATTATGGTACATGGATCTGACTGAACTACTACAGGAACCAATGGAAAATGATTATGAAAACAAGAGGGAATCCTTTCTAGAAAGACAATGAGACTGAATGCTTTGGGAATACTGTATGGCAGGTAAGGCCCTAAAAAGGACTTTGGACAAATTTGGAATGGGAAGGACAACTGAAAAACGATCGGGAAAAGCTGCAAAATAAAGGATTCCTCATTCAGGTTGCTCGTGAGTGTTGCAGTTTCCCTTGCACTTAGAAAAGCAAACGGCACATCGTGGATGGCGCGCTTTGGGTGGTTCTGTGTAAGGAAGTCAGGGCTGAGCTCCTATCCTGCAGGCTTCAGCTCCATGTCAAAATACTGCTGGATGGGGCCAAACCCACGCTTTCACGTTTTTAAGGCACATTAAATGTTGGGGTGTATATCTCATTTGTGATGTTTCCCAGGTTGTGATGAGTCAACCACAGTCAACATCGACAAACCCAGATGCTTCCAACAAGAAGGCCAACAGTCAGGAAAGCCCGTGATAAGTGAGAAAGTACATTTCTATGAAGCTCACATGAAGCAGAATGAACTGTCACGAGCACCGCCCAGACTGCCTGGAGTCTGAGTGTCCTGCCGTTTCCCCAGAGACCCTGCGGCTGGGGCACCACCCCTGGGATTCAGGCACTATCTCCTGCTGTGAACCACAGTCAGGGGCCCTCTGGACGGCCTGTGGCAGAGAGATTATAGCCCCGACAACTGCCCCCCCACCCCAGAGGGGCTGCTGGTGAGCCTGGCCTTGCTAAGGAAAGGGTTGGGGTCTAGCTGTTACTTGTTCCCAAGTCATGGCAGCTGCTCAGCCCCCAGGCAATGCGGGCCTTTCCTCTCCACTGTGTGGATGGGATGCCAGGGATGCTGGAGGGTCAGGAGTCCAGGCTCCCTGATCCAGCATTGCTGCTCACTGGCCACCTAACGTTGGATGTGTCACTACCCCCACGTGGGTCTGGACTCCATCATCAGTCAGATAATGAGGCTGCACTAGATCATTCCTCCAGCCATTAGGAAGAAGTCTACGATCCAATGAAGACACAGAAAGACTGCGTTTTATGCTGACAGTCAGCTACGCTCACCACCAACAAACCCATCTGAGGTGACACTGCAATCCCTCATGGTTACAGCACAAAAGTAATCTTATGCAAACCTCCATAATTCTGTGTTAGAATCATTGGCAAGTGTCTGCAAGTTTTAAAAATAGAATTTGAAGCACCATTTCTGCAGAAAAGGCTTCAGAAAAACAAATGAACCATTGGCATAGCTAATCAAGATTAATATGATTCCATTGGAAATAATTAAGCCCATCAGGAAAAATAAATTAGGTTTTGAACAATTAGAATCCTCCCCTCCCCCAAATCCTCTGAACTAAAACAACAGCCTTCTTTAGTTGAAACCCACTGTATGTGATTTCAAGAGCATGTGGTCAGTATGTGCTGTCTTCTTTGTTTTAATTGCTTTTGGAAATATTTCAGTTCAGACACATATTCTGAATCTTGGTTGTGAGAGAGACAGCTCCGTTTGAAACGCTAATGAAAAACTCTTCATGAAGGAAGGTTAGTGTTAAAATTACTTTGAAGATGACAAAGTCCTTTCAAAAAAATCCAGAACGTCAATTTAAAAGATAATTACCGCTCAATCTGATTTTCTTTGTTAAATAAAATCCCATTTCTTATGCCATGTAAAGGTCAAAGAAAATGAATGTCTTCAGAAGAAAATAATACTGAGGAGACAGTGCTATGTTTTTACAAAGTGATGGATGGCGGAAATCCTTTACAAAGGAATGATTTAGTGCTGAGCTTAATTATGGGCTGGCTACATGAAGGCAGTTCACCTACTTACCCCCCTGCCGTGGCACTGCACTGCACACTCATGCACACCAAAGACACTGACGTTCTGACACCGACGATTCAGGCAGATCTGGAGAAGGAGGGAGGCATAGTAAATATCCATGTCCATCTACAAACACACACACATGCATCTGTGTATTAAAGAACAGAGGAATGGATAAGGAAGATGTGGTACATATACACAATGGAATACTACTCAGCCACGAAAAAGAATGAAATAATGCCATTTGCAGCAGCCAGGATGGAGCTAGAAATTGTCACACTGAGTGAAGTCAGACAGGGAAAGACAGATATCATGCGATATCACTTATATGTGGAAACTAAAGAAAAAGGTAAAGATGACTTTACCTACCAGAAAGAAATAAGAGTCACAGATATGTAGAAAACAAGCTTATGGTTACCAGCGGGTAAGGGTGGGGGAGTGATAATTGGGACATTGGGTTTGACATTACACACTATGATGTATACAATAAATAACAATAAGGACCTACTATATACATATATATAGCCCAGGGAACTCTACTCAATACTCTGTCATGACCTACATGGGAAAAGAATCTAAAAAAGGGTGGATCTATGTATATGTGTAACTGATTCATTTTGCTATACATCTGAAACTAACACAACTTTGGAAATCAACCGTACTCCAACACAAATTAAAAAACAAAAAGCAAAAGCAAAGAAAAACTCCAGAAAGACCATCTTTCAGTTAACGCACATGGCAGAGTGGTGCTCTCTGCATAGATTGGGCATAGGTTCTGATGTCCACCTCCAAATTCAGCCCGTTCCAAGACTCACATCAATGTGCACATCATGGGAGTCTTCTATCTTCATGGCAGGTTATATGGTTTTGGGCAACTCTGAAATTATGGTAACCGATTTCCTCATGACTTTTGTTTGGAGCTTGCAACAAAATCTACATATCGCAGCATTTTTGCCCTCATTTTTTCTCTACTATTAAAAGATATAGGAGAGAACAGAACAGCCTAGTCCTTCACCTGGGCCAACAGAGACTCAAAGACTCCAGGAACCCAGGGTCCGAGAGTCTTGCAAGGGAGATAGTAAAATATGGGAACTTTCCCCAAATGCTGACTGACAAGCATTATCGTTGATGACATAAACCATCAACAGAAATGCTCAACAGAGGAGAACAGACGCTTCCCTTGTATTTATCAAGCCTCTGCAGAGGCAGTAATTTGCTAAATGATACTGGGCTGGTTGAAAGAATTTAGTCTCATTTCAAAGGTGCATAATATAGTCCAGACTCATGGGATCAGACTCTTTATCTCCCATAAAATGTTACAAATTGGTGGAGTCAAAGGAAGAAAAGTCGAATTTTTCGATTACAGAAGTATTTTTAATCAAGTAGGACCTTCCGATGAGACATTGACCATCTGACCCCAGCAGCTTATCTAAGGCAAGATGAATGCCCTGAGAAAGAAGTGCTGGTTGAAGCGGCTCTCAGGGCTGGTGGGGTCGTGGCCAAGGGGACTGGCACATTTCTGCTGATAAAAGAAACTGTCTGGGGTTGCAACGAGCACAGCAGGACCCCAGGCAGAATCACAGCGGATGGGTGCTGCCCCCTCACAACGCATGGCCCAGGCTCAAAGATGGCTTTCAAAGAACTGGAGCTCTGCAGGAAGGAGATGAAAGCACATTTAATTTTGCACATGAAGTGAAAAGCTCACTGATAAATTGAGTCCTTGGAATTTCAGTGTTCAGATGCACCTGGCCTTGGTTGTTCAAATCACCGTTTAAGTGGTGTCATTCTAATGTCAAGACTTGAATATAAATGAATGTGTGTGATTAAGGAGATACCCAGAATGTATAATGTGTTTCGCATATCATCCTGTTTCCTTAAGGATAAAGCATTGATGGCCTGTGAGGGAAGGGGGTGGGGTGGGGAGGAGGGGACTCCTGCCCTGGGGACCCAGCTGCAGGAGCTGGCTCAGAACCTTTTCTTTCTGCTCTGTGACCTCCTGTTAGTAATGGTTTCATATTCATTTTGAAAACGGGGCCCTAATCAAAGCATCTTCCTTCCTAAAATGTTAATTATTAACTTGCGATCATTCAGTCTGATGAGAAACTTTAGTGGGGGAAAAGAATCAATGTGGAAGATTGTGAAAATCTCAATTGTTTTTTTTTTTTAATCACTGTGCACTTTATTCCTAACCTCCCTCCCCAAATATCTCAGTCTACCTTTCCCCCTTGTCTCCAAAAGAACCCCCTTTGGCTTTAAGCTTATCTCATCTCCTCCCCTCTCCTGTCCCTCTGTGGGGGTCTCTGAAACTAAATCTGACTTCCCATTCTGTCCAGGTGAGAACAAGTCCCTACTGTGCCAAAAACCCAGACCACATTTCCAAGAACAATATAATACGCTGCTGTGTTTCCTTCCAGAGTAATTTCCTGGCTGGAAACTCGCATAACACCCAGTGTAGAAAAGACTTCTTAACACTGAAGGGCTGAGAAAACAAGCTCAATTTCCCCAAATCTGCGATTTCCCCAAATCTGCATCTCAATGGTCGGACGAGGAGCTAGGATTTGCTTATTTATTCTTTTCCTTCTAGGTGCAAAGAACTGGATTTTAGAGGCAGCATTCTGAGAAGTGGATTTTGAAAAACAAACCATCCCTGTAACTCAGGTCTCGAACAGGACGTTTCTCAGTGGGTCCTTCCAGACTCACATTTGTGATGCAAGGGAGCATTTCGGGCTTACTTTTCCATCTGCGCACTTTGTGCCGGCAAGCACGAGCCCCGGGTCCGGCAAGTCATCACCCAAGTACACGTGGGTTCCACGGCACAGAATCCGGCCTCCTTCCTGCAGGGGGATATTCGTTTCTATGGAAACGGCATTGGTACCAATGACTGGTCGGCTGGCACCTCCTTGACACTGGATTTTTCCACACTTGGCGTCTCTGGAAAGGCAAGAACAGACAGTCCTCAAAGAGGGAAAGTGTGGAAGCAGCCCTAAGTGATCTAGGAGGTTCAAAGTTGTGGCGTGGTCAGGACACGGACCCCCCGTACCTCATCGCGCACTTGGCAAAGGAGCTCTTGGAATCTTTGCCGCAGTTGCCATAAGGGTCACCTGCGGAGTTGACTCTCTCAAAGCAGATCCCAGGGGCAGGTTTAGCACCTGAAACAGAAGCAAAGCAGCACTCTCACCTCCTGCAAGTGTTTGGGATAGTTTTCTTTGAACAGCCCTGGTGGTTCAGTTGGTAAAGAATCTACCTGCAGAGCAGGAGACTCGGGTTTGATCCCTGGGTTGGGAAGATCCCCTGAAGGAGGAAATGGCAACCCACTCCAGTATTCTTGCCTGGGAAATCCCATGGCCAGAGGAGCCTGGTGGGCTACAGTCCATGGGGTCGCAAGAGTTGCACACGACTTGGTAAACGAAACAATCTCCTGGCTTTCTAAAGGGAGATGGGCTCCAGTGTCCCGAGAAGTCTCACCTGGCATCTTAGCTGATGCCTGAGCCTGCTCAGCTCACAGCAGAGCTTGCGTTCCATCACTCCCTCTTCTGGAGGGCTGCTCTGCAGGCTCATGACATGTGCAACCTCTCAAGAGGTGAGGTCCGGCTCTGGGACCAGACCTGACCCCACACCAAGGCGCTGAGTGGCTGGCTGTGGTCAAACAAGGAGGCTTGCTTTCTTGAACAACTCCCACATAATTCTGGCGAAAAAATGCAAGCTAAAGCCGGCTCCAAGGAATAATGATGACTAATGAGAAGAAGCAATGAGAGGGGCAGACAGAAAGAGAGAGAACGTGCAAGGCAGAGATCGCATGCCCCGTTTGCAGCCCCACAAAGCTCCCTGTCGGAGCAAGCACCGGCTTCGACGAATGCCTATGTTGATCAGGCAGAGACTGCCCTCAGAGGCCATGAGACGTAAAACCTCCCAGTCCTTTCACACAGCAGGACAGTGCCCAGCAGAGGGGGATGTGGGAGCCAGAGAGCTCAGGAAACGGTCCTTTTTAGCACATCTTCCGGCCAAGGAAAGCGAGAACATGTACCTGGGGTTTGCGTTGCGGGAGCTCCACAGGACTCTAGAATGCTCTGCATAGTGGCATCTGCTGAGGACTACGTGAGAAATTCAGGCAAAGTTGCCTTGTCCTTCAGAGTAAGCTGTGCCCTGTGCTGTGTCCTGGGCCTGCCTTCCTTTCCACATGGGTATCCTATCTGGGCACTCCCTCTCACGTCTGCCAGGATGCCAACTTCCCAGAGCCCAGTTTTGCCTCCTGCCCTTCTCTGTATCCTGCTCTGGGGAGGCTCCATCGCCTTCCAAGATGACCATGTTGTGATGGGCAATGCTCCCCTTCTCCCAGGGATCAGATGCTGTTCTTATTACTAAAAAGTCCATCTTTCTTCAACCTGATTCCTCATCAGACATATTCAGCATCCCATTAAAACACACAACAAACAAACAGGCAGACAAATGAAACAAAGCCATGTAGCAGTTGTGACCAGTCATGGGTTCAGCAGTTGATCTCTGCACTAAGCACCCCATCCTGGACCTCTCATTTCCCGTTCTCTGTTTTCTGGGGGGAAAAAAGCATTTAAGAGAGGCCTCCCAAAGTCCTTCCAAAAGGCATTTACCTAAACTGGACACGTCTGACTCTTTGCGACCCCATGGACTGTAGCCCGCCAGACTCCTCTCTCCATGGAATTTTCCAGGCAAGAATACTGGATGGAGTGGGTAGTCATTCCCTTCTCCAGGAATCGAACCATCGAACCTGTGTCTCCGGTGGCTCCTGCATTGCAGTCAGATTCTTTACCGCTGAGCCTCTGGGGAAACCCCAAATATGTATAACTGAATACTATTCAGGCTTTAAAAAGAAGGAAACTCTGCCATTTGAGACAATATGGATGAACCTGGAGGACATTATGCTGAGGGAAATAAGTCAGATACAGAAAGACAAATACTGCATGATCACAGAATCCAAAAAAGTTGAAACCATAGACGCAGAGGGTAAAAAGGTCATTGCCAGGGGCTGCAGGGAGCAGGCAAGAGGGAGATATTATTAGTCCAAGGGTACAAAGTTTCAGTTACACAAAATGAATTCATTCTAGAGGCTGACTGTACAGCACGGTGACTATAGTTACTAATACTGCATTGTGTATTTAAAAATTTTCTAAGACAGTAAATCTTATCTGTTCAGTTTTCTCATCACATACACATATACACATAAAAGTAAATTAAGAGGGTGGGAGGAATAGTTTGGAGGTGGTGGATATGTTTACGGCATGGATTGTGGGCGTGATTTCAAAAGTGTATGCTTCTCTCCAAACCCATCACGGTGTGCACACTAAATATGCACAGCTTTTTGTATGCCAATCACAGCTCCATAAAATGGTTAAAAAAGCCTCTCTGTTTCCCACAGCACATCCCTTTCATCTGCAGTTTATTTTGACGCTGATCCGTTCTATTCTGTTGTATTGCTGTCACGGGAAATCTTATTTTTAGGCACAAGTGACCACTCACCCACAGTGAGTCTTCCGATTTTACTTTTTCTGTTTGCTCAGTGGGTGTGTGTTTAGGCTCTCCACAACCTAATTATCCATTCTGTTGCTTTTAAAAGTTCCTTTACCAGAATAAAGAAAGTGGAAGCAGGAAGTCACATCTTGGGAACAGTAATTAAACACGTAATAAACGTGGGCTTGTCTTTTCTTAACCTGTGTTGTCAGTTGATCTCAGTGAACCTCCTAAACCAGCAATGATTCACGAGAACCAGTGTAGACGCCCAGCTGGACTGTGAGAGTCAAGATGCGACGGAGAGACTAAGCAGTCAGGAGTACTCAGCCAGAACAAAGAAGGCAGTCATGCCACTTGCAGCGACGTGGTGGGCCTAGAGACGGTCATACTAAATGAAGTCAGAAAGAGAAAGGCAGATACCAGATGATGCCACTTTTGTGTGACATCTAAAATATGCCACAGACGAACTTACCTATGAAAGAGGAACAGACTCACAGGCATAGCGGACAGACTTCTCATCACCCGGCGGGGAGGAGTGTGGCGGGGGTAGGGGTGGATCGGGAGTTTGGGATTAGCCGACGCCAACGATTACATATAGAATGGATAAAGAACAGGTTCTACTGTATAGCACAGTGAACCGTATTTGATATCTTGTCATAAATCATGATGCAAAAGAAGATGAAAAGAACATCAATATACATATAATTGAATCACTTCACTGTACAGCAGAAATTAACATGACACTGTGAATCAACTATACTTCAATACAATAAATATTTAAAAAAAGAGTTCAGTAAGTAAACCATTCTCTCTGATGACTGATCTTTGGGGAAAACTGTGTTTTATATTCGTGCATTCACGAGAAAATCTAAAGAAAAACAAAAACAAACGTTGATCAAGTCCTTATTTCTTTTGGAAGGCCTCTTCATTTCTGATTTCTACAGTCACTGGTTGTGCTGCAGTGCTGGAAGGTCTAGGGCTTAACTGGTGTCAACCCTACAAACCAGGAGACCCCGGTCACATTATAGGGAACTCCTGAGATGCTGTTCCCTTTGTACAATGAGGACAAGAACATCACCTGTCCTGAAGGTTCAGTGAGACCCCCAGGCTCTCAGTAAGCCTGTTTATACTGAGGACAGCCACCAGTCGTGGCGAAGGAGATGGCCTGACCCCGGATGTTAAAGATGGCAGAAGACATGAAGAGAGGAGAGCTCCTTGGAGCTGACCTCGTTTGCAACCCTACAAATGTAGGGAGCTACATTTGTAATGTTGCAAAAACTAGTTCAGGATGGTGTCAGTAGGGGCTTCATGCCTGTTACCTTCCCAGAGGGTCATCCCCAGGGTCTAGCCCATCACAGGAAGCCAGGGAAGACTGTTGAGTGATTGGGTATGTAACTCCTGGCCCCACCTTGGGAAATGAGAGGGAAGAAAGAGAATCTCCTCGATGGAAATTTTGGGAGGTTTTGTACATACTTTGCATGTTAAGTAAAAGTACAGTCATAGCTCAGTGAGAAATGGAACATTTCTTACCACGTCAGTAAACAAAGGATGTCCTAGTCATCAGTAACTGCAGCTGTCACTGATGCTGAGCTGGTGAACCCTCAGGGCACTCAGGATGTGAAAACACAGGATGCTGGCCCCAGATAGTTCAGGTCCATCACTCAGTCCTGTCCGACTCTTTGTGACCCCATGGACTACAGCATACCAGGCTTCCCTGTCCATTACCAACTCCCGGAGCTTACTCAAACTCATGTCCATTGAGTCAGTGATGCCATCCAACCATCTCATCTTCCCCAGATAGCTGAGGTGCATATCCAAGGATGATTTCAGCAAGCCCATCCTCTTACATATTCCCTTATATAGAAAAGCACGAAATCCCTCCACTCGAGATATCTTGCTTTCCTTTAATTAGCAATGACCTTTTGATGCTCAGACTACCTGCCCTTCATTGAAAAACTTCTATATAACCTGGATGCCCCTCCTCACCTCCTCAGAGCAGTTTTCTCAGGGTTACTTGAGATGTTGCTTCCCAGGGTTGAAAGTCCTAAAAATTCCCAGTGAATAAAGCATAATTTTCAACTTTTAAGTTGGGAGCATTTTAAAGTCGATATCAGGATGGCTCAGTGGTCAAGAATCAGCCTGCAAAGAAAGGGATTCAGGAGATGCAGACTGGATCCCTGGGTCAGGAAGATCTCCCTGGAGAAGGAAATGGCAACGTACTCCAGTATTCTTGCCTGGAGAAATCCCATGGACAGAGGAGCCTGGTGGGCTACAATCCGTGGGGTCACAAAGAGTCGGACACGACTGAGCACAGCACAGGGATCTCAGGTTCCCTCTACCCAACTCCTCTTCTCTTGTTTCAGTGAGTGGGGTTCCTGCTGCCCTGAGTCCTGTGCTCTTTCTGGGCGCTGCCCCAGCCAGCCTGGGCTGCCCCTCCAGAAGCTCATATCAGCACACAGGTTGCTGCCTCATTTTGAAAGAGGCAGCAGGAGTCCTCAAGCAAAGACACTTGAGTTTGATTTCCTTTCATTCCACTGAACCCTGGGAACACAGAGCGTCTTCCCTTGGAACTCCTTTCCTTGCCCTTAAACCAACAGACACAGTTGAAACGAATGGGGGCACTTTGGATCCCCAACGTGCCATTTGTTGGACCCCCCACTGTGAGGTATCGTGCTGGACACGGCAGGGAGTAGAAGCCATTCCTGGTCCGGGACGATCCCGCATGCCATGGAACAACTAAGCCTGTGCATCACAACCGCTGAGCTTGTGCTCCAGAGCCCGGGGACCACGATTACCGAGCACGCTTGCCAGCATACTGAAGCCCGTGTGCCCTGGAGCCCACGCTCTGCTACAAGAGAAGCCACCACAATGAGAAGCCCGAGCACAGCAACTAGACAGCAGCCCCGCTCGCAGCAACTAGAGAAAAGCCTGCACAACGACGAAGACCCAGCACAGCCAAAAATAAAGAAACAAGCCGGGTGGGGTTTGACCTGGAAAATCTATTCCACTCTGGGATGAATTTGCCCAGTGGCTCCAACAACACAGAGTTCTAAAGGTTAATTTTCTGGCTCTTGCAAGAAACTAGTCACTGTCTGTTTCCAAGAGGTTTACTCATCTCAGCTCTTCTCCAGAACTCAAGGGAGCAGGAGATGACACGACACACCTCGCTGATGAGGTATCGGCGGGGCGTGTCATCAACGGGCATAGCACCGACGCCGTTGGCCACAACGTGCCAAGGAAGCTCAGTCTGGATGCCTAGCGGGTCGTGATTTCATTGGCTACAGACACCTGGGGATAGAGCGATCTCTCTGTGAAGTCAGAGACCAGAATTACACCTGATCCTCTGTCATATACTCCAGGTTTTCATCTGGAGGATTAAGGGCAAGGACACTCTGATGGGTAGTTCGTGGTCAAACTCAATGGACAAGATCTTTCGCATCTCCATCCTCAAGCACTTAGGGATTGAAAATATTCAACTTTTATCTCATCAATACTCTGAAACTGCTGCTGTTTCAATGGAGCGGGGGGTGGGGGGGCTGGGGGAGGTGAGTGACAGAGGTCAGAGGAGGGTGGGGCAGAACCCTATTTATCACGCTGGTTCCATCCAGGTGAATAACACTTCTTACCCTGAAGTCTCCACGTTGGGATGAGAAGCCTTGCCTGAGAAACATGGATGTTTAAAGACAAGGGGGTTTACAGAGAAGGATAAATATCATGTGACATCCCTTCTATGTGGAATCTAAAAAGAAATGATACAAATGAACTTATTGACAAACCAGAAAGAGACTCACAAACTTAGGAGAATGAGATGATGGTTGCCAAGGGAAAGGATAGCTAGGGAGTTTGGGATGGACATGTACACACCACTGTATTTAAAATGGATAACCAACAAGGACCTACTGTATAGCACAGGAAGCTCTAACTTAGTGTTACGAGGCAGCCCTGGAGGAGGGGGGTTTCTGGGGGAAAATGGATCCGTGCGTATGTGTGTCTGAACCCCCTAGCTGTTCACATGAAATGATCACAACATTGTTAGTCAGCTGCACCCCAACACAAAATAAAAAGTTCAAAAAAAAAAAAAAGACGAAAGAGTTTAATAAGTGAAACTTAAATGAAAAAGTATCTAAGCAGTTGAAACTTGATCCAGATCACAGCATACTCTATTGCTGTTTCACCTCTGATCTCAGGCTATAGGACAGTGTCACACAAGGTTTGGGGCCACCTCCTGAGGCCAGCACGCCCCCAGCTAGAGGTGGGTACTGCTCAGTCCCACCTCTTGTGTCGGGGGGAGCGGTTTCCTCCACTGGTTTGGAGCAACCATAGAGATTTGTGAAAACGACTTGCAGAAAACGAGACTTCTGAAATTGTCTCATATCCCTTTTTCTAGGAACGGAAACCCCTTTTCTTATGGAAAATCCACTTTTTATGGTTCAAGCGGGGCTAATTTTCCCAACTAATGCCAAAAGCATGGGCGTGAGATTCAAGTCTGGCCCCTGAGACTGCTCCATGTCACCAGTAATAAGTTTAGGTCAGTGATGGATACAGGACCAAAGCCAGTGCATCAGCATCTTCCTTGGAACCTGAGTGCTGGAGCCGGCTGGATGAGGGGCCGGGGCTGCTTTGCTCCTGGGACCGCTGACCGTGGCCGTGTCCTTTAGGGTCTCCCCCATTACTACTCTCCCTTGAGCCTGGGGACCCCCTGCTCTCATTTGCCTTGGAGGGCTGTCCCCACCTTCCATCCATCACATTTGCCTTTTGCAATGTTTGAAGGCTCTGGTCTCACTGTAAACCCCCCTGTGGACTGAAAAGGTGCCTCAGGCCTGTACAGAGCAGGTGTGTCCCAAGAATGAATGAATGAAAACCAGAGGGAACGCAATTCAGGGAAAGCACATCCTGTCTCTACCCCACTCCCTGTAGGAAGTCAGTTGTGGTTCCCTCAGAACAAAGCATCTTGGGTAAATAAACACAGTTTCCTGGTCTGCCTTGTCTGGGTCCTCACTTATTCATTTACATCAAGTGAAGTATTACCATGCTGGCTTCCCTCATAGCTCAGTTGGTAAAGAATCCACCTGCAAAGCAGGAGACCCTGATTTGATGCCTGGGTTGGGAAGATCTGCTGGAGAAGGGATAGGCTACCCACTCCAGTATTCTTGGGCTTCCCTGGTGGCTCAGCTGGTAAAGAATCCGCCTGCAATGCAGGAGACCCTGATTCGATTCCTGGGCTGGGAAGATCTCCTGGAGAAGGGGAAAGGCTTCCCAACTCCAGTATTCTGGCCTGAGAAATCCATGGACTGTATAGTCCATGGGGTCGCAGAGTCAGACACGACTGAGTGATTTTCACTTTCATCCTTTTCACTTAAGAGGAAAGAAGATATAAAGTCACAAAAAGACATTTTACTTCCTGGAAAGGTAAACTGTCATTCCCTCAACGTTTAGACACATTAAAAAGAATTCTATAAGCAAGGAAACCAGAAAGGGGGCTCCATGTCACCAGTAATAAGTGGGAGTAGACACAGCTCCTACAGTTGAAAAAAGCATCATTATAGGAAACAGACTAGAAGACGCAAACCAAGAACAACTTCCTGAGCACCCTTACCACTGGGACCTGCAGACACCAGGAAGGACAGTCAAGAGTGTGGAACCAGCCAGCCGGCGTTTATCTTAGAGACAGAGGGCTCAATAATTGAAAATGTGTAAATGACGTCTATCTGCTAGTAAGATGTTATAAAGGTACAGATCTGACTTCAAAGTTGCTGCACGTAAAGACGTCTGTCTTCATGAAGACAGGAGACTTCATATCTGTCTCATGAAAAGAAGTGACAGGTTTTCTTATCACTACTATATTACATCAATTTACAGCCTTTGAATTTTTAATAATGGAACACTTAGATGTTCTGCTATTATCAAAAGATGAAATTTAGCCTTTCAGAAGGATTTTTGACATCATCCTGCATTTTATCATTCTATAAGAAGTGATGGAGTTTAATTACCACCTTTATCTTCAGAGTGATATAACTTGTGATTTGGAAGTTTCCTATGTCATTATGTCTTTTGAAAGAGAGATGATGACATCTCGTATTAAGCCCACAATTTATGTGATCTAATCTTTCTTTAGGGTTTTCCCTTGTGGCTCAGGGGTAAAGAATCTGCCTGCCAATGCCGGTTTGATCCCTGGATTGGGAAGATCCTCTGGAGAAGGAAATGGCAACCCACTCCAGTATTCTTGCCTGGGAAATCCCATGGACAGAGGAGCCTGGTGGTGGACCATAGTCCATAGGGTCGCAAAAGAGTCAGACACGACTTAGCGACTAAACAACAACATTTCCTTAAAATGAGTCCGTGATGCAAATACAGGTCCCCAATTCAGTTGCGTTGGCTCCTCCTCCCTGGGGTCACTAACATCCCTGCCCCTGTTGCTAATTCCACAAAGGCATCTTCACAAGTGACTGCAGCCTGCTTGTCCTCCCCGTCCTCCCTCTGCTTCTCTTCTCCACACTGACCTTCACCTCCGTGGAAAAACAGAGCCCCAGCAAATACATTCTCTCATTTCCTTCTTGCACAACGGAACAAAAAAGAGACTTTCCTGCCTCCTAAACAGTATGACTCTTGGCAAGATCACTCTTCTTCCCACTTGTAGCCTGATGCTGTGGATGTTTGGAAACGTACCGTTCCCGGTGTGTTGTCATAAAGTCATTTAAACCAGCCCTGCCGGGCTTCCCTGGTGGTGCGGTGGTAAAGAATCCACCTGCCAGTGCGGGAGATATGGGTTCCACTCCTGGTCCGGGACGATCCCGCATGCCGTGGAACAACTAAGCCTGCACACCACAACTGCTGAGCTTGTGCTCCAGAGCCCGGGGACCACAATTCCCGAGCACATGTGCCACAGGACTGAAGCCCGTGTGCCCTGGAGCCCACGCTCTGCTACAAGAGAAGCCACCACAATGAGAAGCCCGAGCACAGCAACTAGAGAGCAGCCCCGCTCGCAGCAACTAGAGAAAAGCCTGCACAACAACGAAGACCCAGCACAGCCAAAAATAAAATAAATTTAAAAAGTAAAAATAAACCAGCCTTGCAGATAAACACTGCAGAGGCACCGGCCCGTAAAAATCGTCTCACCAGCTCACACCACATCAATCAGGTGACGCTATTTTCTGGTGAGTGATAAAATAGATAAAACTAAGATAATTTCAGGATTTCCTTGATGCAGATTGTTTGTGGCTCTACACACACAGTTATCTGCAAGATTAACTTCCAAGTAACGTTTTCAGTTATCATGCTAGTGCTTCACATAAACAACATTGGCAAAAGTAAATTTTCTGCCTGAAGAAACATATCCAGCTGTATTTCAGAAGGAAATGTTTAAGGTCATGTCGCATTGACAGAAAATCTTTGTGGCTATTAAGCCTGAAGCGGACAGAGGGCTAAATACAAGGTCCGGTTTGAGCTGCAGGTAACATTTACGTGTTTGACATTAACTGATAAAGTCTTGAGATTCAAGATTTGTGGGAGAAGCATCAGTGGGGGAAAAAAATGTCAATTCCAAGCCGACAAGGATACCATTGTTGAATAATCGTTAATTATTAATGTTAATAATCGTTAATAATCAATAATGATATCAATATCAATAATATCAATAATCAATAATAACGTTAATAATCGTTAATAATCAATAATTATTGTTGAATAATTGTCAGGAAAGCAAGCAGATGAACAACTCTCACAAAAAGTATTCTAAAACTATATTACTTTGCTTGTTAGGAGTTGCAGGCATATGTTTTGAATTTTCTATCATTTTGTTTGTAGAAAGATTTGGAAGAGGATTATTTTATTGAAATATAAGGCTGGATTGAGAAACGTCCCTCTCAAAGGAATTAGTTAGTTGGGAGGAAGGGCTTCTGCTGGCCAGAGTTTGGGTAGCCAGATCTGGGGAGTAACTGATGACTGTTTCCTGAATGTAACAGATGATGCTGGCCAGGTTGCTGGGATGCCAGCATCAGGGGCTGGCAGAGCAAGTACCCTAGATTTCTGAGTCACTGGGCTTCCTAGGGGCTGAAAGTGACCCCAAAGTACACATGGTCCCGATCCCAGAGCATTTGCTAAAGGCTGGGAAATGAAAGACTATATCCTGAACTCATCGCATGCTTGACAATAAGTTTTCCTCTTCTGAATCATGAAAAGTTAATGCAAACCGACCACAGTAACAGCAATATACTGCTCTCTGCCTGCTGCAGCTAGGGGGCTGGGACCCAGCTGAGGAAGTGACCTCTGCCCCGGGAACTGTGACGGTCCCATCCTGACTCTACTGCAGGTCCCAGGCGAGAGTGCACTGGGGCTGTGGGAAGCGTGTCCCTCTGGCAGAACCAGGGCTCTTGGTCGGCAACTCACAAGAGCAGGACATGGCTGAATAGTTATCGAATGAGAGTGCATGGTGGTAGACAGGGCTCTCTGTTCTCCAAGCCACAGCCCAAGCTCTGGACAAGCAGAAGAGCCTACGGTTCCCCTGGGCTGGGTCCCTGTTCCTGTGCACCTTGGCCCCTGCTGTTCTGGACACAGGAAATCCCTTCCTCTCCTACCTTGGCAATGACTACTCCAGGGCAACCTTGTTTAGGACCCTTCCTGCTCTAACCACCACTCCCTCCAACCCTGCCCCAGGCTGAGCCCAAGGCCCTCCTCTTTTCCCACCAGATCACGGCCCTCCCCACAGCCCCAGGCACTGTGCAAGCTGCAAGTTACTGCACGCTATACATGTAGTATATTCATAGACATGAAATAACAAGCTACAGTAGAGGACAACAAAATACCCACGCAGAAGGCGTATTACTCTCCCCATTTTCACATGAGGAACAAGAGCTGAGCAACTTGCTGAAGGTTACCCTTTTAGAAAGTAGTCCATTCAATGCCCCTGGACCCCCAAGAGGGCCTTATGTCCTAATCCTTGAACCCTGTGACTATGTGACCTAACTTGGCAGAAGGGACTTTGAGGATGTGATTAAGAAATCGAGATGGGAAACGATGCTGGGCAACCTGGATGGTCCAATATAATCCCAAGAGTTCTTGTAAGAGGGAGGCAGAGGATCAAAGTCAGAGATAGAGATCTGACCGCAGAAGTGGAAGTCACAGAGACAGAGATTTGAAGATTCTGTTCTGCTGGCTTTGAAGGAGGGTGAAGGGGCCACGAGCTAAGAATCGCGGACAGCCCCTCAAAGTTGGAAAAGGCCAGCAAACAGATGGTCCCCCAGAGCCTCCAAAGGTAACACTGCCCTGCCAGCATCTTCATTTTAGGACTTCTGACCCCAGGAACTAGAAGATGATAAAGGCGTGGTGTCATAAGCCACTGTGAGAGCAGACACAGGAAGCTTACCCGGTGTCCGTGAACTGGAGAGCTAGGCTGTCGCACTGATATAAGGAGAGGAACACCCTTCATTAGCAAAGCGGGTGGTTGAAGGCCCTTTTAAGAACCCCCAGGTACAGGGAGCCCCTGAAGCTTCTGGCACCAAGTCTCAGTGCTCCTGAGGGTGTCAGTGTGATGACTGCAAGTACTAAGAGGGTCAAGAGAGATGGATCCCAAGAAGCCACCAGCCCGGGGGACTCTCCCAACCTAGTCCCCACGCCGGTTATTTCCAGGAACTGGGCGCTTCTGACATCAGAGATGTGTAGTTTGTGTGCTATGCCCCTCAGAGGAAGCCCGCCGTTGCTGGGCAAGGGCCCCCTCCGTCACCAGGGTGAGTGGGAGGGGAGAGAAGGGGCCAGCCCGGACCCTGGGGCCGCAGGCCCCACCGTTGCTCGCAAGGACGTGGCAGGTCCAAGCAGGTAACTCCCTACCGCTTCTGCTCTGGAGAAGCTCAGCCTGTGAGTCACGCCGTCAAGTCTGTCCGCCTCTCTCCCCCTGGTCAGGCAGCTCAAGAAGGACTAATCAGATGAGATAATGAACACCAGCCTCGGTCACCATGAATCACAGGCCCGCAGCCAGCTGAGTCACTCAGTGGCAGGGCTGAGAGAGCTGTGGGGCTCCGTCTGAGCTCACCCTGGAGCCGGGGCCAGATGCTCTAAGTCAGCAGGGCACCCAAGGCCGCGCTTTCCTCCAACAGCTCCGAGTGCTGTGTGTGCTCTGGCCCCAGAACGCTCCTTGGAAGGGAGCGTTGCAACTAAGTCCCCTGTAACTCAAGACAGGGAGATTACCGAGTCTGGGGAGAGGCTGGGCAGGCACGGCCACTAGGGATGCTTCGGGCCACAAAGGTTTGGCCTGGGGAAGCAGCGCTGACCCAAAGTGACCCCACTCAGCTAAAAGGTGTCCGGTCACTCAGCCATTCAGAGCCCGTACAACCGTGTGATGTGCAGATAGTGAGTGCCTCCTCAGCGCTTGTCATCGGGAAGCGTTTGAAGCTGTGAGTCCTACCTTGCCTGGAGGCCCTCCTGTCCAGCTGGGGAGGAGGTCTGGGGGCTGGTCAGGTTCCAAAGCCCAAGCACTAAGGCTCCGGGTACCGCCACTTCCTCTTTCTACCCACCCAAGTTCATCAGCTGACTCACTGGAAAAGCCCCTGATGCTGGGAAAGATTGAAGGCAGGAGGAGAAAGGGGTGACAGAGGATGAGATGGTAGGATGGCGTCACCGACTCGATGGGCATGAGTTTGAGCAAACTCGAGGAGATCATGAAGGACAGGGAAGCCTGGCAGGCTATAGTCCACGGGGTCGCAGAGTCAGACGTGACTTGGTGACTGAACAAGAAGCTCATCAGCGGAGCCTGAGGCCTTGGAAGAACTTTCAGAGAACGAGATAAACGGAGGCACGGTGAACGCCTTGTTGCTGCATCCGGGCTGCGCTCTCTTCTCCTTCAGAAGGTCCCCGGTGCACAGGAGCACTGGCTTGGCTGCAGGGTGGTGGTAGTGGGCTCCACGAGAGCCCCCAGTCCTAAGCAATGTCCGCTCTGTCCTCCATACTCAGGCCATTGCTTCCACATCATGCTTCAAACCCAAGCTGAGGTTCAGTCACTGTTATTTGCCCTCATCACTCCTAAACCCCAAACCCCACCATCAAAGTCGGACAGAGGCCCGTTGGCTCTCTCTCCCCTACAGAGCCCGAGCTGGCCTGGCCCCCTGCCTGGGCCTGGCTGACCACAGAGGCCTTGCCACAGCTGGGGCCTCTGGCCAGAACCAAGGCCACCCTGCAGCCAATGGGAAGGGGCAGAAGAAAGACAAGATCACTGACACGGTCTTGGAAAATACCTGCTGTGGAATTCACTGTCAGAATACTGGGTGCAGGAACAAGGGGCCAACCCCGGGGTGACGAGCTCCTGCTCTGGGCCGCCCTGCCCTAGGCCCTGGGTCTCTGGCCCCGGAAGATGGGGCAACGGAGGACAGAGACACAGAGGGGACGGGGCCTTCCCCCTTTCACTTCTGAGCATCTGTTTAATGTTAGAGCTTCTGTGGAACTTGGGTTCGAGGCCTGGCTCTTTGGGGTGACGGCCTAGCACGGGAACTCGGCTGGACTCGGTCACAATCCCAGCCTCGCGACCTTGGGAAATGACTTCCGGCCTCTGAGTCTGAGCTTCTGCCTTCCGTAAAGCTGCAGTCATTGTCTCCACCTCAGGCGTCCTGTCCTGGGAGGTTTACGCAAACCAGGCTGAGCCCAGGTCCAGGGGCCCGTGGGCAGGAAGTGATGAACCATCTCTCAGGGACCCGACCACAGAGGCCGCTTCCTGGCTACCTTCCCACCTGGGTGCTTTTTTTCTGGGACACACGCCTCTGTCCCTCTGCTTTCAGAACAAAACGGCATTCAAGGCCCTTGAACACCTGTCTCCGAGCTCTTCCTCTGGCGTCCAGGCCTCCCACGCTGGGCCCTCCCTCTGAACATCCTTCCCCATCACAGACGCACGCATCAGCTCGGCTCTGGCCTTCCCGAGGCAGCCCCCCCCCTCCACCGCCCCTCGCCCCCTGGCTGCACCGACGTCCTCTCTGGCACCCTCTGCCCACGGCTGGGGCTGTCATTCAAGCGTCAAGAAGGACTTGGCGCACAATCAGGGTTGTGGGCGGGGATGTCCTGCCGCCTGTCTGCCCGGCTCCCTGTTAAGCCGTCTGAGGGCAGCGGTCCTGGCTGATTCAGCCCTGTCTCCCCACGGGCACACGGAAGGTACTCATACGTCTCTGGCCAGACCATTCTGTTGTGCCTTGGGGCGGGCTCCAGACAGCACCCACTTTTGCGTGCCCTGCGCCAAGCAGGCCCCGGTCGCACCACAAAGCCCATCACTTCAGCCCAACAGAAGGAAGGTTCTCGATAGCACGCTCTGGGAGGGATGCTCACGGAAACAGAGGGCGGGCTTCGCAGCCTCAGCCCCCAGGTTGGTGGGGGCCACGTACCTGGTCCCCAGAGGGTGACGCACTGCTGCTCATGGGTCTGGCAGATGCCATTGTAGCAGTAGCCATCCACCCCCTGGCATGGGTGCCCATCGTGCAGGTACACATTGGCTGGGCAGTGAGGACTGGCCCCAGTGCAGAACTCCGGGAGGTCGCAGGCGTTGCTGGGGTCCCTACACGCGGTTCCCGCCGGCTTCAGCTGCAAGGAGAGGGCAGTTTATAAGCACCTAACTGCAGGAAACGGGAAAGAGTGGTCCCAGTAACACTCTGGGTAGATGGGAGCAGGGCTACCCCGTGTAGCCTCATGTAGACGGGTGCGGACTTCAAAGGAAGTTCCCTTTACTGAAGGGAGAGCTCGTTAAGTAAACAGTCTCCCTCTGGGATTCACCTTTCCACTGTGGGTGGTAGGGGCAACTAAGATGCAGCTCTTTTTAACTTCCTGCAACATCAAGTTTTCCTGGTAAGCAGACAAGCTGGACGCTGGCCCCTGGGCCTTGGAGGAGTGGGGTGCTACCTGATGGACCCATCGATTCTTAAGAACAAGATCTCTGGTCACCAACACCATCACTTGTTTTAAGATGACATTTGCACTTAAAGCATTCACTTTTGTGGGCAAGATGACAAAAATCATCCCAAGGGCATACTTGCAACAGTGATTTTACTTTGCAATCAAATCACAGAGCTGGAAACCTGTCTGTAGGACTTTACAGGGGCAGGGAGAGAAGTAGTAAACCAGAGGAGCCACACAGGATGTTAAGGGACCATGCAAACGATGCCTCATCTTTTTGATGTTGAGGAGCGTATGGCTCAGGGTGGCTTGTCTGAGGTTATAGAGCCAGTGACCAGCCCCGCCTCAAAGCCCCCTCTCCAGGGACTTCACCACCAGCAGCTGCAAGCCAGGCGTGTCAGCTTCTTTAACATCCCCATGAGCTAATCACAGGAAAGGGGTGAAGGATACTTTAAGCTGAATGTGAAATGTCACAGTGCACTTTGGAAACACTGCGCTTCTGCCTGGGTGGCTAAGAGGGAGTTTCCTGCAAGCAGAAGGTCAAGATCAATTGCTTAATTAAAAGGAAATAAAACTCTACCCTTGGAACATCTGAATCAAAAGCTCAGACTTCGACTCTGCCAGATCTCAGCTCTGAACAGTGAGGCAAACGATGGAACTGCCAACACGAATGCAGTCAGGGTGGCAGAGTCTAAAACTGCCAACTTGGCTGGACTGGGTCAGCCAGCACCTTCTGTCGGGGGTTGTCAAGAGCAAGATGCTGAGGTCGTGGAGAACAACCCGCCCAGCACCTCAGCCAGCAGGCAGACATTCTTGGGATGGAGCGGAGGGACGTGATGTGAGTACTCCCTGCTAGAGGGGGAACTGGTTCTCAAAGACTTTCTCCAACAGCACGACCAGAACAGTTAATGGGGAGCCTGAGTTTTTTGGTCCAATTCCTTTCCAGCTCATAAATTATTTACTACAGATGACTTAGCATTAAAATGTGCATTTCACACAAAGATTAGAAGATAATAAAAATAGGAGGTAGAGAGTACCAGCTTGCATGATGAGGACCACAGTTTCCCCAGCAGTGAGCGCTGGGAAATCACCCTGCCCTGTAGCTAGCCCTGTGTTGGTGTTGAACCTGCAGAACCCATGGGTGACCTTGGGAGCAGGAGGACTCACCCGGCAGTTTTCACAGCACAGTCCGTGCGCGCAGACAGCGTCTGGCTTCAGGGCACAGGTGGTGGCATTGCAGCAGAGATTCTGACATTCCTGGAGACGGGAAGAGGTTTGACAGGGTCACCGGGGGGCCACTACTCACCAAAAGCGAAGGTTGCACCTTCAGTGACTGGAAAGGGAAGAAAGAACCCGAGGGCCTGGCTCTTGAGCTGAAAACCAGCCTGACCGAGGATTATCTTCCTCTGGAAGAAAGCAGAGCTTCTGGTAAGTGTTTATGAACTGCCTGGGAGTGCGTGTCCCTGGGAAAAGTCAGTAGCACTCAAGCATCTTTCACGATGGGGTGAGGGATGGGGACAGAAGGCTGGCTGGCTCCAGAGGCCATTCGCATCGGCAGCGGGTGGGGCCGTGTGTATGTCTTCGAGGACCGCAGGCCTCAATGCAGTGACCTGTATCAGGATCACTGGAGCCTTTGAATGTGTTTAAAAGTCTCCATAGATGCATACAAACTTAACTCTTCAAAGACTGACCCAGAGTTTAACCGAGAGCACAGTGGCAGGAAATGAAGTCAAACTAGTTGTGTTTGAACCACAGCAGTCCAACCTGGAGCTGCAGCTGGACTCTCGGTCAGCACAGGGAGGGTGTCTCACCCACCAAGACACTCCTCAGGTCAGAAAAGCGCCTCAGAATGAGCAAGAGACCGGAAGGAGGTCTGTGGGCTGTGCCCATAGATTTGCAAGGGATTTAAACAGGTCAAATGGTAGATGGATGGTCCTCTCTGAGATAAACACGAGAGAGGAAGTGAACTCCTGTTATGCTGCATTTCACAGGTACCCAAGTTTTTGTCACATAAAGAAACAAGAGGCTATAGTTTTGCTTAGCTCTCAACAGAAGGCCTGCACATATCTATTCAATGTATTTATGACATCGTGGGCTTTAGGACATTCTGGTAACTTGGAGTTGACACACTTTAGAAGAAATTGAATTGCCATTAGAAAGGGGAGCTCAACAGAGTCTTCAGAATTGAGTTGATCAATGTCCCTTTATTTTCTCTTATATATGGTTTGTGCTGAAGAATTTATATGTTATTGGCTACAGGCCCATCACATACTATTTTCATAGTGTAACAGTTTACTCCCCAAACCATCTCCCATGAATGAATTTATCATCAGTATCATAAATGCAGTGAATAAAACATTGATAACCCAGAAGACTTATGGCTCAACCAGGATATGTCAACTGTATCCCGTGTAAAACTCTATGAACGATGTTCCCAGTGACTGCTCACCTATTACACATACACCCCAGGTTATTCAATTTTAAATTTGCTCAAGGACTTCATAAACATCCAGAGTGTGTAATATATACAGTAGGAGAAAACTGCCAACCTGAAGCCAATACTGTAACTTTCAGGATAGTAAGGAATTCCAACTCATGGATTTACAAGCCTAAAACATTCAGGAACTTGTTGTGTTTTTATAAGCGGAGTCCATCAGTGGTAATGCTGATCAGTGTCACTGCAGGTGTGACGATGCTGTCCTGTACGGATGCGCTAAATGGCTCTTGTAATGGCACGTGGGCCGCTGACAGATCACAGACTCCCTTGCACCTCTAAGGTACATCAGCCATCCTAAAACTCGTTTGTAAGACCCTTTAAGAACCGGGTCCCAATCCCCCCGACGAAACTGCTAAATAATATACACAGAAGTTCAAATGGAAACGAAGCCAAATAGCATGGTTTTGACTTCAAAAGGGATTGATAATGTGAGCAAGATAACTAAGTTTAAAAGATATTTGCAAGCTACTGGCATGCAATTGACTTTAAACAAGGAGATAAGGCTGCTTTTTCAACCCTATTAGTTTGGAAGAATGAGCGAGTTGTCAGGAAACCCTTATGGTGGATATAAATCTAATGTCCCGGACTCAAGGCTTCAGCACTCGCTTGCCTTTTAACTACCCAGAATCTATTTCTTCTGCAGAACTCTGTTTATCAGAAGAGACAAATGCTTCATCCGTTGGTGCAGCTATTATTTTAGTGTTCAATAGAGAAGTTCAACAGAGTCGACAAATGCTCAGCCTCCAACGACTGAAGAGTAATGAAGCCGTGAGAGGATTTTCAGCAAATGCCCTGATTGTCATTCTTGGGTTGTAGGTAGTAGGCAGAGGTTCCTAGTAACCATGAACTGGGCTGAGGTAACAATGCATCTTCTTGAAAAGAGTGGCCATTATTTCTGAGAGCAGAAGCTGGGTCCCACCGTGAGCTGGGACAGTGGTTCTGACCCATTTACTCACCGAGGTGGTGACACCAGAGTGGTGGTGTCCAGGGGATGCATGGGCTGATAGGAAACAAAGCCATGATGGTTATTTACCGTGCTTGAGCACTGAGTGGGGCAATAAAGAACCCAGGTTCACTAAAGTATTGGTCAGTTTGGAACCTGGAAATGGGCTTTCATACCATCAGAGCGCAGTGTGACCTTAAACCTTAAAAAGTCAACAAATAAAAAAAAATTAAAAATTAGAAAACTAAAAATTGAGGCAAAAAGCTTGCCTGTGACTTTCAAAGATTTCTTGGGAGAAAGAACTCTGGATGAAGAGATTGAGAGTTCTCTTCAGATATCAAGGACTTATTAAATGAGGGCCCTCCACATAGAATAACATGCAGGGAGAGTATAGCTCTGCCTAAGCAAGGAGTCTGGGTTCATAAAAATCTGTCCTGCAAGGCAGTAAGTTGCCTGGAGAGACAGTAGCCTCCCTGTCAAAGCTGAATGACTCCTTGATGGGGGTAAAAGAGAAGGTCACAATATCCATGGCAAATTTCAGGCACTCAAGGATTTGCTGATGCGATGCTGGTGATAGCAGTGGAGATGAAGATGAGGCGGTGGTGGCAATGACAACAGTGATGTGGTAGAAATGGTAACCGTGGTGACATTCACCCTGCTGATGTGGAGGGAGGAAGGGATGCCGGTGGTCATGCTGGTCTATGGAATAAATGACTCTGGTAATAGAGTCATCCCAAACCTGAGAGTTCATGGCTTCGGGGAGAGCTGCCAAATTTATTCAAATTAATAAACAATTACAAGGAGCTCAAACAAAAGATAAACCATTTCAAGTCAACCTGACCTCTCCTGAGAAACAGGAGTAATTTAAACTAACTGTTTTTTTTCCTTTAAGCAATTAGAAAAAAATCTCTGAACAATTTCCCCTTTGTATAACCTATCCCATGATGGTTTCAAGTTTTCCTCCACTCATCAAAAAGAGTTTCTGTAAGGCCATAATTAGGATTTTGTTCCTGTGTAGTAACCAAGCTTTGTGTGCTGTGAGCAAAATTAAACAGCCTCACGGACAGCGCTGTGACCCTGGGTGAATCCTGAATTTAGCAAGGGCACAGAAACACTTGATCAACCCGCCTCTTCAACCCCCGTCCCCGAGCACTTATATTCACTTTTAATATTCTTACAGGAATGGTCAGATAGAGTCCAAGATTATTCCTGCTGCCATGGAAAAGCTCAGAGGATTGGAGAGGGTGGGATACGATGAGGAGTCCACAACCAGCTGTTTGTCTGATGAACACAGCGATGCAAGGGAAGTCTCAGAATCTCAGCACAAGTCTCCTTCCATCCTAGAATCCCCCTTTGAGAGCAGCCCTCCAAGATGTGCTCTTCCTAAGCCCTCACCAGGCCCATTTGTGAATTTAGCTAATACCCACCTTGAACTTGTCTACCACTGCAGCTTGCATAAGCTCCCAGAGCGGGACTCGCACGTGTAGACAGCCTGCTATGCAACCGGGTGACTTTGATTTATTCTAAACACAACCTTCTCCAAACTTTGAGGGGGCTCTTGTTTTACCAGGCAGTCTCGCTGTGCCCTTTCTCTCTCCTTCCCAAGATTATTCAGAGATTTAAAAAAAAAAATGGCTGCTACAATTTTGATGTTGATTAACTTTACCCTGGGCCCTATGAAAGCACAAAAATGTCCTGACAGTGGCTGGAAAGCAGGGTGAAATAAGCCTTTTGCTGGATTAAAAATGTTCTCTGCTCTGGCTTATTGCTTCTGAAAGCTGACAAGCTGAGAGGCAGGAGACTGGGAGCCTCAGGTCACACATACAGAGGAGGCTGCAGAGACAAGGGCAGAATTTCAACTCGGGAGGCCGCTCTTGGTTAAACATGAACGCTGCTTATTCAAATTCCCCTCGGGCTGCACACCTTGCAGAGAGAAAGACTTGGGGCTTACTAGCCATTTGAAGCCAGCATTCCAAGGCTTTCTTCTCTGTCAAATTCAAAGCTAAATGCTTTTTCATTGTTCTTGTCCTCATCTTCCCGAGACTGCCGTGTCCTTCAACAGAGAAGATTCTTTATCTCTTTAAACCAGTGATACAACTTAATTCACGCAATACTTAGCATTCAAGAAGGCCATCCTGGCTTATGAAGCTTGCTCAAGGTGGCCCTAGGACTTTCCCATCCTGATTCTCCAGCACTATTCAAATTCTTGCTGGTTGGCCCAGCTGTAAACGTGAGACAAATGTCCTGTAAACGTTTCTCTTACCTCTGGTTCCCCACAGTCACATTCCTCTCCTTCTTCAACATATCCGTTCCCGCACTTCTGGCCCCCGAAGGACTGCTTCACTTCCGGCAGGTTGAACAGACACATGCCCATGCCCTTCTGCAGGCTGGCCTCCAGGTCCTTCCTGCTGCAGCTGCTGAACATCATGGGGAACGGGAACCTGCAGGAAGGAGGCCGGATGTCAGTCGTCAGGGAACAGAATGGGCTGTGCATCACCCTTCTTGTGCCAGTGCACGTGGTACCCACGGGCATCATCTGGGCGGGTGGTCACTCTCTCAGTGAACAAAAGCTTGAATGCTCTAAAATGAGGCACCTTCTAAACCCTGCGTCCAATCCTGCACCGTTCCAGCACCACTGAATGAGGAAGTGCTACCGGCTCAGTCATATCTTGGCTCTTTGTGATCCCGTGAACTGTAGCCTGCCAGGCTCCTCTCTGTCCACAGAATTCTCCAGGAGAGAATACTGGAGTGGTTTGCCGTTCCCTTCTCCAGGGGATCTTCCTGACCCAGAGATGGAACCTGGGTCTCCTGCATTGCAGGCAGATTCTTTACCGTCTAAGCCACGGGTGCTTTATCCCCCAAGAAATGATCCTTGGATGGTTTTCAAATCGACAACTCTAGACAGTGTCTCATTGCAGACATCATTAACAGTTCTGTGTGAAATGATATGATGGAGAGTGAAGACTCAGGACCCGTAGCTTGTAATATAACTATGTGAGGAAGTTTTCTAACTTCATTGCTCGGAATGCCATCATCAGAAAGTCTACACATAATAAAGGCTGGAGAGGGTGTGGAGAAGAGGGAGCCCTCCTACACTGTTGGTGGGGATGTAAATTGGCGCAGCTACTAGGGAGAACAGCATGGAGGGTCCTTAAAAACACTAAAAATAGAGTCACCGTATGATTCTGCAATCCCACTCCTGGACATATATCCAGAAAAGATGAAGACGAATTTAAAAAGGACACATGCACCCTATGTTTATAGCGGCACTATTTACGATAGCCAACATGTGGGAACAACCTAAATGCTCATCAATAGATGAATGGATGAAGAAGGTGTGGTCCATATATGTACAAGGGAATATTACTCAGCCATAAAAAGGATGAACAATGCCATCTGCACCAACATGGATGGACGTAGAGATTACCATATTAAGAGAATTCAGAGAAAGACAAATCACCTGATATCACTTATATGTGGAATATAAAAAATAATAAAAATAAACTTATTTACAGAAATAGACTCTCAGACATAGAAAACAAACTTATGGTTACCAAAGCAGAAGGGAGAGAGGGATAGATTAGGGGGTTGGGGTTAGCAGATAACAAACTACTATATATAAAACAGATAACCAACAAGGAGAAGATTCTTCAGAGTCCCTTGGGCTGCAAGGAGATCAAACCGTCAAACCTAAAGGAAATCAACCCTGAATATTCATTGGATGAACTGATGCTGACGCTCCAACACTTTGGCCACTTGATGTAAAGATCTGATTCACTGGAAAAAGACCCTGATGCTGGGAAAGACTGAAGGCAGAAGAAGAAGGGGACGACAGGGGATGAGATGGCTGGATGGCATCACCAACTCAATGGACATGAGTTTGAGCAAGATCTGCGAGCTGGTGATGGACAGGGAAGCCTGGTGTGCTATAGCCCATGGGGTCTCAAAGAGTTGGATGTGACTGAACAACAAAACCAACAAGACCTAATATATAGCACAGGGAATGATATATTAATACGTATCTTTTAATAACCTATAATGAAAAGAATCAAAAAGTATATATAACTGAATTACTTTGCTGTACACTAGAAACTAATACATTGTAAATCAACTATACTTCAATTAAAAATAGTAATAAAGGCAATTGCTACCCTGAGGCAGGGGGAAGGTACAAATGACTGAGCTTATCAGTTCCCTGGCTTCACGGACATCATTTCCACAGGGGGACAGTGGTCAGAGCACAGCTGATACTGGTTTGGACCCATGAAGGGCAAATTGCTGTCTCCTCAGGCACAGCCTTAAAAGAACAGAGGAGGTCAGAAGTGCGGGTCCTGCTCTTGTCTCTAAAAACCAGGCCTGCAAAGGATGTGGCCAAGTTGGCCGATGTCCCCACAAAGCTCAATCTCTCCCTTCCCTGGCCGCGAGGGGTGTGCCAGCCCCCTCACACCTGGACGGGCTGTGTGACAATTCTTGGTGATGGAATTAGCAGGGGTGAAATGGCATGCAATTAAGTGGCGATTCCTTCCTCTTCCCTGTGGCCAGCTGAGTTCAGAACATTCCAGCATCCTAGCAGGGAATGAGGCAGAACGTCACCTGCTCCCGACTCACCGCACAGCGCAGAGCCCCACAGCAGCACATGGAAGGGAACCCCCACTCAGGACGGTAAGCCACTGGAAACCGGGGCTTCTTCCTACAGCTGCTAGTGTTCCCTAACATATACACAACATCTGACTCTCTTATGAACGCATTTCCCCATGTCTTAGGCAGCAATTATAAGGGCTAAGCCCACCAGAAACCCAAGTTTTATTACTTAGTGAGCCAGCAGAGCCTGCCCACCAGCAAGCCCAAGCATCCTCTCCCATGCTGACGTTTAGAGGATGACATTATGATTGGATCCCAGTCAACTGGCCAAACCAACGCGTGCTGCTCTGTCTCCCTGAGGATGACAGACTAGCCACCATTCAATGACTGAATCTGGAAATATTTCAAGACCGTGATGAGTTCCAGGGCCAAATGGGTAACCCTGCTGTCTCCCCAAGTGTTTTCTATCAATCTCAGTTATTAACTCTGAAGTATAATTCTAATCTACAGGCAAATTAATACATGCAAAGTCTTGCTCTCGGATACACCAGCAATAAACCAAGACTTATCTGGAGTGCTGTAACAAAGTTCCTTTTGAACTCTCTGTAACTTTCCTGGGCAGACAGACTGATTATTCCTGGTATCAAAGTGATGCTGAATAGCTTCAGATGACGAACCATAAGAAAGAGTGTAATTCTGTCCATTGAGAACGGCTTTGTGTGGAAAATATGATGTATTGCACAGGGGATAGAAAACAGTCCTTTGCAGTAGAAGAGATCGAACCTTCTCCTGTGTGAGCTTTTCCCAGAATGCCCCATCTCAGGCCTGATCCTGGAGGCTAAATCTCACTCTCATGCCAATAATGCCTAACCAGGTGTTGTGATGAGAGCTCGCCAGTTCATTCTGGGAGGAAACTGATTTCTAGAAAACGGTAACAGGGAGTTAGGAGAGGCACTTGGATCGACTGTGAGCCTCGGGAAGGGTTTACACCAAGATTCACAGCAGCTGAGAGAAGCCCAGTGAAGGAGGGGTTATCAACCACCCAGTTCCCAAGGCAGCAAGACGTGTGCAGGGCTGAGACCAGCTCCAGGCACAGCTCCGACAAGCACTCCGATCTCACTGTCTTTCAAAACAAATACATTTTAATTTTTTTTTTTAGCGGGGGTTGACATTAAAAAAGGAACAGAAACAAGATGAGATCAGTGTAAGTTCAGCATTTAAATTCAGAGCATCTGGGAGAGGAGAACAGATCACTAGTAGCAAAAAATGACTGCGTGTCTGTGCTGGGTATGGTCAGATAAGACTCGAGTTATCTGTGTAACAGGACGTTTCTTGTTCTTAGGTTTTTTTTTTTTTCCTTTCTCCTATTCTGTTGAAGGACAAAGCCCAGATGCTCTTAAAAGTTTTTTCTTGTTTCGTGTCATGGATAACATCCATCCAATTCACAGCTTCCCAACCTTGCTCTGAGGAAGAGCGTCCAGGCACTAATTCCTCAAGGTGCCTCTGTCTGCTTGTTTTTTAACTTTATTTTTAACTGGAGGATGATTGCTTTACAATGTTGCGTTGGTTTCTGCCATACATCAGCATGAATCAGCTGTAGGTACCCACCCATCCGCTCGCTCTTGAACTCCCTCCGCCCACCCCATCCCACCCCTCTAGGCTGTCATAGAGAGGTCCCTGTTAACAACAGAACAGCACGGCCATGAGGTGTGGAGGAGGTCACCGACACCGGTCCTTTGTTCCATCACTCCCAGCACAGAGCTGGGTCTTACACCACGCAGCCCAGTTTCACCGGCACGACACCTGACTTCAAAGTCGGGACAAGGAAAACCTCCACCAGCTGCCAGCTCACAGCTCCTGCCCCGAGCACTGTGAGTGGGGCATCTTTCCCTCCGATCTGGACCTTCCTGACTCGCTCCGAGGGACCCCAGGGCTGCAAGACCCCTTAGGCAGGCTGCAACCCTTCCCCATACTTTCCCGTCCTCTCCGTGGGGACTGGTCAACATTTCCCCTCTAAGGGAGAATGGAAAAAGGCCACTTGCATCCTCCAAGACCTCTCATTGGATGACAAATGGCGATGTGACCAGGGAGCGTTCTGCACCTGCCTTCATCCTTTCATGATTTCTCATCATGGGGAACAGTGACTATTTCTCTCTGATAGAATATTCCTGAGCCTTATTGGGGGACATTTAGAGAAAGTCAGGCTTTGGAGGAATAAGAGCAGAGAGTAACCTGTCACTCATCATTCAATTATTATGCAAGTATTTATTCAACACCTGAGTGCAAAGCATTGTACCAGGTCCTGGAGAGACCGGAGTGAATAAAACACACACCCGAATCTTGGCCATGGTGGAGCTTGCATCTGGTGGGGCAGGCAGATAATACAGAAGATAAGGGAGTAAATTATGTGTTAGAAAGGAATGAACACGAAGGAGAAAAGTAAGACAGGTCAGGGGGCAAGGATATAGGAGGTCTTGACCTCTTAGGGGAAGATGATCAGGGAAGACCGCACAGGAAGGCAGGCATTTGGGATGTGAGGGAAAAAGCTGGATGCACCAGGAGGAAGAATGTTCTAGGCAGAGGGAGGAGCCGGTGCAAAGGGGTATGGGCAGGTGTGACAGTCCTAGAGGACTTTGTTCAGCAGACAGCAGCAGGTTCTTCTTTCAGTGACACATACCCAGAGGAGTGACCCCCTCCCCAGAGAAGACTCCTAGGCCCTCTGAGGTCAGGTGGATGGCAAAAGATGACCATGGAACATCATTAAAGGGGGAGAGGAGCATTGCCCTGCATGGACCAGGCATTGATAACTGCTTAAGGTACTTTTCATAATAATTTCAAACTAGTATTCCTCCCCACATTTTTTTTTAAACCAAACTAGTTTTGACTGACAAACAAGGGTCTGATGCTGGAGTCCTCCTGGTTGACCAGTGTGTGGCAGGGAAGAAGAGAGTACCTAAAAACTATACCTAACCCAATGCGCCCCGGAGAGAGACAGAATTCAGTCATCTAAAATGGTTTCATGCAAATCAGAACTACCTTGAAGTACCACCTCACACCAGTCAGAACAGCCACCATCGCAAAACCTACAACTAACAAATACTGGACAAGGTGTGGAGAAAAGGGAGCCCTTCTACACTGTTGGTAGGAATATGAACTGGAGTAGCCCCTACGGAGAACAGTATGGAGGTTTCTCAAAAAAACTAGAGTTGCCGTATGATCAAGCAATCCCACTCCTGGGCATACATGCAAACAAAACTGTATCCAAAAAGATACACGCACTCTTATGTTCACAGCATCACCATTCACAATAGCCAAGACGTGAAAGCAACCTAAATGTCCATCAGCAGAGGAACGGATAAAGCAGACATGGCACATCATACCACGGTGTGTTCAGTTCAGTTCAGCCACTCAGTCATGTCCGACTCTGCAATCCCATGAATCGCAGCACGCCAGGCCTCCCTGTCCATCACCAACTCCCAGAGTTCACCCAGACTCACATCCATCGAGTCAATGATGCCATCCAGCCATCTCATCCTCTGTCGTCCCCTTCTCCTCCTGCCCCCAATCCCTCCCAGCATCAGTCTTTTCCAATGAGTCAACTTTTCTCATGAGGTGGCCAAAGTACTGGAGTTTCAGCTTCAGCATCAGTCCTTCCAATGAACACCCAGGACTGATCTCCTTCAGAATGGACTGGTTGGATCTCCTTGCAGTCCAAGGGACTCTCAAGAGTCTTCTCCAACACCACAGTTCAAAAGCATCAATTCTTCGGCGCTCAGCCTTCTTCACAGTCCAACTCTCACATCCATACATGACCACTGGAAAAACCATAGCCTTGACTAGATGGACCTTTGTTGGCAAAGTAATGTCTCTGCTTTTGAATATGCTATCTAGGTTGGTGATAACTTTCCTTCCAAGGAGTAAGTGTCTTTTAATTTCATGGCTGCAGTCACCATCTGCAGTGATTTTGGAGCCCTGAAAAATAAAGTCAGCCACTGTTTCCCCATCTATTTCCCTTGAAGTGATGGGGCCAGATGCCATAATCATGGATGCAACTAGAGATTATCATGCTAAGTGAAGTCGATCAGAAAGAAAGACAAATGCCATATATTATCACTTACACATGGAATCTAAAATATGACACTAATGACCTTATCTACAAAACAAACTCATAGACACAGAATGGACGTGTGTTTGCCAAGGTGGGGGGTGAGGGAGGCGGGGAAAGGGAGTTTGGGGTTAACAAATGTAAACTAGTATATAGAAGGAGTGGATAAACACCAAGGCCCTACTGTACAGCATAGAGATCTACATTCAGCACCTTGTGATAAACCAGTAACAGGAAAGGCTAAGAGTGTATAACTGATCCGTTTTGCTGTACAGCAGAAATCGACACATTATAAATCAACTATGCTTCAATAAAAAGTAAAATGATTTCAGGTCAAGAGATAAGGGAATTTGATGATACCAAATATTAGATCTAACTATAATAGAATCCTGATTTACACACATGGCCACAGGAAAGAATGACTCCAGGAAAATGCTTGGCACGGCCAAGCTCATCGCCCTGCTTCCCAGGTACCAACCCTGCTTCTGACTTCTGATGACACCAAAATGAAGCCTTTTGGGTGGCGTGCTCACTCCTCCTCCATTCATCTGCTCACTCACAGGAGCAGCAGCTGTTTCAGAGCTCTGAGGAGGATCCTGTGATGATTGAACTGTGGCTCCAGGCTTCCCCGTCTTTCCTTGCTGACCTCTGTCAAGGGAACTACCGGACAATCCCACTCACTGCCTCTTCACCCATATAACTAAAATGCTAGAAATGCATTCACATTATGCACATTTATCCACATGTATAAATTATGCAAATATATAAGCATATTCATTACACTGAATTGATGTATATATATTTGGAATAACTTGAGAACCTGCTTTAAGCTAGATGATATGGTGGGTACTCTCTCATAGTAATATTTTCTTCTTTATGCTGTTTTAAATTTACACTTTAAAACAACCCCATGAAATAGGTTTGTTATCCCTATTTTGCAAATGAGGTGAAGGCATTTAAGAGTTCTCACTCCAGTGTTCTTGCTGGGATAATCCCCACGGACAGAGAAGCCTGGCAGGCTATAGTCCATGGGGCTGCAAAGAGTTGTACCTGACTGAACATACAAGCAAAATAAAAAGGCAAAGCAAAGTTGGGAGATGGCAGAGCCTAGATCTGATCCCAAGTGTGGTTATTTAAAAAACTCTGCTCACTGAGGATATCAGTTCAGCCCTGGATTTTCCACAGTAAACTGCTGAGATATGGACAGTGATCAGTACGGCCCTGATGCTTGGACTTACATACGGAGGAGGAACCATTCTCTCAACTCAACACCTGCCTGAATCAGAGCCCCTCAAGTGGTCCCAGCATCAGTATCACCCGGCAACCCAGCAGAAATGGAGATGCTCAGACCCCACCTGGACCTGCTGCCCTGGAAGAACTCAGGGGTGGGGGCCCCACGACTGTGTTTCAACAAGCTCTCCAGGTGACTTCATTTTAAACCGAAGTAAAATCCACATGACAAAATCACCACTTAGAAATACACAATCCCCAGCGTTTATGCATTTATGGTGTTACACAAACATCACCACTTATTCCAGAACGTTTTCCTGAGCGCCGCCCCCCCGCCCCCCAAAAAAAAAGCCAGCCCATGAAGCAGACACTCCTCACCCCCACTCCTCCAGTTCCTGTCGACCACAACTCTGCTGTCTCTCTCTGGATTTGTCTGGTCAGGACATTTCGTGTAAATGGAACCTTCCAACGTGTGACCTTTCATGTCTGGCTTCTTTCAACATATTTCCAAGGGTCATCCATGCTGTAGCACTCTCAGTACTTCATTTATTTCAATGACTGAATAGTATTCCATGGGAAGTAAGATTACATCACAATTTGTGTATCTGTTCATCACCTGATGGTGCTGGTGATTTACCAAATGATCAAAATTAAAGATTGGGAGCAAGTGACCTAGGTTTAAAATTCAAATGCTATAAAGATAATACATGGACAAAGCCACACTTATTGGTGTGAATGATAAATACAAACCATGTGCCTTGCAGGTCACTTTTCTTGCACTTAAATTAGAAATAGTTCTGTTTTCCCCCATGGTTTGATTTTTCTAAGAAAAGCTCAATGTACAGCATTTTGAAACCTTACGTGACCGCAGGTATGTGCTAGAAATTTCATGAGAATCTTAAAGTCAAATTCAAGTCACAAATGAATTTTCAAATATTGTTAAATATTAGAGCAGTTGAACTGATTAATCGTTGTACTTTAAGGTGCCAGAAGATCCTGACTGAACAGAAAGATGTTTCTGTTTTGAAGCAAATTCCTCCCACTCGCTTTGAACTCCAAAGTATGATAGTTCTGCCTTCTTTTAGCTCATTTTGTTCCCTTATTTTATAGTCTTACTCCTTAGACAATTAATGAAAAGAACATTGAATTAGGCCATGTAGTTGTTCATGACATTGAGGATCCCGTGCAGCCCATGGTGGGTAGTTTAAAAAAGACAAGCCTCAGTTTCTTCTAGAGCTTTTGGCAAACTCATCATAATGTGCTTTTTAATACTTTTCATAAATCATCCCAAATACGTCAGGACAGCAGCTAATTGAATTGACATATAGCAGTGACAGGCTGATGCAAAGCAATAAAACTGGAGAACTATTCAGAAAAGAGGCCTTTCTGCACGATACTTTCCCTTGGCACAAGAAGGCTTTACAATGATTATACGTAAGGACCCAGAAAAAAAGGCTGCTTTCAGTTCACGGGCAGAGAATTTCTTGCAGACACCATGCCAGGGTGACCGGCTCCTGCTTAGGTGTGACCTTCTTAGTTAAGACACATCTGCCTTTTTCCTAATATTTAAATACCAAGGACACTTGGGGGTAAATTTACCATGCTGAATGCAAGATTAGAAAGAAAAAGCTGATGAAACAGACAGCTGCATTGATTCTGGAGAAAACACATACACAGAACCTACTTTCCAAAAGCGGAATGCCACTTACGGCTTCCCACCATAAATGCAGTCACAGCTTAATATTTCAGCCGTCACCAAGCTGCCAAGTAAAACATTATTAGGGGTTACTTTTACTTTGACAAATGTGCAGTCAGAAAACTCTTTTCTTGTAGGAGCCTATTGTGTGTCTCACGGCTGTATTCCTGGGGGTGAATCATACTAAGACCATTTATCAAGCCTGACAGTGGAAGTAGGGCGTTATCTGCCTTGCAAAAGCTCTCTGGGAATTATCTTCTCTTGTTGGCAATTAGGCAGCCCGGGCAAGCAGCAGCAATCAGGCCAGATTCACCGGGGCTGCAGGTCACTGCTCTCCGTCTTCTTCGACTTCCTTGCCTCGTTAATCAGTGTGTGCTGGGTCCCAAAGAACCTGGGGTTCCCCAGCTCCAAGCTCTGGGAGTGACAACAGCCCACATGCTGACTGCAGGAAAGAAAGGCAGGTGACCGCAGCAAGAAGGATGGCAGAACGTGGGCAGCTGCTGAGAATAGCTTGAAGCTGACACAACCGTGTGACAGGAGAAGCCAGCATCACAGGAAATCAGGGATGGGAAGTCACCCAGATTTCTGTTTAACTCGATTGGAAATGAAGAAAGAAAACTTCACATCTTTTACAGCCGATAAATGATTAGATGGTAAAGGGATACTGTTTTGGGGAAATACGTCGCTGACTTTCTGCTTCCCACTGATTTCTTCCTACAATTGGAATGGAGTTTTATTTTCTCCTGACGGTGAAAGTGATGGATGCAACAGGCCTGGGAGGCTCTTCTTTACAAGGCACAGAGGAGACGGAGGAGAATCGAAATTGGAAGACTTCAGTCTGAGCACGCATCTGTTAAAACTAAAGCTCAGTCTTACACCCAAGTCTCAGTCTTCACATCTATACTGGGAATAACAACAACTACCTCTGGTGTTGAGGGAGAGGACAAGTGAGACTCACAAAAACGGGAGCGTCTTTGGTTAATTTCAAAGATGCTAGTTGCCAGTATTTGCCTGAAAGAATGTGTATCTCTCTTCCTTATTTAGAGGTGCTGCTTTGGCTATTTCGAGTTACAGGTCGCCAGTGCCTTGCGCTTAGAAACATTTTTCAACAGGGTACAGACTTTATGACAATTGTAGCCCCAGCGTAGCCCTCTTTAAATGGCAAAACTGCAAGTACAAGTCAACTCGAGAGAAAGATGATTCAGGAGGCAAAGGCATGATCAAGCAGTTAAACAGGATCCCTCGATTTAATACATATGTGGTGTCAAAGACGCTGCTCATTCTCGAAGGGCTGGGCTGTTGTGAGCTGAACCAGAACATGGGCTTAGGAGCATAAACAACCAGCTGAGCCACCAACACTCACAAAGCTGCTGTTTAGATGACTGTTACCTGCTGTGTGGTTGCAGTGGTTCTCAGTTCCTGGAACTTTTTCCAAAACGTATTTCCCCAAATTCCTGCAACCTTTTCCTCCATAGCCCAGGCCTAGGAGGGAGCTGGGAGGGGAATGTGACCACAGACAGACCGACCTGACCCTCCCCACGACCCATTCTCTGACAACACAGACCTCCTGACTCTTTGTCACTAAATCCGAAACCAGCTTGGAGAGCTTTTCCAAAAACAAACAGTAACTCACAGTTCAGGGCCAGTTCAACGCATTCCTAGGTCCTCCAGGAGCACCAGCCTCATGCTAATGCCGTCTTCTCTTCCTGGGGGGGATGCAGGGCCTACTTACAGCAGTGGGTGCAAGAGGTCTTGGTTGGGACGGGTTTGCTCAGCCAAGTTTCAACCCCAAAGTTCTGAGGCCGTCTTGAGAAAAATCTTCAGATTTTTCACAATTATGCCCTGGAATAAAATCTTATAATCACCACACAAAGAATTTAGGAGCGACCAAGAGGCATGTCCTGTTGGAGTGGGTGGTGGTGTCTGCACCCAAGATGACTGGCCTTTGTCAGCAGCAGCCTGGCAGGGCTGGGGTGCCGTTCAAGGTCACCCAGTTTCAGGCGCTATTGACTTCATCTCATTCCGCATGTCTGTGTTAATAAGCATGAAAAGCAGTTACCACTCTTGAGCCAGGCCCTGCTGTGGGCCAGGAGCTTAGTGGGCATCCTGGCTCACGGACTGCCTGGTGAGTCAGACTATAGCATTCCTATTTTACAGGTGAGCAAACCGAGGTGCAGAGAGGTTAGGCACCTTGCCGTAGTCCTTTGGTTCCACTGCTAAGACTGAAACCCCAACTTGCTTACCTGAAGGCCCGTGCTTCTTCTCTATGACCATGCTGCCTCGAGGGCAGTCAGGAGGCCTCCAGGAGCCGCGTCACCCCCAGGGCAGGGCCCTCGGGGCAGCCTCGGATGTGACCTGGCATAAATGGTGGGGAGCTGTGAGGGCATCTAGGAGGAGGTGGCGGGGCGCAGGTAACAGTGAAGGCCACCGCCGTGCCTGCGGCTCCAAGGGTGCCTTCGAGCACCTCCCTGAACCTCCTTGGGGCCGGATGTCGGGATTTATGGAGCACACCTGCACTCTCACACACGTGAGGGCGGTTGTGAGCCCGTGGGTCCCAGCAAGCTGCCAGTAGAGGACAGCGCTGTCCACTGGAACGCACGGGACTCTGCTGGGGGTTTTCCGGGGGTTGGTGAGGGGTGTGTGGATCCAAGCCCCACTCTGCCGGGCCAGGGGTACCCGGTGTGACCCTGAACACACGGGCTCACATGGCAGAACAGAACCCTGGCGGCTTCAACCTCGTGCCAAGCCCAGGAATGGAAAGTGACCACAGGAGGACCAAATGCTTAACCCCGCGGGCCGCCAGATGGGCTGCAGACGGCAAGGAAAACCACCAGGCCAGGAGCGAATGATCAAAAACGTCCTTAGTAGGACATGTCCATTGTTAATAGCAAACACCTGGGGCCCAGAATGGAGCCATCTGCCGGCACATTATAATTCATGGTTTTAACATGTGACCTTTGACCTCTGCACCTCCTCTCCCCCTCCTCCCCGGAAATTAATTAAAGTGTAAATGTAATTGGCCAGAATTTTTAATAAAGAAGGAGACCAGCTGAGCTCTGGTCACTTGAGAGGTGCGTAGGCGGCCACTGGGCGTTCCTAGAAAGTAGCCCTTTTACTTCTGTGCTGTGATGGCTCTTTGCTGAATCCAGTCCCGCAAGGCAGGGGACTCAGGCCAGGGGACCAGTGTCACACGAAAGGGGGCCAGCCCCCCAGAGGCGGTGTCTCGGCTTCGTTACAAGAAGAGGCCACTGTCCCTGCGTGGGGCTTGTCAGGGCTTGGGCTTTGACACACTAAACAGATCCAGGGCTTAACAGAGGGCAGTTTACATGTCGAGGTAACTGTGTCCTTGCCTCCCGCCCCAGGAGACAGACCTGTGTAGACCCCTCTGGTGGTCACATCTGCTCATTCTGCAAGTTTCTAACAGGGAGGACACTTTTAACCGAACATGATCGCAAAGGTGGTCATGGGAGATACTTCCAAGCTATCCAACAAAGGCTGAAGTCTACTCAGCCCTGTTCTAACATCACTGAGCTCCCGATGCTGGGGTAGCCATCAGGGCAGCCTGCAACTCGAGAGTGGTGAGGATGACTCTCTAGGTCTCCTTCCCCTTCCATTGCCCCGGGGATTGGAAATGGAAGGTTCCTTTGCTCAAGGCCACCTGGTGAGGGGCCAGGGAATAGGTGAGAGGCAGGAGCCAGAGGCTGCGGGCTGATGTTTTGAGTCTGATACTGATCTACTGTGAGCCTCTGGCCTTTCTGAACCCCGGTTTTCTCGTCTGTATAATGGAGGTGACTGTTTCTGCCCTTTCCTTGTAGAACTGTGACGATTAACTGAGAAAGATCTTTGTAAGCTGGGGAGTAATCTATGAGATCTCCAGGGCCTTATTCTTACAACTACTTTTAGATTTTCTATTTTCAGCCTCCTACTTTGTTAAAATTAAACACAGGCTTTTAGGAGAAGCCACTTCTGGAAGGACTCTGCCTTTTAAAAGCAAATTACTCTTTGGTCTCCATGGAGTTTAAAACAGGAAACAATGGGCTCAACCTTCTGTTTACCGGGGGTTTCTCTGTCCTTATTCTTTTTTATTTTTGTTTTTATTGTATCGTTTCTGTTCTTGTGAGTTATCATAAGTCCATTGTAGCTGATGTGGAATATACAATAAAAGAAAATGATGATGCTGCAGCCAATACCATAGTAGAAAAGATGATGGTCTCAGAATCTTCTCCCTGGAAGTTTACATTACGTGCAGGGCATTACATGCAAGGTATTTACATTACATGCAAAAAAAAAAAAAAAGTTTAGCTATTAACTCTGCACACATCTGATTGTGCTGGAATCACCATCCATCTATCCATCTACTATCAGCCCACTCCAACATCAGCCTATCTACCCATCCATCACCCATCCATTCAACCACCCACCCTCCCATCCATCCTTCCATCCATATATCCATCCTTCTATCCATATATCCATCTTTCCATCCATCCATCCTTTCAGTCCAGAAGTATTTATTGAAATTTACTATATACCAGGCACTACTATCAGAGAAGGCAATGGCACCCCACTCCAGTACTCTTGCCTGGAAAACCCCATAGACGGAGGAGCCTGTTAGGCTGCAATCCATGGGGTCGCTAAGAGTCGGACACGACTGAGCGACTTCACTTTCACTTTTCACTTTCATGCATTGGAGAAAGAAATGGCAACCCACTCCAGTGTTCTTGCCTGGAGAATCCCACGGACGGGGGAGCCTGGTGGGCTACCGTCTACGGGGTCACACAGAGTCGGACACGACTAAAGTGACTTAGTACTTTGCACTAGGCACTACTATATTCTAGGTGCTGGGGATTTAACAGTGAATAAAACAGACAAAATTCATGACCCACTAGAGCTTAAAGTGGGTCCCTCTGAATACTGTTGGTCACAGAGAGGCCCAGAACTTACCCTTGACGTTATACTGCAGCCTCTGTGCCACATGTTTAGGGAAAGGAAGAAGCTCTGTGTGTGTGTGTGTGTATATGTGTGTGTGTGTGTGTGTTATTTGTGTGTAAGGGGGCAAGTACTGGCAAAACTTCAGCAGCAGTGTCCTGGGGAAAGGAGGAAGCTGTGTGTGTGTGTGTGTGTGTGTAAGGGGGGAGGTATTGGCTGAATTTCAGCAGCAATGTTTTCACACATGTTCTACCACAAATAAAATGCTGGATTAACGAGCAATGACAGGAAATAATTCTCTGCTGTTGTAACATAAGTTGAAGGAGATTTGCAGAACTAAATGCTTAAAAATGGGCCAGCCCTCCTGCTACGAGAAGTCACACGGGGACAAGGCTCTGGACTGAGGAGGCTTCAGTCCCCACATGAAGCCTGAACGCAGCAAAGCAACCAAGGAGGCAGGTGGTGGCGAGGGCCCTGGGAGGCAGGGTGGCATGGCCGGCCTAGTCCCATCTAGTCTGGACCACGGAGCTCCCTGGGAGGGCCCTGGGAGGCAGGGTGGCATGGCCGGCCTAGTCCCATCTAGTCTGGACCACGGAGCTCCCTGGGAGCCTGAGGTGGGAAGCAAGAGCATCTTCCTCTGACCAGAACCCCCAAGTAGATGCCCTTCTCCTCTTTCTGAGGTTCACAGCTGCCACACAAGCTTACTGGAGATAAGACACAGCAAGATGGAGAGTCAGGGGCTTGGCTTCTGGGGACTCAGCCTTACATCCTGGGGCTTCCACTTGGGTATTTTTGAAAACATAAGCAATTCATTTAACTTTCTGAGCTCCATCACCTCATCTTTAAAATGGCTATAACTACACCCACCTCACACCTTTGACGGATGAAAGAGGACACCCCAGTGCCATCTAGGGTCCAAGTCAACTTTGCCTCTGTTCATTTCCTCCAAATTGGATATTCAAGGAGGAGAGGCCACGTGGAATGGTCTTCCCAGCTTGACCTCTGGTTTGCATCCAGCTTAAGAGGAGCAGACATTCTACATGCCCTTGGGCAGTGACTATTACTATCCCAAGTCTGCACTGATTGCAGACAAATCCTTTCATTTTTCAGTGAGCAAAATCTAATCCTGTGGAGAGGAAATAAGTATAGTCTGTACTGAGGGGCTCTCCTGCCAGTTCATTTCCCCTTTATGGTTACATCGGGAAGTAGCCAACTCAATTACTCTGGTTGGATAATTAAATTGATTCTAACCTATAGTGTTTTAACGTTACTAGAGTTCCTCATTTTGTTCCTGTTTGTTTTTCTTTTTATCTCCTTGGGTAAAGATTTCCATCCCTTCCGCTGTACTTGGAAGAAGTGAAGACTTTCTTAAACTTTTCATTGAGGAAAAAAAAAAACAAACTCACCCTCAAATGAAGAGCTGATATGGGGAAATAATTTTCTCCAGTCCCATGCTTATAAAATCACCTTATAATAAGCGTATTTCAAGACCTCAGATAGATCCTCAAATTTCAAAAGGGGGTGAGTTTTAATTATGTATATTTTGCACTGATTCTTCAAGAAAGCAAGTTCTTTAAAGGTATAGACTTTCCAGAGACATTGGATTTTTGTCAATTCCTGCCACATCTGAAACTTGGGAAGTTTTCACTGAAAAGTACAGTCGATTTTAGTTTCTTGAATCACATTTTCAGATAGAAAAGTGAAAGCGTTAATTGCTCAGTCGTGTCTAACTAACTCTTTGTGACCCCATAGATTGTAGCCTGCCAGGCTCCTCTGTCCATGGAATTCTCCAGGCAAGAATACTGGAGTGAGTAGCCAGTCCCTTCTCCAGGGGATCTTCCTGACCCAGGGATTATACTCGAGTCTCCTGTGTTGCAGGCAGATTCTCTACCATCTGAGTCATCAGGGGTAGAAGCTGCCTCAAATATAAATTAAATTTCCCTGTAACACAAGCTAGGAATTCTCGAGAAGAGTCAGACTAACCCTATACAATTCTTCTGACATTGGTTCAGACTGGACTTCACTCTGGAATATTCCCAGTGCACACCCCTTCCAACCTCGCTCCTTGTTCATAATAAATGATTGGTAATTTTTTTAAAGGTGTTAATTGCTATTATGGTAATATTTAAAATTTTTTTTATCTTTTAGAGGCACAACTTACATATTTATAGATGAAGTTATGATACTTAGTATTGTATAAATAGATTAGGTGCCCTGACTGCAAGCCCCATGACACCCAAATGTCCCAGAGGAGATCCCTGAGCTTTGGGTCTGCAATCACCAGTCTGCTTGTCTATCTTCCTCGTCACATAGAAGGGCCTAGAATTCAAGGGTCCTGCCATTGGGGTCCACTGGCCCACTCTGCTCCTTGGGGTCAGACACACAGGTTCCCCAAAATACTAGTTGAGTCAATGAGAGCTTTTGCTGTAATTGGTCCCCTGGCCCTGTTTCCTGTAGCTGGCTTGTCTGGGGTTGAGGGCGGAGCCCACGTCCTCTCAGTTTTCAAGAGAGAAGGGTGAACTTGGATGGAGCCATCCAGCTGTGCTCCACATCTGGACAGCTGTGCAGCAAGGAAGCATGCAGTGAATGTTTCCTGAATTGAATTATACGGAATCGAATGAGCCAATTATCCACACTTCTGCGGAAGTGGACTGGCGATGCTTCCACCTTAAATGCGGTTATTTGATCTAGTTGTAGATGGTATTTGTGAACGCCCAACCTCAGCGGAATGTAAACGATCGACACCCTTGGTGAGCAAGCGGTGACCCTCCCTCGTTTATTTTCTCAGCCCATGTTATACTGGGCGCTGAACGCACTGCCCTCCACTGCCTGTTGGCAATCGGGCAGCACATTCTTTGCTTGAGAATTGTTTGTCAGCCTGGAATAAACAAAACCCAACAGCCCCAAACTCCAAATCTTAGGATCAGCATGAAAACTATGGCAGTAATTCTTTCCAGAGACACCCATGTACAATGTGGAAGTGCTCTTTTGTGGTTCTTGGATGTAGAGTCCTTAAAGAACCTTACTGGAGAAACAGCAAAGTGAAATTTCAAACAGAAAAGACTTAGTCCAGGTAAGAATACTGGGGTGGGTTGCCATGCTTCCCTCCAGGGGATCTTCCTGACCCAGAGATCAAACCTGCATCTCTTGAGTCTCCTGCATTGGCAGGCAGATACTTTACCACTGAGCCACCTGGGACACCTTCTGGTCTTGGCTTAAATGTCATCTCCACAGTTCTTCCCCAAACCACTAATTAACGTCCAGTCCCCCAGCCAACATGTCTGCTTTCCACCCTTTTCCTTTGCCTTAGTTGCAGATCTCCTTTCAACCTGCAGTTTTTAATTTACTGCTTTCCAAAGCTGTCTTCCTCACAAGAGTTCAAGTTCCATGAGGATAAGAAAAGGATCTGTGCTGTTCATGGTTGAAATAATTGCACCATCTATCCAAGCGCATAACCCGCTACAGGAACTGAGTCACTGAGTGCTTCAGTCCAGCTGTATCCCGTCATGAGATGGCTCTACGACTCCAACTCTCATCTTAACAGGAAATTTTCCACAAAAAATAAGAGGAGGTTCTGACAGTAATTTCTGAATACTAACCCTGCCTTTTTTCCTACTCTCGGAAGTGACATTTACTATTACACTAAATATTCTTTCCCCAAAGTGCTCACATTATTCAAATTATTTTTCTTACTCCCATAAATGTGGCATACTTAGCTCTCAACCCCTTAAGGCCAAATGCTCCAAGAAGCTCATTAATGGATGGACTCAACTGAGTTCAAACTCCCACTCCAATCCCCAGATTTTGCTTTTGCCAAAGAGTGATTTCCAAGACAGGTCTTAGTGTTAACTATCCAAAGACATAAAACACACACTCTCACACACACTCAAAGACCTGTAGTAATTAATGATATGACCCCGTAAGGATACCCCTCCAACTATTTCTGTAACATGCAACTGAAGTCATGACACCCATGTTTAAAAGAGCTCTCCTCCACCCTCCGTTTCCAGGCCTTTGGGTCCCATTCGTCAATGATGGCAGTTGGTGAAATTTCAGAGTTAGAATTCTGGAATGTTTTGATAAGGAATAAACAAGGGGTATTAAGGAATGCATTTCTTTCCTTTAAACCATCTGCAACACTTGTTTCTTTTTGATTCTGGGAGAGTTTCATATCATGAAAGCAGTCCCTGATTCATCTCTTTGCAAGTCACCTTTGGGGCTGAGACTTAAATCACATTTTTAACATTTGCTACTCATGTCTGAATCAGCAGTGGGGAGGAAGTTGGGAGGAAGGTTTGGACATGGGCCAGCTGAAAATGAGCCATTCACACAGAAACCATGGGCGCTCACACGGCACTAGAAATGCTTTTCAGCAACTATGAGCAGGAATCCTGGGGAAAAAAGAGCCTTTAACTCTTCAATGGTTCCATGGTTCCTGTGAGCTAAACAATAATAATAATAACACTGTCTATTTGTGGAATGATTTGTAATTTACAAAGACATATGATCTCATTTAATCCACTCTCTCACTCTCATGGGGACCCTATGAGGTAAGAGAATGACCACGTTGAGATAATGCTGGAGATTAAAAGCAGCCTGGAAATTCTACAGTGGGTGATGGATGACTGAGGTGGCCGGAACGCTCGACCTCCCCCTTACTGTGGGCTTTTGTGATTAATTCACCCACTTGCTTAGGAAGTTTCTCACCATCTGAGAAAATTAAAAACACCACTCTCTGGACAGGAATGTGGGATCACAAATGAGAACCAAATAGAAAAGATTTACACAAAAGCACAAGCTCAGCAAAATAGGAAACTTAGAAATCGCTAATAAGGTATAAATCAAGGAAAAGCTATTAGCAAACCCCTGGTAAGAAAAAAAAAAAAAAAGGCTTTTAAAGTGATTTGCTGAGCTCTTAACAATACCATTTCTACCTATGATTTTCAAATATCTCCTGGGTAATTTGGCTCGAATCCTTAAACACCGTCATGAAGACGTTCCAAGCTGAAGGGATTTACACGAAATTACAGAGGGTACCAGAAAGCAGAGCCTTGCCATTATACCTCCAGAATTGTGTGAATTTCAGAGCTGGAGGGCCTTGCTCATCTGTGCATTCCCCACAACAACAAACCTGGGTCAGAGTATTTGTTTAATGTGTGAACAAGCAAGCAAAAGAACGGGTGGATGGATGGATGGAACGATGTACACAATGAACAGATGGATGGATGGATGGATGACTAGATGGATGTACAGGCAGATGGAACAAACGATGAATAGATTGATGGAGGAAGGAGTGGAAGAAGGATAAAGACTAACTCACTCATTTTACTGATAAAAAATGTAAGAGCCAGTAGGGTTACTAATTTGTCTGTTTTGCCAAAAACAGCTGGTATCAGAATTGAGGCTCTCAGGTCTCTTAAAATCCCAGTCTAGTGTTCCCAGTTTAGACTCTCTTATCTTCTACTGGCCTTTTTTAATCAAGAGTTCTGAATCATTAACAATATTAACAGCACAATCTTCTTCAGTCTTGAGAGCCGCTTTTGGAAGCAATATAGGCTGGTGTATTTGTGCCTACTTGATGATCAGGGATATTAAGCACAGAGTGAATTTCCTGTGGCCACTTTGAGCTCGTTAAGAATGAGAAAGCATGAAAACCGTTCAATTTCACATCAGCTTTCTGCCAATCTCATCCTCAGAGATTCACACAGTGAGCTGCCCGTGATGCTGCACCCTATCTGGGCTGGTGGAATATTGGAGACAGAAGACAGCCACAGCCCCTGGCCCAGCCTCACCCCCAAGAAGAGATTCTTTGCTCCAAATACCCAACAAACAGTTATTCTGCCCCTGCCCAGGGAGTTCCAATGACATGGGGTACATTATTTCTTGGAGCAAACTGCCCCTCTTTGAGGATGTTCCCTTGGTTGAAATCTAGAGTTTTGCAGCATTTCACTTCCTGTTGGTATCGGACCTAAGATATTGGGTTGGTCAAAAATTTCATTTGGGTTTTTCTGTAAGATGTTATGGAAACATCCAGATGAATTTTTTTGCCAACCCAGTACTTTCACTTCCGGCTCAGGTGCATGGCTTCTGCCATCTCAGACTCAGACAGCAAGTTCTTCTATGAGGTCTTGGTGAGTCCCTTGAATTGTGCTTAAGACAGAACCTCAAGCAAAAACGATGCCATTCTGTGCTGATGGTGGTAATGGATGATGGACAGGAGATGCAGGGCCTTGCTGGGATGAGATGGCTCAGGGACCAGCTCCGGTGAAAGGACAATGCCCACCATGTGAGCCTGCAGTCCAGCCTCACAAGCCATTCGAGAGGAGGCCCATGAGGCTATCAGTTGCAAAAGCGTTACCACATTCTGTAACAGTCCATCCCTCTGCTGGGACTTCTAATCCTCTTTAAGCAGGTGCCCCCTGCACATCACGACCTCACGAAGGCCAGCCCTTAGGATGCCCGTCGGCACCTGCTTCTTGCTGCCAGTGCTTCTTTTGGCAAACCCAGGGAGCAGGTTTGGCCTAGGAAGTGCCATGAAGATAAGCACTGGGAAGGTCTCAGGGTATAAAAAAGGAGCTGGCACCAACACAAGGGCACATTTTCCTTCACTGATGAAAATCTTCCTACTGTAGCACAACATCTAGTTTGGGAGGGACACTTAGAGGCATAGGAATGCATTGGAATCTGGAATCATTCCAAGCTGCATCTATTTCCACCTCCTCTGAATGCTCCAATAATTAAACTGTCTTCCTTTTTTTTTTTCCTGGGTGAATCAAATATAGAATTTCAGAAAACCATGAAGCAAGGAAGAATGACATAACTTACCGAGGAGGGAAAGTCACTGAAGATTTGAGAAGGGGATGTGGTATCAGCAGTAAGGACCCTACAAGTCCCCAAGCTAATGACACTTAGATCCTCCACCCTAGGGCCAACCCAGAGAGAAGACACATATCCCCACCTAGCACCCATCTGATCGCACCCCCTTTGCCTGGTGGCTTTACCAGGCCCAGAAGGAGCTGTAGGCACAAATCAAAACCACATGCAGGGGATTCTAGGGTTATTTGCGATCTCTAAACAAAGGCCATATCCGGGCCCACCACTTAGCGAAGAGCTCAGGCCACATGCCCTATGCTCTGCAATCCGGGTGCTTCTCTCCAAGGAGTCCAGTTCATGGACTTTCTTTCTGGAAGCTTCCACAAGTGCTCTGGCCAGAAAACCAGGGAGCTCTTTGCCCAGCTGTTTCCTGATATGCATCCCCGGCCACCACCCGGCTCCGGGAGCAGCTGAAGCAAGGGTACTTGCCCGGTTGAAGGGTTCATGATGCAGCCTCCTTTGTCGGCGGCCGTCTTGCAGCTGCAGCCTCTCTCCAGGGTGTCATGGTTCATCCCAAAATTGTGGCCCAGCTCGTGTGCCAGGGTCACGGCCGCACCCAGGGGGCTGTCTGAATGGTCCTCAAAGAAAACACAAGGGCACAATGTATAGGTCACAGCCTTTAGACCTCTTTCCCAGCACCCCCATCCCTCGCAGCTCTGCCCCCCAGACATTTATCTGTCATGAACATTTGATGGAATCCAGTCTCCTATAAGGAATCAAGATGTGCTGTGTTGTGCTCAGACATGTCCCGACTCTTTGTGACTCCATGGACTGTAGCCCACTAGGCTCCCCTGTCCACGGGATTCTCCAGGCAAGAGCACTGGAGTGGGTTGCCAGGCCCTCCTCCAGGGGATCTTCCCGACGCAGGGATCGAACTCACATCTCTTGGGTCTCCTGCACTGGCAGGCGGGTTCTTTACCACTAGTGCCACCTGGGAAGCCCAAGGATAGAGCCCCATTATCCTTTAGCCCCATTAGACTTAAAGTTTTGACCTATTTTATTAAACTATTTGGGGGCCCCCTCTGCTGAAGAATGCATTCCTCATGAATACACATAGGATTCCTCGTGCCTTTACATGAAATAATAAAGACAATCATTTTCCTCTGGCATCCTACAATGTCTCACAAGACACAATTCTACTGAATGAGGCAAAAAGTTGTCCTGCCTCATAGGAAGAGGAGGTCCTTCCCAGGTGGCTCAAGTGGTAAAGAATCTGCCTGCCGATGCAGGAGACGCAGGAGATACAGGTTTGATCCCTGGGTTGGCAAGATCTCCAGGAGGAGAAAATGACAACCCACTCCAGTATTCTAGCCTGGGAAGTCCCATGGAAAGAGAATCTGGCGGGCTACAGTTCATGTGGTCGCAAGTGTTGGACATGACTTAGCAACTTTACAACAATACGAAAAGGCAGCTCATTTCTTCATGGGTAATATAAGTACTATTTTATCCTTGATTGAGAAGATGCTGATAGAAAGTCAGGAGAGGAAGCATACTTAGTAAAGTCTAAATAAGATCTGAGCAATCCCTTTTTTTTTTTGACAGTTGAACCATGCTTGCTAATATTGTTTTATGCATTATACATAGCTTGCTCTCAGTACACATCTTTCTTGCTTAACGTCTCTCATCGACTTGTTTTCCCTCTCATTTGAGTCAGCAGCCATGATACCCAAGGAGTCTTCATCCTGTTAGCAGACGCATTATCTGGTTGGCCATCAAAAGATTCGAGCAGAGCAACAGTTGGGAACCGGCAGGGCTGCTAGTGTTGGAGGGTCTCCTGGGGCGCGTGGGTCGGTAGTGGCTCACTGTGGGGGTGGGGGCACTGGCAGGACTGTCAGTCCCGGAAGGTGCCCCCTGGCCCCAGTTCTCCAGGGTCTGAGAAATTCTCACTGGGTATGCCTCTTGCTGTCTACTTGGTAGAGAAGGATACTTGGAAATCTTATAATAGTTCACCATAAAAGCAAACTACATTGAATAAAGTGTCTGAAGACTCACCGAATTAAGATTGCAACTTGCCTGCTCTTATTTTGTCAGGAGGCATCCTGATTGTCTGACTCTTGCTGCTGGGAGTTCACTCAACCTTTTGCTTGGTTTCGGAAGGTGGGTTTTCCATCCAGCAAGAGCTGCTTGGCCACCCCCAACTTAGTGGAGTGCATGCATGGCTTGGCTAAAGAGATATTAGAAATTAATTGTTAAAGTATCACTGCTCAACTTTCAATCAGTGACTATGATCTGCAGAAACGGTGCCCATGACTGGTGTTTCTGCAAATGCCTGCATGTTACCGAGTATTGAAGGCAACTTTCTGAATCCTGCTTTGTGCTGCAAGAGGTAACGTGGAGGTTTCCAGGAAACAGTGATACTCTGCTTTAGAGTAGAGGTTCCCAACCTTTTGGCACCAGGAACCAGTTCTGTGGAAGACAATTTTTCCACAAATGGGAGTGAAGGTGGGGATGGTTTTGAGATGATTCAAGTGTATTGCATTTATTGTGTTCAGTTCAGTTCAGTCGCTCAGTCGTGTCCGACTCTTTGCGACCCCATGAATTGCAGCACGCCAGGCCTCCCTGTCCATCACCAACTCCCAAAGTTCACCCAAACTCATGTCCATTGAATCGGTGATGCCATCCAGCCATCTCATCTTCTGTTGTCCCCTTCTCCTCCTGCCCCCAATCCCTCCCAGCATCAGGGTCTTTTCCAATGAGTCAACTCTTCACATGAGGTGGCCAAAGTATTGGAGTTTCAGCTTCAGCATCAGTCCTTCCAATGAACACTCAGGACTGATCTCCTTTAGAATGGGCTGGTTGGATCTCCTTGCAGTCCAAGGGACTCTCAAGAGTCTTCTCCAACACCACAGTTCAAAAGCATCAATTCTTCGGCACTCAGCTTTCTTCACAGTCCAACTCTCACATCCATACATGACCACTGGAAAAACCATAGCCTTATTTATTTCTATTAATATTAATCAGCTTCACCTCAGATCATCAGGCATTAGATCCCAGAGGTTGGAGACCCCTGCTTTAGAGAACATGCTATTCCTGATACAGAAAATCTTTGTGGGGCCTCTTGATAGAGGTGTGCTCATATAAGATTTTATAGGTTTGTTGGCAGTTACAGCTGTAGCTGCCTTTCTCAGTAGCCCTCAGTCTAAGAAAAGAGTGGCATGTCAAACCAAGTTATTCTTAGAATAGATGAAATTCCTAATAAATTACTTTGTTTAGATTTTACAGTTTCCTGTTGTAGGAAGCTTCACAAATGTTTCAGGAAATCAATTTTATTCAATCTGAAAATGCTCAATTTAGCATGCTTTGGTACAAAATTCTAGGAATTCATCTTTAAAAACAAAGAGACTCCTCATCAAATTCTTTTGTATCACTGAATATTGTGGTTTTTTTTGAACTGCCTAATTGTTTTGCATTCTTCCACATATATGTGATTATAAGCAGAATGTCTCTTAAGAGACCCTGATACATGGTTTACATTTCTAATAAGACAAAAACCTGTTTCTTTATTACTGGCAGTATCTCCAAACCAAGACTATTTTAGTCCAGTTAGATACAAAGGAGTGGATTGAGGTAGCTGAAATGAAAGATTTGCTCAATCTCAGAAAAGTGTAGAGACAGTACAGAACTCAGATCTGCAATGCAATCAGGATTCCTGCTTCCTTGTGACAGGATTTCCTTCCTCTTGGATTTGTGGGTCCTTGAAAGAGGCACGGTTGCAAGTAACACTCATGAATTTAACTTCAGAGACACAGTGGGAGACAGTCTGGAGGTTTTAGATCTGGTCAAGATATTGCTTTTGTTGACCTCAAGAATTTTAAAGAAACCAAAGGAGCTGCAGACTTCCAGCCGACATGGTGCTTCTCGTCACTTGAAGCAAATAAGGGACGTGCCAAGGATGGACTTCAGTGCTGGCTGGCTTGTCAAACACACTCCTGTTAATTAATTTTGGCTTTGACTTGATTTCTGATGCAGTATATTTATCTGCTTCTATTTCCCACATTCATTTTCATCTGTTTTAAATAGTCTTCCCTGTCTGCTTTCAAAGAAGGAATCTTGATCAAATGCTTGTGTGTAAATGGAATAAAGGATGTGAACTTTAAAAAGCCTCTTTATGTGATCAGATCGGTCATAAGAATGTTTAAACACGCCACAGCTGCAGACCTGCCATGCTTATAAGGAATTCAGTTTCAGCCCTAAAAACTATTTATGCCAAATTTTAAGTGGCAAAGTCAGTAGCGACTGACCATGGAACCATGAAAGAGAAAATGATTCCCTCTTAAAACTTTACAGGCTACTCTGTTAAAAATACAGTTGGGATCTGACTTGAAGTGAATCTGGCACCAACAAAAAACAAACTTTCCAGGGACCTCCAGGTTCAAAGAAAACCAGAGGGCAGACCGTTTAAGCCAGAAGTCCACTGGGAGGGGCAACCCCTCCATAGAGCCTCCCCAGCCTACACTTCGGCACGTGTTTATGTTAATTATCCACACCACCCAGAGAAGAGGAAAATGTTCCACGCAGATATTCACTAAGAAGATTAGGGTGGGCAGAACGTGAAGAGCAAATAGAAGTCAGCAGAATATTCCTCCTTCAGCCCTTTAATACAATCAAATATTCACAAATGTTCTGTTTGAAAACTGTGGAGGGATTCACGGTTTCTCGGAAGGGCAAGGCTCTGTTTGTTTAACAAGTGGGGTGGGGTGGTCTCGGAGGACACTCCCCGTCTGAGGGTTGGTGCGAAGGGGACACCACATTGTTCCATCAGGGACTGAAACCACAGGGGATGAGAGTCTTCCCTTTAGTTACCCGACAAAGGGGAGCCCATCAAAGTTATCTCCCTGTTACGTTTGGAAGGAACAAGTCCCATATAGTCTCCCCATTTTATTTCCTTTTACAAACATATATAGCTCTTAAATGACAAAGTGATCCTTGTAAAGCAATAAACCTAGGTCTCTGCCTTCCAAGAATAAGGTTAGTATAAAGACAAATTAGACCCTGGTGAGGAGGTATGTCAAGCATTTGCAGTGGTAAACAGTTAAAAACCTCAGACTGTTGGCTATTGGGTCTGGAGGCAGAACCATCAGAAAACCATTCTAACAGTAATATCTGGTGAGACCACAGTCCATCTCAGAAGTTAAGTGATGAAGGCAACCCCAGTGCCCTCCCTGGCTCATCTGAGGGCTGGGAGGATTTCTTGGTCGGAGGCAGTTGGACCAAAATCCCACTTGAAACTTTTCCTCCATAAAAGGTGTAGATTGGCTTCCACTGAAGTATTTTTACACACTCACCTTCCCTATGTGTATCTTGGTGTGTTTTTTAAAACAGTCCCTAGAATACTGTTGGGTAGGGAAGATCATAAGCAGAAATAGGGTAGAAATATATCTAAGCCGACTCCTTGGAAAAGACCCTGATGCTGTGAAAGAATGAAAGCAAAAGGAGAAAAGGGCAGCAGAGGATGAGAGGGTTAGATAGCATCATCGACTCAACGGACAGGAACTCGAGCAAACTCCAGGAGACGGTGAAGGACAGGGAAGCCTGGCGTGCTGTAGTCCACGGGGTCACGAAGAATCAGACATGACTTAGCAATGGAATAGCAATGATATCCAAGGAGCGTTAAAGAAAAAGGATCTAATTTTACAAAGTCTGATAAGTTTCCTGAAGATTCCTCAAGAGACTTGGGTCTGGACACTGCTGTGGACTTCTCCATGCCCCTGGCTTACCATGACGATGCCCCCGGACTGCTCTGCTGTGCACATACTCATGATGGGCGCCATGCCGACGGTGGTTCCTTGGAAATAAACTCCACTAGGAAGAAAAGAAAGGACCCTCTTAAATCAACATAGAGGAGCTTTCGAACATTTGAAATTCTGTTGGACATTCATGCATACCAAAAGCAGAAAACCCGCAAAATCGTACGTAAAGATTCAAACTAACACAACGTTTGAAATCAACTATATTCCAATTTAAAAAAGACGGAAATAGTTGCAGGAGAGTACGTTTGTAGGTGCTTTTTATCGTGGGTTTTTCTAAAAATGTGTGTTCCAATTGCATCATCATCCCATAATCCTTTTAAGATTTCTCTTTTCAAGACTCGGGGCAACAACCAGTCATGACTTGTATATTTATAATTTGTAATCTGTCTGTCTCCTAGTGAACTGGGGGCAGGGTGCTCCTTTTAAACAGTATCTGCTGATGCTAGGGCTGAGAAGAGTCATGGAGAGAGAGAGAGAGAGAATCACTATTAACCAGCGAAATGCTGTCCTTGATTCTCTGCTGCTGTTGCTTTCCTGGGTAATGTGACTGGGTTACAATTAGGCCAGAAACCCAGACTTTTCCAAAATGTCCTGCTAATATGGCTTGCAAAAATAAAAACAGCAGAAAAATGATTGACCCTTGGGAGTGAGTGCTGAAGCACCCACAAAGCCTTAGCACCTAGGAGGAAGCTTCCAGGAGGAGACTTCATGGCTTTGGAGAAGGTTTTCCCCACATGGAACCTTAGTCAATAAGTAATGACATCAAGGCCTGTTTCATGCTATGCTATTGATTCTAACTTAGTGCATTAAAAACTAAAAATTGAATAGTTGAGGTTTGGAAGCAACCTAAACATCCATTGGCAGAGGAATGGATAGAGAAGATGTGGTACACCTACACAGTGGGATATTACTCAGCCACTGAAAAGAATGAATAATGCCATCTGCAGCAACATGATGGGCCTAGAGATTGTCACGCTGAGTGAAGTAAGTCAGAGGAGAACTATGGTATGACATCCCTTATATGTGAAATCTAATAACAAATGATACAAATGAATTTGCTTACAAACCAGAAAGAGACCCACAGACTTAGAGAAAAAACTTATGGTCCTGGAGGGAAGGAAGGGGTTTCGGGATAGTTAGGGAGTTTGGAATGGATATGTACCCACTGCTATGTTTAAAATGGGTCACCAACAAGGAATTACTGTATGGCACATGGAACTCTGTTCAATGTTATGTGGCAGCCTGGATGGGAGCAGAGTCTGGGGGAGAATGGATACATGTGTATGTAGTATGGCTGAGTCCCTTGGCTGTTCACACCATTGTTAACTGGCTATCCCCCAATTCAAAATAAAAAGTTAAAAAATAAAATTATTCCTTGTTTACCTGAAATTCAAATTCAATAGAATATCCTGTATTTTATCCGGGAACCCTAACATAACAATGTTCCCTGTTTAATAAAGATAAGCCCCACCACAATCCTCCATACCTTCTTTCTGTCTCCCGCCCCATTTTCTGCTTCATTCTGCCCCATTCCAGGAAAAAAAAAATCAAACATTGTATTTGCTGAATCTCCTTTAAGCGAAACAAATAAATGGCCATGTTTTCTTGGCCATGTACACATACAGATACCACACACATTATTTGAAAAGTCACACATTTTGGCAGTGCTCAATTGGACCAAAAGGATAAGTATAGGCAAATAAAACTTCGTCTGCGTATGTATGTATCCAGTCATTCATCCAGCCAGCCAGCCAGCCTATTACACTCCTGTGTACAGCCGTAGGGGCCACAGCTTTATATTTACATTTGTATAGACCATTTTAACAGATACAATTAAACATATATATAAATAGTAAAGTTATATAAGAGGCTAATTTATTTCCAGATGTTCCGATTGGACAGGCTCCATTTGGGGGAAGAAATCAAAACAAAACACTCTGACTCTACTTTGAGTAGTTCGGGATTAATCAATGCATAAAATATGAGGCGACCGCAAATATCCAGGGGTGGAGGAGAAAAAAAAAACAACCCTGAGAAACGGCCAAAGTCAATTATCGGGGAATGCCAACAACCTCAGTTCAGACGAAGGCCTTTTCTAAAGTGAGCATATGGTAGGGCTGCTTTTCAACTTCCTACAAATGTTCAGTAAACTAGATCCAGTGTGTGTGACAGGAAAGTGTCTCTGACCCCAAAGCTTTCAATTCAGTGATATGAGCTACATGAGAACAGAGTCTTGGCATAAATTGGGACTTCCTGGTGGTTCAGTGGCTAAGACTCCGTGGTCCCAAGGCAGGGCCTCAGGTCTGGTCCCTGGTCAGGGAGCTAGATCCTGCATGCCTAAGACCTGGCACCAGCAAACAAATAAGTACATACTTAAAAAAATAATGGTACCAGTTGTTTAAAAATTTTAATAAAAAGTTCTTCTTTTTAGGAAAAAAATCTACTCCATGCAATCTTAGATTGTGCTGTCTTTTGCTTGATATAAAGGAGTCTGTAATATGTTACCAATGTACTATGTTAGAGGCATGCTTTTCCTTATTTTCTCCTCTTCATGGTACTTATCATGTTCTGAAATATCCTTGTTTATTGTTATCTCCTCCCAGAAGGGGCTTCCCTGGTGGCTCAGATGATAAAGAATCCGCCTGCAATGCAGAAGACCTGAGTTCGATCCCTGGGTCAGGAAGATGCCCTGGAGAAGGGAATGGAAATCCACTACAGGATTCTTGCCCGGAGAATTGCATGGACAGAGGAGCCTAGTGGGCTACAGCCCATTGTGTCACAAAGAGCTGGACGCTACTGAGTGACTAACACTTTCACTTTTCCCTGTAGACTGGAGATTCCCAAGAACAGGGAGGTTTACTGTGTGCATCACTGTTATGTTTGAAGCCCTGAAAAGACGTTTTGTTACTAATTTGTGCTCAACGCACATTGGTGAAACAATAGAACACAAGGTTTATCTTCGACACCCTGGTATTCTCTGATCTAGAAAACCAAGAGAAACAGCAAAACAGGAGGGATAAAAGTTTTCTTTCTTCAGGCAGCCGGCAGGACCACTCTAATGCGCTGTCTTCAGATCTCGCAAAAATGCTTTTCACTAATAATGGCAGAAAATGAGCTTTTTAAAAAATATACCTCTCAGGACAACTTTACGTCAAGACTAAGCCTACAGGGAGAGATAAATTGGGAGTTGGGGGTTGACATATAATAAATTCACCACTGGATCTATTATAAAATAGATAACCAACAAGGACTCTGCTCTATACTCTGTAATAACCTAAATGGGAAAAGAATTTGAAATGGAATAGATACATGTATATCTATCACTCTTGCCTGGAAATCCCATGGATGGAGGAGCCTGGTAGGCTATAGTCTATAGGGTCGCAATGAGTCGGACACAACTGAGCGACTTCTCTTTCTTTCTCTTTCTCTTATCTATAACTGAATTACTTTGCTGTACAGTTGAAACTAATACAACATTGTTAATCAACTATACTCCAATATAAAATTAAAAATAAAAAAGTAAAGAAATGAAAAGATCAATAATGAAGTAAATAAAATACGAGAGAAAAACATTAAAAAAGAAAAGTATTTATGAATATCAAAGTGTTGGTGGTGGTTTAGTAGCTAAGTGGTGTCCTACTCTTTCGACTCCATAGACTGTAGCCTTCCAGGATCCTCTGTTCATGGGATTCTCCAGGCAAGAATACCAGAGTGGGTTGCCATTTCCTTCTCCAGGGGATCTTCCCAACCCAGGGATCAAACCCGGGTCTTCTGCACTGCAGGCATTCTTTACTGACTGAGCTGTGAGGGAAGCCCCTCACAGCTTGTGACTTCCTCGGTGGTCCAGTGGTTAAGACTTCCAGTGGTTAAGACTCTGCATACTTCCACTGCAGAGTAAGCAGGTTTGATCCCTGGTCGGGGAACTAAGATGCTATATGCCCTATGGTGTGCATTCCCTCACCCATCCACAAAAAAGACAAAGCCTAGAAAAAGTTGCATAGAGTAAATGACCAGGTATTAGAAGGAAATAAGACATCTGCTTGAGGGATACGTTTCCCAGGGTATGCAAAGGAAGACTTTTTCAGCAGCCCCCAATTTCAACTGAGAGGCCTCCCTCCAGTCAGTGGGGGCTGAGAAGCCCCCTTTGGGCCTGGTCCAGTGAGTGTGTTTTGAAGAACAGGTGCAGCTTCACTGCCTGGCAGGGGAGGCTAAGAGGAGGGCAGGTGTGCCGGGGGCACTCTTTGATCTTTAGCAAAGGAGAGACAGCAGACACCTTACCTGATGAGCTGTGCGTTGTCATGGGATTTGCGAGGCAGAAGCTTCATCTTTCTCCAGTCTAGAAACTCATGCAGGCTCGTGAATGGGTCCTGACTTATGGAGCATTTGTCAATGTCATTCCACACCTCCACGCCCACCAACACGATTCGAATGTTCAGTGGTCGGTAAAACTGAGGGCGACAGAAGACAGGTATCCCTGGGGGTCACTTTAACGAGAACTTGCAATGCCATGTAGAACAGACGTGCAATTTCTGAACCTCGTTGATGTGATATGAAAAATCTCTCTGTGCTCCCTTGTTCCCATGGCATTAGAGTTGAAGGAATATTTTCAGTGACTGATGCAAAGTGATGTGCTAACTGGGTTCTCAAATAGGGTGGACTAATTAGATGTTAGAGTTAACTAGCCTTTTTAATGTCTCCGACGTGGCACAGTAGTAAAGAACCTGCCTGCCACTGCAGGAGACACAAGAGACTTGATTTTGATCCCTGGGTCGGGAAGATCCCCTAGAGAAGGAAATGGCAACCCACTCCAGTATTCTTGCCTGGGAAATCCCATGGACAGAGGAGTCTGGTGGGCTACAGTCCATGGGGTCGCAAAGAGTTGGACACAACTGAGCATGCACACCTTAATTGTAGGGAAGCATAGATTTCAACCGATTCGTTGGTGATTAGAAATGGGTGCATAGATGTGTGTTATCGCTAATGTAATGTAGTTACATTACAGCTAAAGATTGCTAGCTCATATCTACTGCAAGAAAAACAATAAGTGTGGTAGGATCGTTCAGACACTCTGCCAAGCGCAGTAATTTGTTCCTTTTAAGCAAAATGTTCTACCTATGAGTTACAGAAAATGAATCTGTATTGTTCTCAGCAAAGACTCAGACTTGGCCGACGCTATCATATTTTGTCACCTGTAAATGACCTAGTAGGTTTTAATTAAATGAACAGATCAATATCTTTCAGGATGATAAAGGCAGACACAGAATTCTTCATCAGGAACTTTGAGGACCATTTTTTCCCACAGGTCAGACTATAGTTCACCAACGCCATCATGGGAAAGATCTGGTAAAGGAAATTCCTCATTCCTTCTGGCACACAAATCACATCTTCTTGCTTTTCCATCCCCCATCTTTCTGTGTCCTTACTTCAACCTACAGCCTGTTCTCCACAAACAGGTCATCTTGGGTCAGAAGCAGGCAGAGCAACTGTTTCAATGGCTAAGGGAGAGTTTTGAGCCAGATGAGAGGTCAGAGTGGGGCCTTCCCAGGTGGCGCAGGGGTAAAGAATCCACCTGCCAATTCAGGAGACACAAGAGATGCAGGTTAAATCCCTGGGCCAGGAAGATCCCCTGGAGGAGGAAATGTCAATCCACTCCGGTACTCTTTTTTTTTTTAATGAAAACACTGAAACTTTAATTGGATCAGAATCATACCTGTCAAGAACCTGGGCAGTATACTCTTCTTTATAGCACCAGTTCCTTCTGAAGGGTATTTTCCAAGCCATCTAAGTGTTCCAGCTATCCCCAACTGGCTACAGAGATGTTCCAAGCACGGTCACAGCAGCATCAGTATCCACGCACGCTCAGATTTCTGTTTTCCTGCCACTTTTCCTCAGTTCAGTTCAGCTCAGTAGCTCAGACGTGCCCGACTTTTTGAGACCCGATGAACTGCAGTATGCCAGGCCTCCCTGTCCATCAC